>NW_025113162.1:120029-720029 GCF_010416935.1 Polistes fuscatus | reverse complement strand
TCTGGTAAAGCAGGACCGGTGTAAAACCAATATGGGCGTCACTGCGGTTTGCCGGTTCTCCAATTCTCCGCGAAATGCAGTTGCAATTTTTCACACTCGGCTAAAAAATTTAGCCTCGCACGTGCAACTGGCAGAACGCGTTGAAGCTACCCACAGGCTTGCTTTGGTCTACTGTTTGCTAGTGTGTATTCGTCTGTGTGTGTGATTTTTTTCTTTTTTCTTTTTTTCGTTAATTTTCGGGATGCCGATGAATGAGAACGAATCGACGATTCTATCGTCTCGAATCAAATCAATGTGTTTTTGACGTTGCTCGTATATGTTCGTTCAATAGATGCAAAAATAAAACATAAATAAAAAAATAATCAAAATACAGGTTGGTAGGCAAGTTATACTAGGAGCAAGGAAATAATTCAGTCTCTAGTGTAGCACCCTCCCCCTCAAGTAATAGAATATTTTAGTACCCTAGCTGGGAGAGAAATAATAAACATATATATATATATAACAGTAGGTGTATAAACTTCCTACCTTCCTAAACAAGTACTTTCTAACCTGAGTGTTTCGATTTACGCATTCGTTCCCAGTTTACTACGTGTGCACACGATAGTTATACAGAAATTTATTTCACTTCCCCCTCTCTATTCATAAATTATTAATTTCGTTAAATGAAATAAATTTAATTTACAAGAGAACGAAATTAAAGATTCGTTTTCTTATTTTTCTTATTCTGTTTCGATTTAAATTTGTGGGAAAAAAATAAAAAAGTAAATGCATCAAATTAAAAGCTACTTCATTGAATCGCAATACTTATCGATAGACGGGTATTCGGATTACTTAAAACGTATGGAGTATCAATAATACCAACCAACTAGATTATTTTAATTGCTCCAATATACACGTAATAAATATACCCGTATATATATAATATTATACATCATATACACGTATATATGTAGGGAATATAATAGATTTTTTAATTATCCATAAACGTCGTCGTTTCATGATAATATCTAATTCGATTTGATTATATACACACATAACATAATATCATAATATTTCCATCGGTTAGTTATTATATTTTCCTAGAGATGAAATTATTCTGAATATTATAATTTACGTTTTAGATAAAGTATCGTTATTATTAACAAATAATAACGGTACTTTATCCGATCTAATAATAAAATAGAAATACCTCAAGCAATTAGAATTAATTTCTTCAATGATGCCAGGAAAATTTTGTTACTCGCGCGTAATATTATATTTAACGCAAATTCGAACGCGATATCGTTTAACTCATATTATGGATGCAAATCAAATTATTCTCTTGTAGCTACCACGGCTAACGTTGGAATGCACTTTTCCTCCTAGTCTCATCGTGTTGAAGCCGAGTTACGTGGAACGATACCATCGTGGTGGAACTATCCTATCAATCTCTCTCTTTCTCTTTTTTACTTTTCTATCCCAATTTGCAAGCGTACTATTATATTCAAGTTAATTTCTTTCCTACCTCGAATGCTGTTCAACTTCATTGAAAGAAACAATAAAACGCGAATTCGTTGATTGCAAAATCTTTCCACTGTTTCATCTACTATATCTATAACATATGATACGATTAAAAGTTTTAATATAAAATCGAATGAAAAAGTGATACAAGGATTTACGAATTGAACCTTTTAGAAAAATGATGTTAAACATTTAACAAAATTAAAAACATCGATGTGACGTAATAAAATAATTTTCTTATTTGTAGACTTTCTTAAATCGAATTAAGTAATTTGAGTTCGTATAAGAATTTGATACCACTTTTCTAAAATAACTCTGGAAGATGTTTTGTAAAAGAAACAGAAGACTAATAGAAACAAAAATTAAATAATGACTGACGGATGAGTGATCGTTGTTTGAAAAATTAATGAAGCTTCCTATCCGAGAAATCCTCGTGCTGTCAGTGGCACTCGTACCAGGAGAAAAGAATAACCCGATATGCGCTACGGCAGAATTTTAAAAATCGTTTTGTCGCTAATTGCGACCGATCGCGAATCGTACTTTACACTCGACGTCGCGACCAGATGTACGTACGCGTCAAACTGCCTCGACGATTCTTTCTAAATTATGTCTATAATGTTTTCTTTTTTCTTTTTTCTTTTTTCCACTGAAATTTATCTTACTCTCTCTCCCTCTCTCTTTTTCTCTCTCTTTGTTGCTTTTATTCATCCTAAAGAATAAAAGACTAAAAGAAAAAATATGTTTTCCCCACATTTTTTTAAATAAAGATAAGTATAATAATATAACAATAATGTCAATAGCCTAATCACATTGGATTACTAGCTCTCGTCAGAACATTAAAGTTAATCAACGTGAGCACGATTAGTAAAATGGATTGATGTTCCGTTCGGAAAAAAAACAACAAAACCAAAACGATGTGCTGTTTACTCCAGGGAGACGATAAAAAGACGTGACCTATTTGTGTTATTACATAGGTGAGAGAAAATGTTCGTAGATTAGTGACTCAAACCAGTAAAAGGAAAAGTAAAAAGACACAAATAATATAGCTAAGGTACACGATGTACGACAAAACGATGAAGAAACTTAACGATCATTTCCGTCAAATAAATCTCTTTCAGTTAAGCTTTCCCATTCGCGCATATTTTCCAAACGGTCGACTCGCGATAAAATATCACCCGGCATGTTTTCGATAATCGCTCCCCTGCCAATTTTTCCCGATAATTAGTCGGATCGAAACTCCCAAGGAAAATCGCGAACGTACACGCGCGAACCGTCTCGTGCCACGAGGGAATATTAATGGGCGCGATACTTTGCATCCTAGCGGGATCGTTCACCCGGGGATTAATTAATGAGAGACGAAAGAGAGAGAGAGAGAGAGAGAGAGAGGAATATGGCACGAAGTTGGCTGATGTAAAATTCATAGAACGAAAACTCGGGTATAAATAGTGTAGTAATTAACGAAATACTCCTTGCCGGTTTTGAGCGGGAAAAAAGAATATAAAAATTCCTCCCCGCCCTACAAGCAAACAAAAAATCCAAGGAAAAAGTAACGGAAACGAATAGGAAAAGGAAAGAAATATAAAAAGTAAGAAACGTATTTAAGATATGTTATAAAGAGTAGAAAGTGGTAAGAAGAAGGAAGAGTGAGTACGTGCATGTTTAGAACTTCTTTTAGAATCTTTATCATCGTCGACGTTCCAGAGACTCGTTTAGTATAGCTCGTCCGTGAAAAAACGTTCTATTCGCGATATACTCCTCCTCCTCCTCCTCCTCCTCCTCCTCCTCCTCCTCCTCCTCCCTTACCTTTTTTCTTTTTAATCCACCTTCTCCTTCTTCTTCTTCTACTCCTCCTCCTCCTGTACCTTTTTCCATCTTAAAGTTCTTTGCTTTTTCGTTCTTGACGCCGGTCTTCGTCAGTATCATCCTCGCATGTGGTACATGCTCGCTCGCTACAGCATCTTCTTCTTTTTTATTTTCTTACTCCTTCTTCTTAGCGTCCCTTACACGCATCGCTGCGCATCCCTTCAACCGACCTAACCCTCGTTCCGCGCAAAGATCGCAATCCACGCGTGTAACGAGCTTCCACCTTCTTTTCCACGAGGAATCTCGCGCAACCCTGGAATTCCTTTGCTCGAGCAAAGCCGTCAGCCACTCTCAATCTCCTCGCCTCCTCCCATCTCCCTCTTCTACCTCCTCTCTCTCTTTCTTTCTCTTTCGTTCTTCTATCTTACAGACTCCTTCCTAACCGGCTTATATTGTCCCGAGAAGGATGCTTCTGAACGAACGACGAGGATGGAAAACGGTGATTCTTGAAACTCTTAAACTACTCTTGCGAAAAGTCTTCGCTAAAAAAAGAATGTATATTGATGCTTCAAGTAGAAAATAAGGATCGAGATCGACAATCTTACTGATCCTCTTTCTTGATATCAATTTTACATAGTATCCAATGAAAAAACTTCAAATAATTTAATTTAATGCAACTAAGATTAATGTGAAACAATCTTCTCGAGTTTGTATACCTTTACATAAATATATTTTGTTAATTTAATATGTAAGAATTAAAATGAAATTAAATTTTTAATAGAACGCAAGTAAGAACAATTATACAAATACGATCCGATTTAGAAATAAATTTTAATCACGTAAAATTGGAGTAACACATCTTTAATCGATTTTGGTATTTGAGATTATTTAATTGATTCAAAATATTTCTAGGCTCGTTTGTTACGATATATACAGTGTATAATTAATAATAAAATCGTTGAAGATTTTATTAGTTTAAGGATTGTACCTAAATATTATTTATTGTGGTTCACATCAACGAAGTATTTTTCTTTTCTTTCATTTTACTTTTGAATTTTATTTCTTTTTATACCCTCTGTTTTCTTCCTTCTAAAAGTTAGGAAAAGTTAGTGGCAATTGTCTTCCACAATGGTTGCCATTGGCGGTTCTACGCATATTGCATGTTGTCTCCTTCGATCGTCGCCATCTTTCTCGTGTTCTTCTTCTTTTTCTTTGTAGTAGTGCACGTCACTGTTCCATGACGCCTCTCTTTTCCATAGATGCTGCCAAGTTCGACATCGTGCCTACCACAACAATACGTCCGAAAGTTCGTAGAACTTCTCTTCCGTTTTACTGTGTCGTCCCTTTCCTAACTCCTTCACTCATTTTGACTCTTGTTCAAATGCTTTCCAGACACAAGGAGGGTTCAAAGAAATCTTTCAACGAAAAGAAAAAGAAACCGACTCAGAAAAGTTTCTTTTGCGAAAACTCGCAAATATGATACCTTAAATCGATTGTTAAATTAAATTTTCAACACCTTCGCTATAAATTTAAGCAAAAAAAAATATTCGTGTACGTCGAGCATATATGTAAGATTTACGTATAGTGATGAGATATATTTATAATGGTAACAGTAAAGTATTTATTTATTAAAAAATAATAACAAGGTATAATGTTTGTAAGAAATAAAATAGTAAGTATCTATAATCTAATGATCTAATGCTAACAATAAGTGTAACACTCTACGTCCGAAAACAACCGCAAGGAACACCCGAATCCGACTCGTCGTCGCCTATCGTAATCCTTCACCGTTCCCCGTTGTCTTCCGTACTCTCCGTTACACTTATCACTCGTCAATTATTATTCAACTCACAGAAAAACGCACAGCCCGCAGAACGCTCGTCCCTTCCGTTGCCTACTTATACCCTACATCCCTTCCATCGTCTCCCGTTGTTTCCCGTCATCTCCCTGGAAACTTCCCGATCATTCCAAACCACGCGCAAAGGCTTTTCCGGTATTTCACATTATCGAGAACGTTCGGGAGACTTCGATGTAGCTATACAAAGGCGACAAGTCCAGATGATGTAACCTTAAACCTAAACTAACATTCTTATCTAACGCTCTTTCTTTATCCTCGACCGGATGCATTCTTTCATTTCTTTCAATCACTCTTCTCACACTCATACCATTACACACATTCATATCTATACTTCTTAAACAATTCAAAACCCCACATATATTTTTCGAAATATTAACCAAATCGGAAATGCTGAAAGGACAGTATTAATAAGAAACGATAAATTTCCGTAGGATTACCGGAAAGGTTCGAAAACGTTGGTGAAAAATTGTCGAAAATTGTCAGTTCGTTGCTACCAGGATCTATCGTCGAAGGTTACGAGGTATTAACGTTCGTCCTTTCGCGTCACGAAACGGAAAAGTCGAAGCTTTTGGTGATCAGAGAATTTCGATCCGTATCCGGTAAACGTGTGTCGACTACTGACATTCGTTTCGTTCCCTGTACGCTCTATCGTATTTACTGTAGCGTGTTTGTTTTCCCTTCGATTCCTTTCGTCTTTGGAAATGTCCGTTTGTGTTTTATAAAATAAAATCGAACCATTTAATCGTTTCTACCTTTTGTATATGATATGTGTATGTATGTACACACCGGGTGGGGTATTTCAAACAGGCCATTCAAGTAACTCGATTATTATTGGCGATAGAAAAAAGGGTCGGATTAAAGTTACTTGATTTCTAAGGTATAACCTAATTCTATATTAATAATTTTTTTTTAAGTAGACGCAACTTAATTTTTTTAAATGTAATAATATTTTTTTCAATATACACCATAGAATAAGGCATTTTAAAACCTGTACAGTGATAACCAGGCTATGATGTTTTAATTATTATCTTTTATTTATTTTCTTTTTTATATAAACAATATAAACGTAACGTGTAACACAGTACGTAACATGAAATTATACTACCTTTGAAAGTATGTGTAAAGTATCGTCTAATAAATCATTTTCTATTATCAATAGCTATCGAGTTATTCAAATGGGCTTTATAAAATGTTTCACCCGTTATATGTAATATGTATACACATAGAGAGAATTCTATTCTCTGGTCGTCTTTGAAAGGACGTTTGGATCTAACTCAAAGCTTCGGAGAAGAGAAATACACGGTAGACGTTTAATACTCGATGATATTCGATATTCCTCTTGCGATGCTCTCGTCATTATCGGTATGTAGGTCGGATTTCCTTTGATATCGGGTTACCATTCAGACATTTTAATCTCTATCGTCTCGTTCGATTTACATGATAGGGTTAGGTATCTAGTCATCCTTTTAGCAAAAAATTCATATCGACTAGGAGATATTCACCCTAGAAGATAAGGTTAGGATCGTGAGGGGGCCCACCAGGGAATAAGCAAGAAACGTTTGAAATATCGTTCCTCTTGATTTACTCTCATCCGGAAACGTGAGATGATGCAAAACGAAGGAAGGTGCAAGCCAAAAGTGTGTGCGAGAGAGAAGGAAAGAGGCCTTTTTTAGTCTAGAGCACCCACTCTTCTTACATCCTTCGCGAATCTAGTGTAATGGGCAAAAAATTATACTTCATGGCGGCAAGGTCTAATGAGATTTTGAATTATGTTGTAGTTATACCGGAGAAGCATAACTTCCACTCCCTTTTACTTCCTCTTCCCTTGGCTTTGCTCGATCTATCTACGTCCGCCCTTACTCTTTTCTATTTTCCATCTCCTTCTCTCTCCCTCTCTCTCTCCTTCTCTTTTCCTCCACTTTCCTAAAACCTTTCTCAGAAAACTCAGTCGAGGCTATGTGTGACTAGATTACAGGCTAGCTTCTTAAAGCGATCAGGATTTTATCATCATGGATTTTACCAAGGATTCTCTACCTAGATAAGAGACGAAGGATGAACAAAAAAAATGAAATAAAAGAAATAAAATAAAAGTAAAGAATTCGTTCTTCGTAAAAATTGTTCTCCCCCTACCCCTGAATTTCGCGTGCTCAGCAAAGAGTCTTCACACACATTGCCGTTTCTTCTTCATGAGCTACGACGAGATCGAACTGTAATGTATGCATTTATACATATGTATGTGTGTATGCACGTATACACGTACTTACTTACAACGAACGTGCGATACAATTCTAACAGGATTGTACGCGAAAGATGGAACGAAGTGAGCGTGTGTCTGAATCGACGACCGTCAGATGGAATTCGAAATTCTTACTGACGTGGCAAGGAAGGAAGCATATATATATATATATATATATACACACACTTACAAGCGATCCCGATGACACGTGGGAAATCACGGGCTTACCATTTCCATATATTTCACTGTCCTGGTGATCGTTCAATGAATTCTATGAATCCTTCTTTCTATTTTCTTTTTTTCTATTTGATCATCGTTTTACCCACTTACGTTTCTACTTACGATTTCTAATAATTCTCTTGAGTAATAAGTAAGTGTAATAATGGTTATCAATTAAATATGACCTAAAACTCTGATATATAGAAAAGTTGAAGATACACTTTTAGATATAAAATACAAGCCATGATACGTGAAAGAATTTCTACAATAAAGACCGACATGAATAAAACGAATGTTGAATTATTCTTGTGTTCCCTACGACAAGAGACTCGAGACTCGAGACTATCGCGAAAAGTGAAAAAGTCGGGGAAAGCGTTTATATGAGAAAATTCTTTATGCTGCAAGAACAATGCTCCGGCACTTCGCCGCACCCGGTATGCATACACAAATTTATGTTTCTACCCCTATCCTCTCCTCCTCCTCCTCCTCCTCCACCGAACTTCCATTTTTTCTTATCTTTCTCTTTCTTATTATTTTTTTTTCTTACGTCCTTTTTATTTCTTTGCAACTCAGTTTCTTTTTTTCTTATATTTTAGATATTGTATTTTTAGGTTTGTTCCTTGCCCTTTGTTTTTATTTATTTTTGTTTTCTCCCCACTTTTCCTCTTCCTCTTCCTTTTCCTTGTCCACTTCGCGGAAGAGAGAAACTTGTCGGGAGTATTAAACTGTAACATAACTGCAGTATTTATGCCAGCGCACGGAACAACGAAATCTGATTAAAGTTTCAAATTCCAAGCGACGCTGCGGGAAAGCGAACTGGCCCCCGTGGCCGTGTGGAAGTGACGCACGGAAAATCATGCTAGCAATCTCCCTATACATTTTCCTGTCATGGTCATTACACTGGAATTCATGGAATCCTTCTCTCATTCTCATCTCTTTTCCTCTTTCTACCCTTCTTATCCATTTACAAACTCACTTTCTCTCTTTAGTGAATTACCTTCGATTCCTATGAAATCTGGGTCATCCGAAACGCTTGTTACTATTATACTAATCGATATTACAAATTATAGAATGATTAAAGTTAAAAAAGATTGATTTCAATATATTCTACAAATTACTACAAGTTTCTTCTACCAAGAGAATTATTATCATTTTAATAATACACCATAATGAAAAATATAAAGGAGAAGGAGAGAAAAACGAACGTGTTCTGCATAGAATCGTTAATAAAGGCCAGAGTCTAACTAGTTAGCACGTTATAGCGGCACTTTAAAACAGGTGACGCACTCGCACGAATACAGAAATATGTGTAAATCCATATAATACATTATTTTAGCTTAATCGTAAAGAAAAAAAACCTACCTTTTTTTATTTTTTTATTGCAAACTATCCTTTTTCGAAGGTATCATTTTTCTTTCGGCATTACCTGCAAAAACATCGACCTAAATTTTTTTATTCTCTTTGAGATCCAACCAAACGAAAAGATAGAATTTTATCTCTCTGGTTTAAATAATATCAAAAAAGTTGAAGGTCTAACTATAAGTAAAATTCGTAGATAATACGTGATCAAAAATTAAAATATTTCTCGAAAAAAGGAAGACTCTCTCCTTCTTCCTCTTTCTTTTGACGATGTAGTTGGCACGACTAGGCGGATGTAGGAAAGCGAAGCCAAGTGGCCTGAGAATTTAAGGTGGAATAAAATCGCTAAACCTACACGAGATCGTGAGCACGTTTTGTAAAGTATAGTCGAACGGGTGTTATGTCTTCTTGCGGGAGACCCATGCATACTATAACAGACACTAGCAGGGATCGTTCTTGCACATCTTTCCCATCGTTTTGTACGTGGCACACAATTTTTGGCCCCTACCGACGACTGCGAATCTAAAATAACCAACACACTGATGCCTCACTACGTGAAAATTCTACGAGTCTGCTGTGTATAAATATATCTGTATGTGTGTATGTATGTGTGTATCATCTATGTGTTCTATGTCGGTCCCAAGCCACAGTCCTTCTAGTCTAGTCGAATAATTTTCAAGAATCGTTGCCTCGCCGATTTTCTACGTCTTTTTGCCACCCCTTTCCATTTCCCAGATCGTACCACCCGCCTTTTCATGGGCTTTGCTTCTCGGCCAAATGCCGCTCCTTCTGCATACAGAGCCACGAATATCGATACTATGAATTTTCACTCATCTTTCTCTATCTATTTTTCTGTTTATTTTATTTGCCTCTTTTTTATTTATTTCTTAAATT
This sequence comes from Polistes fuscatus, assembly GCF_010416935.1. NCBI lineage: Eukaryota > Metazoa > Arthropoda > Insecta > Hymenoptera > Vespidae > Polistes > Polistes fuscatus. The sequence continues at coordinate 710,160 of NW_025113162.1, read as the reverse complement.
TAAAGTAACTGACTCAGATCAACGATCAACGAAATATAAGGGGTTATATCTATTAATTTTATTAAAATTAAATTTACCAATTTTCAACTTAAATCTTTTTCATTAATATTTGATGGATACACGTAAAACAACTTTAATTCGAGACAATTTTGTAGATTTTTTTAAAATGATATTTTAAACTTGGATTCTCGGTTGAATGTTTTTTTATAATTACAACGATGCGAAGGAAGAACAAATTTTGTCTACTTTTTCATACAGCTTTTTGTATCAATGTTCTGCATGTGTCTGCTTAAAGAGATAGAAAGAGAGAGAGTGAAAGAGAAAAAAGCGTAGCAGTTTGTAAAACGTGGGAGTTTTACCATCGGTTTACCGCGTCCAAAATCGTATCTCTGGCTAAAACTCGTCCCATCGTTGTTCTTTATTTACCAAACGGAATTCGACGATGAACGTCGAACGATACCACGCATATATTGTATCGAATTTTTAAACGGCTAAAACCTTTTTGCCCCTTTGTTTTTCAAAAAACACTGTTTGAAAAATGGATTGTCAAAAATATAATAAAAATGTATTCATAAATCATTTCGATGTAAAACGTAAATTACGTCAATTGTAATACACAAAAATAGATTAATAATAATAATAATAATAATTATTATTATTGTAATTATTATTATTATTATTATTGTTATTATTATTATTATGTTCGAGATAGTCAAAAGTTCATTGTCTTTCAAATTTACTTTTCTCTATCTCTCTCTCTTTTTCTCTTTTTATCTTAAAACATTTGCACTAGTGAATCTAAGCGCTCGACGTAATATACAAAGATACAGAGAGATGTTTATTCGAAATCTAGCATCCTTTTCTCGCAATTATCTTGCTACATTTTCCTACTTGGAGAATACTCGTAATGGTGGCAGTACTTTGCGAAATACGAGAAGTATACGAGTCGAAAGGGAAAATTACACCGAGTAAACAAATTTACTCCTTCGTTTGGTTTATACTCTCATATTTAATAAATACGACTTTTAATTCATGAATCTTCGTCTCTTTTCCAAAAATTTCTTAATATCCGGTACGATTATTATAAAACATTTATCGATATTTCAGACGTGACAATAACCGCGACGAAGAAGGCGTGAGTTGTCGAAGAAGGAAAACAAAAAGAAAGAAAGAAAGAAAGTAAGAAAGAAATAAAGAATAAAAAGAAGAAAAGAAAGAAAAGGAAAACCGAAAGGAAGGAAGGAAGGAAGGAAGAAAGAAAGAAAGATAGGAAAAAGAAATAAAAACGAGGACAACGTCTCTCGAGGCTATTTAACGAAGACCCGAAGGTACAAAGGTATGTAAGGGCAGCAGCACACTTTTCCCTTCTAGGTATCTACGTATATGTGAATATACATCCGAAGCACGTAAGTTTAATATCTTCTTGTAGTGCGGCAGACAAGTGTGCCGGCTCCTGAGAAAGAGGAAGAAAGCAAGATTATTGCTTCAATATTGGCCCGATGTCAGGCGTCGTAGTTACGTCTACGTATCTTCTTCTTGCAACCACCCCGAAGTCACATACAAATATATACAAACACATACACATAGATGCTTAAAGATAGCACACATGCACGTATGTGTTAGAGAACTCTATAGTACTATCGCGAAGAGAGAGAAGAGAGAGAGAGAGAGGAGAGAGAGAGAGAGGAGAGAGAGGGGAAAGTTATCTTTTACGTATCCTTCGATCCAGCCCATTCCAGCCCACATTTACCCAACCCGTGTGCAACCCCACCCACCCTCCTTCGTTCTTCGCCTTAATTCCACGCGTGCACTTGCACGACGTATCCTAAGAGAGAAGCTGCACGTGTGCCACCGTTATTAAGCCGTCTCTTACAGCTTATAAGCCGTGTAAGCTCGCGTCTGCCTTTCGGTCTACCGTAGGAATCAAAAGGCGTGAACTGTGATTAGAATCGGGGAATATAGAAGGAGAGATAAAGTATATGTAAGTATACGTGTAGACATTCGCCTAAATGTGTAAAGGAATATTTGGAGATAGTTTCAAACTTACGTGTATACTAACTTGTGTGTTTCATCCCTCTGGGGGTTTCTAGTTTATGAGATTATTATACGCCGATGTTTGGATTAAACTATCATTTTCAGTTCTCCGATTTTTCATTTAAAAAATAAAAAGAGAAGAAAAGAAAAAACATAGTACACGTAAAACCAACGTTCAAAAGTAGACGAGGATAAAACTCAGTCGATCTAGTGTTCACTGGAGGATCTGTTAATTAGGCGTGCTAGAACGATGCCAAGGGAACGAGGACAACGAGGAGGACTCATTGAAAGAACGAACAGGATCGTTGCTCTCTCTCTCTCTCTCTCTCTTTCTCTCTCTTTTTCTCTGTTTGAAATTTTCAATCGGTTGGTGAAGTGAAAGACAGAGAAATAGGGGAAGGAGAGTTTGTGGATAGGGTTGGATCGATCGTGGTTGTGAAAATGCATTGATTTAACGGGCTACGAAAAGAGAGAGAGGAAGAGAAGGTGTGGTTGAGAAAGAGGGGAAGAGGAGATGGTATATCGAACGAAATCATGACAAAGAACGTGATTGGATAGATGTTTGGATGGATAGATGGATAGAAGGATGGATGGATGGATGGATGGATGGATGGATGGATGGATGGATGGATGGATGGATGGTTGGTTGGTTGGTTGGGTGGATAGATGGACGAACATAACGGGAGCGAGTGAGAGAGTAAAGAAAAGAGAGATGAGAGATGAGAGAATGGGAGAGAAGGATGAACGACGTCCTGCGCGCCTCCAGTAATTACGACCGGTACGGCAGAATCATTTGTTTGCGTATTGTTACCGCAAAGCATTGTTGCCCAACGAAACGTTCCACCACCACCACCGCCATAAGCCCTATCCTAGAACGAAGCACGTTTCGTTGTCCTTGCTCCTCCTTTCGAGTCGAAGATCTTTTTCCTACGGGATCAAAAGTATTGTTTCTTTCATTCCCCTTTTACTCGTTGTTGGTATTTCCTTCCACTATCTTCTCTGATTGTATGTATACACTTTACATGTTTGTTTGGTAGAACGAAACTCGATATACTCGAACACGATTTCTCTTTTTCGATAGGTCGAATATCTCCATGATCATCGAATCTGAAGAAATTCTATTACAGTTCGATATTGCCATGATTTCCTACGTACGTTTCCAGTTATACATAGAGTAACCTCTATCAATCGATTCAATAATTTAATATCAAATTTGAATTATATCGTAAATACGCGTGCAGGACAAAATTATCGAAGATGTAACTACTTTACACCAACTATCGATATGATTTTTTTCCTTTCTTTCTTTTTTGAATTGGATAGTTCAACTAGAAGATATCATCGGACGCGAGTTAGCTATCCGGTATCAGCTGACCTATATCGGTCCACGTCGAATATCCGATATCAGCCAATATTTCATAATGGATATCCAATATTTACGATAGCGGACAGACGCCTACGGATACGTGAAATGTAAAAGGCACGCGGGGAGAGAACGAATGAAAGAGGGAGAGAGAGAGAGAAATGAGACAGCAGAAGGAAAGAAGAAAAAATTGAAACTAGTGCCTCAGAAAAGTTCCCCCCCCCCCGTACGATGAGAAACGAATTCCCTTGGCAACCAAGGGCTGCTACATTACGGGTATAGGCGTTGAGATGAAGGGGTGGGAGAAAGGTGAAAGAATTTGAGATAGGTTTTCGCATTGAAATTATCTTCTGTACGGTTCGTTCGGATCGTAGAAAATCATACGCGTTAGAATTGAACCACGAGCACAGTCTAACCATAAATATCTTCTCATTTCATCTCGTTCGCTCGATCAACCGCAAGAAGGCGGACGAAAAGGGTGATGCTCTCTACCATGAATAAAAGTTCCCCGGATGAAATTTAGATCTTGCCGCAAGCACGTTTCTACAAAAAAAAGTAGAGAGAGAGAGAATGAACGAATAGAAAGAAAGAAGGGAAATAAAAAAAAATAACTAGTTAAAAATCAAATACGAGTAGAATTGGACGAAGCGTGCTCGTTAAAAAATATTTCTACGTTATTTAAATAACGATTGTGTGACGATACCATAAATTAATCGAAATAAAATAATAACGCGAAATATTATTTGAATATAATCAAATGAAGAAATTTAAAAAGATAGGTGATATTCGCGTATTAACATTCTAATGATCTCCCTGCAGCTGATAACACTACGCCGAAAAAATAAAACAAACCGTGACGAGGCAGCCTGAAGAGGAAGAAAAAAAAACCATTTTTATTTTTCCTCGAAATATTTTCCAATATATTTAGAAAAAGAATTCCATTGAAAAATAACTGGTGCTTCGCGAGGTGAAGTATACTCGTCTCGTCCTCTCACACTATTTTTCTCTCTCTCTCTCTCTCTCTCTCTTTTTATATCTCGTGGTATGGTTTGTTGAAATCCCTGCACATTCTCCAAAGTAGAACACAAAATTATTGCGACAAGGAGATACACCGCACTTTACATGCAAACTAGCACTGGAGTCGTTACAAGGCGTTGCCACGTCTTTTATTTGTTTCGGACGATTCCTGTGCCTGTTGCCAAGCTCTCCCAGAAACGGTCCCGTAAGTGCGGTTACTGGGAATAAAAATTGAATGCGGTTATGTAAAACTAATGCGAATTCATTTGCAATTTTTGTAAACATAGCTTGTTATTCTTATATATATATATTTCCCAGAAATATAATATTATTTTATTATACGATTCTTCTCGTCTTCTCTTACAATTATTATCACTCTAAATTGTATTTCTAATTATACCGAATTATGAATATTATTTGAATATATCTTAAAGTTATGTTTTATATAAATTGTTAAAATAAGTTGTTAAATTAAATGAAAAGAAAGATCTTTAAGATCTACACGACTTCAGAGTGTTCGAATCCGTTTCAAACTAATTCTTTAAGTCGAAATTATACTGTTCGTCTTATACGGAATCCCAACGACAGTAAATTAATATGGTGTGAGTGGTTTTGTAGTAATACTAAAGTCAGTTCTTTAGTCAACAATGTATTTTATTATTTAAGTCTTGACAACTATGATACAATTATTTAAATGCTTGATGTGGACTGCGTGGAATGCGTGCATGACGTATTAAGGAAAGAGATTAAAGAAAGAGAAGGGACTTTCATATTAAAAACGTATTTGATACTGAACACAGAGCTTCATCCAGCGCGGAACGAGGCAAGAGAAGTCAAGAAGGGGTTTTGTTTATTCAAGCTTTCTCTCTCTCTCTCTCTCTATCTATCTTCGAATACCGAGTTATAACTTCCTAACGAGAGTTCGACGATTTAGCATAATACTTTTTGTTCCCTATATTCTCTGGAACAAGCTCTTGAAGTTTGGCAGCATGCTTGTAAGTCATCCTGTATAATAAATTACCTGAAGCATCGCAGACTCTTCCGCGATGCAACAACATTAAACTTGATCGAGAAATACTATAGAACCAAGATTAACATAAGTTCGTAAGAGAAAGCTTTCATGGCTGAAGCTTATTTAACTTTCTATCGACTGACTCGAGTTTTTCCTCGAACAATACGAACAGGTACATCATTGAAATTGAAATTAGTGAACAATCCTAGTTTATAAGATCAAGGAAAATGTTAGATCGATGCAAATACTCTGGTTGTTAAATAAATCACTTTTAAAATTATGTAACTTACTTCTCCATCTCTTTCTCACTTTATTTAACGAAGTACGCCATTATGGTACCGGAAGGACGTTTAATTTTAGAGGCTGAACCCTTTCAGTGCTTCCTACTCCGGAGATGCACCGATGCGAGAACCTCACGAGGATTTACACCTGCATTTCCTACCTTCGTCTACCCCTACCTCTTATCCTTTTCTCCAATCCCAGCTGATCCCTTCTTCCTTGCTTCTTCTCCGTTATTCTACTACTGTCCATGTCTAATTCGTATATATTTCTTCACTCTCACTTGGAAAAACTAATCCCGATTTAATACTATTATACCCGTGTAATTAATTTTAACAAAAATAAATTAACAATCATCTTATGTGTTCTTGAGAAATGAGATGGATATTTATCGGAAAAAAAACTGCACGGACTTATTGATTAATGTAAAATATACGAGAACAAACAATTGCCTGTATTCTGTCTAAATATTAACCAAATAATATTGAACTTTGCTTAGCAAATAGATAGAAGTGGTGAAAGAATAATTTTATTCGAGTTATAACAGATCGATTAATAATCGCTAGAAGAAAGAGAAATCGATTAATGAGACGAGCTTGAAAAGTATACCAATGAAGGAACTTGTACCTTTTAAAAACGTCGACGATCTTTGAACATTTGTTAACCGTCCCACGGCAGACGCTTTAAAAACCATACCATTTGTAACGCTGCGACGGGGTAGGTGTCTCGAAAAAGGAGAGTAGGACATAGTAAGAAGCCCATTCGAGACGTCTCGCGATTAATCCAAAAGGTCCACGAGGGGGATGTTATAAAGAAGGGTGAAGGAAGGAAGGGTGAAGAGAAAGAACAGAAGAGAAGAGGAATCTTCTTCTCGAGAATTTTTCTTCTCTCTTTTCACTTAAGATATTCCATCCTTGTTTATCTCCTTTATTCACTCTCTCTCTCTCTTTCTCGCTGAAAGGTTTTTCGTCGATATACTCGTACCTTAAAATCAGCAGATTGCTAACCGAAACGAAGTACTGATTAATGATACAAACGGTATTCTCTCTTGGTGAACATAAATCCTGCCGATACATCAGTTTGATTTTGGCCTTCGGATGAAGAAAAGGGCAGCGATAATGAAATATTGATTACTCACGCGTGCATTACGAAGCACGATCACGTTCCATGCATGCATTACGAAGCATAATCATGTTTTGAGATTATTCAGATGCCAAGGTATAATATGAATAGATATATCTATTTACCTAGCTGCGAAAATATATTCAATTTATGATAACGATGATACTACAGTCTCATACGATGACTATGAGATACTCTTGGCTTTTACTAAATTAAAGAACGTCTGTTTTCCTTCTTTTCTTTCTCTTTTTTCCCTTCCCTTTCTTCCTCTTCTTTCCTTTTTCGATTCTAACACGTGCTAAAAGTTGCATCGTGAACTCCCATCAAGAAGTCGATCGAGTGAATTGCTGTTCGGAGTCTTGAAAATCAATGAGGGAGTAGTCGCCAAGAGAATTGACCAAGAAACAAGAGAGTTCAAGACTCACCTAGGGAATTAATCAAAGAACGAAAAACATCTTACTTAAGTTGCAATAAATTTGATGAAATCCATTTGGTGCAATGGTCGCTTAATGAACCCCAAGAGTCCTCTTCATCTACAAAACCTTTAATAATTTCCCAGATTTGGATCGTTAAATCGTTAATTACGTTGAGATATTACTTTTCTACGTGAAAAGCAAACCTTTAAAACTTTAAACGTTTCAGCAATCTTTTTAAAAAACGATAATCGTGGGGATAACTTGAAAAAAATAAAAAGATTATTTTTAGATAATTTGTTGGTATCTTAAATTATACATTTTAGAAGAGGTTAGGATATTTCATAGAATTTTTGTAATCGATAGGAACAATGTTATGAAGAAATTTTTGTTCCATTTTCCGTGTATCGAGCTTCCTATCGTATGCAAATTTAATGAATTCGCTATGGGTACCGACAAAGACGTTCAAGAGGATCTTGAAGGTTCTTCGACGGCGCCGAGGGAACTGCTTTCCAGTTAAATTGTAATGAAATGTAGGAAACCCATTTACATTTCACCCATCGTCTAGATCCTAATCGATAATCTAGACTCAAACGAAGAGGTCAATATTCTCGTTCGTTAAAAAACAGGAGAAACTAAACTACCGAGCTAACTTCTCTCCTTTGAAGTTTCATTCTACGAAAGATAGCCGGAAGCTTCGAAAGCAAGCATTGCCAAACGAACCGACAAGAAATTATCAAAAGAATCGATTTTGACATTGTCACTGTGTTTCGTAATTTACACGTTAATCGTTTCAACGAAGAAAGAATAAAACCTTTTTTATATACAATTTAGGATTTCAAATAATAAAATAAATATTAGGAATAAAATTCGAAAGAAAATCCGAAGCTTAAAGTTAATAAGAACAGACTAATGTAAGAAGTAACTAGGTGAATCGATGAAAGACACCTAATCCGCGTGTTAAATACTTCTACTCTCTTGGTTTATTAAAGTTAAAGAAGGAAAGAGAGAAAGAGAGAGAGAGAGAGAGAGAGAGAAAGACAAGGAATCCAGGTAAATTCCTTGAAGGAACACGTCTACACCTATGAAACTGCGCGCGGCGTATTATCCCGATGGCGAACGTGCTTCTCGAAAATTTTCGACAACTCCGGGCCAATTATCAAGAACGGTTTCCGCAGCTTCCTGAACAGCGGCTGCAGATTCATTTCCTGTCCTCACCTGTTCTAAAATAGGCTACGCTTTCTCACCCACTCCTCTCGCATCATGACGGAAAGTTTCCCCTTTTAGGATGGGGGAGAACGGAAACAATGTTACCGGATGCAGATGAGTCTCATTTCCCACCTACCCTGAGGCCGACTAACCCTCCTCTTCCTGATCTCGCTGCTACCGATCGAGCTACCAGAGCTCGACATTCCTCTCTTCCTACTGCACCTCTTTCTCTCTCTCTCTCTCTCTCTGTTTCTATCTTCCTCCATCTTCCATGTTTCTCTTTCTCGTCGTTCGACTTCCTCTTCTTTCCCAAAGCTTCAACAAACTCCCGTCGCTATTCTCGTTCAACCCTCGATGTTTCCGTGTACCTACTAGCACATTACGGAACTCTTTATCGCACCACGGTGTCAGGTGGAAAGGTCGAACGTGGTTTATCGTTTGGCCTTCGATCCGTTTCAACGAAACGATGCCAACCGTTACTTCCTCTCAACGATCGTCCTTTTTTCTTCTTCTCCTTCTTCTTCTTCCCTCTTCTAAGAAGAAATTTACGAATGTGTCTTCTCCTTTTTCGATTCATCGTCATATCGATTTTCTCTTTTTCTCTTTTGGAATAGAATGAATTTAGTAGTACGCACGTACCTACACAAATGCATATATATTCGAATGTAAAGTACCTACTTTAAAATGAACGCTTGTGAAAGTTAGTGAATTTTACACGCGTAACTATAGAGTTACCGAGTGAAATACACTCGCACGTTCGAACTAAGTGAAAATGATAAACGAGTTTTACGGCGAGCCACCAATTCCACTAATAGTTTTCTCACCGTGTAATTCCGGTTGTCCAAGAGGAAGAGGAGGAGGAGGAGGTAGAGGTGGAGGTGGAGGACGACAACGAGGACGCGAAAACTGTGAGAACGCCTAACTTCGTTTATATCCAAAGGGTAATGGCATATCTCATCTGCTAATGCGTTCGTAATTTAATTCGCTTTCCTTTCCGCGAGAACATAAGCGATTCGCGTCCGATTAATCTCATCGAACAGGCGCGAGCATGCGCGTGTGTTCGGAAATATCCGACTCGTCCTACGTCCCATCATCCCTTCTCGTAATATCCCTCGTCGACCGAAGGGATAATCCGAAAAATATATCCGACGGGTTGCTTCCCTTTCTTTCACCATCCTGGATCAACGGCCAGCTTTTCTTCCTTCCTTCCTTCCTTCCTTCCTCCTTTTTTTTTTCTGTCGAGTTCCACGTCTCTCGGCTCACCCCATACCGTATAAGGGTAATCCTCTGTGTCTCCGAGCTCGCAGATCGCTCGAAAACGGAAGCTTTTCTAAAGAAGAAAATAGAGAGAAAGAAGAAGAGAACAAAAATAATACGACGACTAAAGGGAGTAAGCTTCTTTTTTTTTTTTTTCTTTTTTGAAATGTTTATTTTATACGTACTGATTTCGATAAATATAGATAAGAATATATTATTCTAAGAGATTCTAATTATGATTTATGTGTTTCTTTAACAAAGATTTTTCGACACGATCTAGCAAGGTTTTCTTTTTCATTTCAGGTTGATATTTGAAAACGAAGGATTACTCCAATGATGGTTAAACTGTAGCTTGTTAGACAATATTAAGTTTCGTTGACATGTTCCTAAACTTTTATATTAATAATGTATAATAGTATAATTTGTACGAATACTAGAATAGTTTATTAATAAAACATTCGAATATTGAATAAAACCAAATTAAAGATTAATTATTGTGTAGATTTTGTACAAATATTTCTTTAAAAATGGAACTTTTAACACATAATTAATAAACCATTAAATTTGATTATTAAAAATTGTATTTTCTACAATATTTAATAATATAATTTTGAAATACTATTTTGTGTGGTATTGGAATATTGAAAATTTTCCCCAAAATATTATAGATAGTTTTCATGATCGTAGTAAAGTTGCCAATCCCGTTACATTCTATCGACGATAGATGAATAGAAAAATGTTCTCGTCAGAGTTTTCGTCGAGTCCTTCGAGGACACTCGTTAACGTCATACACCCACATTATAACGAAGAGAAAGGGAAAGGTCAATCGAACTTTCTAACCTTCCCTTACTAGTTACTTCTTTTTCGATCTTCCTTTTCCACTTGAACACTTCCGATTCTTTCCTGACTCGGATTCGACGTTCTACCATCAACGTCGGAAGAATCTTTCGTTACGTTCTCGAACACCTCCTCCACTACAATCTCGTATCCTTGCAACGAGAAGCTTGTTGAGAAAAGAGGAAAATACTCTCAATCGATCCATCGATCGTTCGATCAAATGAAGGAACGAAGGGACGAACGTGAAACGAGTTCGTGTCTTTGACTACGTCGTTTGAGAACACCGTAAACGAAGATGGTATTCTCGATCGTTGACGACGAATAAAATTCTCGAAATAACTATAAGTAACTTTATGCTTACGTTGTTATGCGTGAACACGATTTTTATGACTCGAGTTAACGTGCCTGGTTCGAGAGTAATTTGAACTCATCTTCTTTGAATATTGTAAATAACTGGAAAATTGTGTATGACGAAATATATGAATATATTTGATTTTCATCAAGTATTTCTATGGATCGATCGTATTATGCATTAACAGACCAAGTGAATAGTTTGTTCGTTTTTCATTATGAACCAATTTGTATTTCATTTATCATTGCAATACCAAGTAATCGATTTTTGATCTTTTAATTAATTATTAATTTATACGAATTAACATTGATATAATTAATTACTTACAAGGAGTAGAAATGTTTTTTTTAAAAGATAACAGCAAATACTCAATTTTGGAGAAACTGTATCTATTTATGCGTAATTGTGTCCAAATAGTGATAAAAGAAATTTTTGAATAATCAAGTGTAGATTTAGTGCATATAATATTGCGCAGAATCACTTGTTGGGAAAGGAAAATTAAGATTTATAAAGTTAATGTGGGTAAAAAAAGCGTAGGACGAGATAAGGGAAATCTGGGGTGAAAGCAAGGAGATAATCGGATTTAACAATTTCAATTATAATGATAATAATAATAGAAATAATGACAGTAATTATGGTAATGGTGTTAGAGTAGTTGAAAAAGAAAGACAATATAAAATGTTACACTTAGGAAATTCTTTAAATTCATATCGTAAATAATACAAGAGACTGAGAAAATAATAAAAAGATTAATTTGAAAGCCAGCATGATAAAAGTAGGAGAGTGATTAGGTATAAATTCTTAATAATCATGCATTATAAAAGCCGACTTACTATAAATTCTTAATGCAATAAAACTTGAAAGGAAAGATGCGTTTACTATGTGGATTTAACATTGTTAGATGAACGAAGAGCTGTTTGAGCTCGGTACTCGTGAAAAGCTGGCCCGATTTACGTTGAGAATCACGACGTGTCTTACCCACTGATACAGGATTACAAGGGGATTGTATGTTAAGGACGAGTAACGAGAAATCGATCGTATATTCGCGCCCATAGGAAAGGCTTGCTGGCAAGCAGGGAGGAAGTAAGTAAGGAGGCAAACTAGCAAGCAAGCAAGTAGGCAAAGAGGTATACAAGAAGGAAGGAAGGAAGGAAGGATGGATAGTAGGAAGGAAGAAAGGAAACGAGAAGTGAGCGAGAGAGAGAGAGAGAGAGAGAGAGAGATGCACTTCCGTTTGAAGCCACGGAGATGTAACTTTGTCGACCTTACGAGGGGCGATCAAACTTCTCTCAGGTGTAGCTCTCTGTTGCTGGATAGTATAAGTAATAGCTAAATTAACATCCCGGTACATCCCAAGAGCGTCATCTGCTATCTACGATGCTTTAGTATCTTCAAAAGAGAGAGAGAGAGAGAACGAGTGAGATTCAAGCAAGCTCATAGGACATTAATGTAGCACAAGCGGTTTATTCGGGCACCGGAAATCCCATTCTCTATGTCCGTTTCCTTCGCTTTAATCCCAATTTCACTTATTGTTAGATTCTAATTTCTCCATAAACCAGTTTGCCTTTAATCGAATCAATTCTTCTCCTATACAAATACTTTCGATTTTCGAAATAATATCAATTAAGAAATGATTAACTTTGTAAATTTGATTGCAAATAAGTAGTACGAGTCAATATTTAGACTGACGAGGAGAAAAACAAACAGCTGGACAAGCGTGAATCAATTCTCCTTTAAGATACTTACTCTTTCATTCTCTCTCTCCTTTCCTGTATTCTAGCCAAAACTTTCAGAACCCGTTCTCAATTACTTCCTTGGAGACGAAGTATCGGATTAACGTACTTTACGCGGCGGTGGATAGCGTCGATTATTGAATTACGGTACTTTGTTGCTTCTTAGCCGAACCTACCACTCATCCCCTTTCCCCTTCACTTCCTCGTCTTTTGCTCTTCCACTTCCTCTTTCATCACTACTTCTTTATCCTCCTCCTCCTCTTCCTCCTTCTCGTATTTCTCCCTCTCTTCCTTCTTCTTCTCCATACACCACTCTTCTCGTTCGTTTACTTCATTGCTTCGGGCGCTTTTATGAACTTGCCGTACTCCCCTCTCTGTCTCTCTTTCTCTCTCTCTCTCTTTCTCTTTCTCTTTCTCTTTCTCTTTCTCTCTCTCTGAATAACGTTCTCTCAAAGTGAAACAAAACAACGTTAACGAAGAATTATAGAACGATTTTACGGTTGCTCTTTCGTTGTTTGCGCCTCGTATACAAACGGAGGAAGTTACTAAACGGCGGCAACTCTCGTCTTTAAACGCTCTAGACCCAGTAAATATTTTTCTCTCTCCTTCTTCCTAATAATGTACGAGTTTTAAAAAAGTTTAGCGCTTTAACGCTATGTAACGCGTGCACACTTTCTCATAGACTTCGAGAAGAAGTTTCTTTTTAAAAGGACGATTTCCCGACGACTGTTCTACCCCTCATCATCCCCCTCCCCCTTCGCCCGCCACCTTCCTCCGAGCGAAAATAATTTAACGATGATATATTAAATAAGGGATAGCTTAAGTTACCCTATTGGTAGACCATTATTTATCCATATGTAATATATTAATTGATTTAATAATCTCGAGAATTTAATATCAACTCCTACCTTACCCTTTTCTTTTTATTTTCTGTTACTTCAAAGAACTTGCAAAAGCTCCGACTCCGAAGATAGCAGGAAAAATGTGTATTGTTTTCAAAATACGATTATTAATATAGCTTGGACTGATCTAATTATTTCCAGTTGGTGTAACACCCTTCTCGACTCTTTGGCAAAAGTCTAAATAACCGTAGACGTATAATCCGATTTCCCTTTCTCCCCCTTTCCTCCGTTCCTGCAACTTCTCTTTCTGAGTAAGCTATTCTTTTATATATATATATATTTTACCTTTTTACCTTTTTCGAAGAAATCTACCTTTGCTTTATTTCTCTGAATTTAGGAAAAAAAAACTTTTTTTATTCTACGACGACGATTCTCGCGTGTCATAGATAAACGAATAAAATGAAAGAGAGAGACAGAAAGAAGAGAGAAAAGCAATATCGATTAGGAAATCAATCTCGTTGTACCGGTAAAATGAAATTTTATTTCTCTCTCTTTTTGTCTCTCTCAATCCTTTTTTTTTATTATACCCGCTATTAAAAATTTGTACGAAATGTCGTCGAAAGAAAATTACAAAAAAAAAAAAGAAAGAATGAAATATTCCACCGCGCGCAAATATCTTCCCGCTTTTCTTCACTTCCGGCTGTAATCTATGCACGCGTAAAAGTCGCGTAAAAGGAAGGAGTTAGCTTAAGAGAGATGGAAATATTAAGAGAGAGAGAGAGAGAGAAAAAAAGAAGAATCGGTGTCGCAAAAGATAGGGCTGCCTCGAGCGATGAAAAACTCGCCATTATTTGCGTACAAAGTCTTCTCCCACCTTCTAATTCAACGTTTCTTTTGTTAGCAAGTAGGTTTCTGATCCACAATGAGTCACGATATGGTTTCTACTTCTCCTTTATTTTTTATCTTTTCTCTTATTCTACTTTTCCTGTTATTTAACGTTAAAAAACAATTTCAACTATACCTTTCACGAATATATTTTATTAACCTTTAACTGGTAACATTAAGGCCTTACATACGTCTAGCAGCGCCAAAAATTTGTTTACACGTTGTTTATTGGTATTTAAACTTTATACAAAATTTTATTTCACTTTATTCTTACAAAAATTACTATATAAAAAATCCCTTGATCCACAACACTAAGAAAAAAAAGTTGCTCCACAGTCGGCTTCATATCTTCAGTAAATATTGATCTATGTACAAAATTTAAAAAAATTCTTGTAAAATAATATTATAATTATAGTTTGTCAAGTCGGAATTCTAAATTTCAGAAAATTTAGCAATTTATAAAGTTTAAAAAAAAGTATGCGTTTTACACCATAAATTTTACACTCTAATTATTTTCATAAAATTTTCAAATCAAAATATCAAAAATCCGGCTCGGCAAACTATAGAAAAAACGATTTCAAATATTGAAAAAAAATTTGCATCAAAAAATATTAAAAACTGTATGAGTTATAATGCAGACCGTCGCAGAAAAAATAGTTTCGAGAAAAACGCGTTTAAAGTTTTAAGTGTCTCAAAGAAAAGACAGCTATCTGTCGACATTATCCAAACTCTCATCGGACAGTCACATTTTCTTCCATAACTTTGGATCTATGGGAAATTTGCTATGGACTTTCACAGGAATAAGCCTAAACCTATAGAGAACAACAATCTATTAAAAACCAAAAATCGATTTTTGGAAAATTCTGGACGTATGTAAGACCTTAAATCACTTAATTTTGATATGTTTCATCGATCCCAATTATTTCTCTACTACCAACAAAAAGATTATTCGGCGATTGTCCAGTGTACTACGTTGCTGTTTCCATTGTCAGTCTTTTTCAAACACCGAAAGATTAAAAACGATATTAAAAAAGGTATCAAATTTATTTCGCGTATACGTGTACGTGTTGTGTTGCTATGCAAATGAAAACACATATGTGAGCGAGTGTGTATACTGCTAGCGAATGATATATATGTGCATACATGTATATATTAGCATCGGATATAAGACAGAAACATCTAACGCGAATAATTATTGAAATATTATTAGTTACAGCATCGTTAAAAAAAGTGGATATAAAACATTTAATACGTAAAACGGGAACACATCTAAACACGTCTCGTCGGAAGCCGAGAAGAATGACGACTTAGAGGTGAAGGGGTGAAAAAAGGTTAAACTAATCGAAAGAATGGTATCTCGGTTGTTTAATGTTTTGTTTATGTGTACCCATCAGTCGGTATCTATATTCTAATGTATCGTTTTTTTCTATTAAAAATCTTTGCATTAACTTTGTAAACACATTGATTTTCTTGTTCGTCCAATATATTGCGTTGTTTTTTTCATATTCATTGATAGTCTTTTTCAAAGTCGAGTTATGTCACGAATTAACAGATTTAACAAATTAAAGCTAACGTATATACACATACATACATATATGTACACATGTTTCGGGTTATATCAGGTCGCGAAAGGCCAATGAACTGTCGTAAAAATATTGACGTTCATCTTCTTATCGATTCCAACTTTCGCTCTAGAATGTTTAATAAAATAAGATACGGTCAAGCTATGTATATCTACCTTACGTATCTTTCCTTTTGTCTAACTTCAGAAATCGACCAGGGTATTTGAGTTCAACGACGCAATCGAGATCGATTTTCTTACGACAGTTTCGCGTGAGTAATTCAATCAGACAAATAAAATCGAACTTGGTACGAATGAAATGTCGATTTTTACTCGAATTTTACCTTCTATAATTACTTTGAAAAATAAAAAACGAATTATTTTTTAGATTAGTTAAAAATATTGTTGTGTGCGTGTTACGTAATATACGTGTAACACACGTGTATACGAGTGTTCAGAATTCCAATGCAAAAGCTGACGCAGGTATTCAAGCCTCGATGAATTAACAGACCTCTAACCCTCTCTTAAGTGGACACATCTCTCTGCAGAATTTATTAGTCCACCTTTCTCCTACATATGCATACATATATCTATGTACATACGTATAGGCAAGTAAACATAGCTGAATACATACAAATAGATACCGCGCGTTCGATTCGCATTCCACGCACGATCATTCAGCTAGCGAAAAGAAGATTCGACAAATCGGATTATCGTTGAACGCGAAGAAAACATCTTTTTAACGCGTTCAGGATGGATCGCAAGGTGGATAGATAGATTGATATGTATGTATATATGTATATCTTGTATGTATTTCTCGATTCGTTCAATATTCGGTCCCCGTAAAGTGATTAACTCGAAAGAGTTTGGAAATGGAAAAATCGATAAATCGCTCATGCGATAGTCGAACAAACGGTAGTACTCTTCTAAAATCCCAGAGTTTACGGACTTCTACATCATGTTATCTCTCAACGTTGAATTTAACCGATCGGCCTGAACACACGCTTGCCCCGCATTCGGAAACTCTCTCTTTCTCTTTGTCTCTTTTTCTCTCTTCCTCGCTTTGGCAAAGAGGAAAATACTCGAAACAGCAGCAATTAGAACGAATTCGCATCTCCGCATTGCACGGGCGTTGGGTCTTTTGTAGGTACTATTCTCGTACGTTTGTTCGATGTTTCGTTGACAAAACACGAAGCGTACATCTCATCGACGCGATGCGATCATTCTGAGCCTCGTATTTCCCACCTACACCCTCTTCCTCCTCCACCATCCTCGTACAAGCCTCCATCCCTTTTTTTCGAACTGCATGTTCGATGGAAACGTTCGTCGGTGTGCAATGATGCGATTGAAAAAGTCAGATTCTTTTATACGTGTCATATTATTGTAGTCTGGCTATTCTAACAGAAAAAAAACATGGTCATCCTATTCGCTTTTGTTATTTTGTTTTCACTCTCTAATTCTATCCAAATAAAAACAGAATTAGAAAATAACATGATTAGGAAATCGTACGATCACAGATTTTCAAATTAATTAATACAACGTTTATTTCGATTAAAAAGGAAAGAAAATCAATATCTCTTTTCTTATCGCGATGAAGTCAATGGAAATTCCTAGACCAATCCTAAAACGTGAATTTCGTTTATTTTCTTTTTTTTTCGGGCTAGACGCCAGAACAAGTAGGCCACCGATCGTGCATTCGAACGCGTACAAGTTTTGACAGTGGAGTTTGCGAGATGGGAAAAAATGTAGGTGGAAGTGGGGGGGGAAAGGGACTACTATGTAGATAAAGATAGATGAAATGGAAGAGAGAAAAAGAGAGAAAGAGAGAGAGGGAGAAAGAGAAAGGGAGGAATGAGTGGAAAAAAAACGAAAAGGTTCTCGAAGCACTGGGCGACAGAAGGTGGGGTGGTGGTTCGGTGGTTGTGGGTCGAAACGAAACAGAGATAGACATAGAGAGAAAGGGAGATATAGAAAAGGAGAATAAGAGAGGGGAGGGAGAGACGTAGATGGAAAAAGGGTGAGGAGGGTTTAGACGTAGTCTCACGGTTAGCTCTCGTAAATTGGTGAAACTTTTGCGGAAGGTAAATTAGCGTCGGTAATAAAAAGCTCGGTTCTAGCTAAATTTCCTCCTCCTTTTTCTCTTCCTGCTAGCTCGCTTTATTACCGCGAGTGGGTTTGCTTTCCACACGCCGACCCAATCCGATATATATATATATATATATATACGTACGATTATATTTGCTGTATAGTATGCACTCCGTTCGTTCGTTTATTCATTCACGATGCCTTTCGAACAGACGAAATTACGAGTACGAGTTCCAGTAGCGATGGAACGAGAAGATAGAAAAATATATATAAAAAAAAAAAAAAAACAACAACGAAAAAGCGGGTTAAGAGTTTGAACAAGGAAGAAGAAAAAGAAGAAGGAACGAGAGAAAAACAATTTCGACGAAGCAACACTTCCGGGTTTATCCGAATTCGATCGATATACGTTTATATATAGTAATTCTGGGAACTAGAAAAAGGTAACTGATCTTTTTTTAAGTAAAAATAGAAAAAAAATGATAGAGAGATAAAAATCATATGGCATAATACGTCCTAACTTCGTATGACCTTATTTTTTCACGTAGATGCACTGATGCATCCGCCAAATGCAATTGCACTTTATTCTTTAACCCAACCAGAATTTTTCAGATCCGATCTACCCCTGTCATTATTCTACGTATAAGAGTAATAACCCGAGATCATCGAAATGTCATTGAACACTCAATGCAAGTTTCTCTTTCTCTCCCGCCTTTTTTTCTTTTACTTACTCTTTATCAAAGTTTATCTCTGACTCTTTCTTTTTCTTGCCTTCTTTTCCTTTCTTTTTCCTTCCTTTTCTATCTTATCGTTTCTCTTTTACACAGAAGCACGGGTCGAACCTTATAGCCGCGCCGTGAAAGTAGCTCATCCCTTTCTCAGTAATCCCACTCGATTTGCATTTAGAGAAGACCGTTTAAACATTGGTAGACTCAGCCTACCCGAATACTCTTTCTGCCTCTATAACTCGACGATTTGCCTTCTTTGTCAGGACAAATTTCGTAAAAAGTAAAAAAACAAACTATACTTCCTCTCTCTCTCTCTATATATATACATATACTATAATATATATCTTTCTCTTTTTCTTTATCTGTATCTATCGTCTGAATGGAGGGGAATTATTGAATGTTTTATATCGTTGATTCTCGCTTCTCGCACGATTAATCCATAGAGCTTCGAATTGTCAATAATCTTTTCCTGGATCCGCACGACCGAGTCTGGAAAACGAAATTAGAGACGGAAATTGAAGCGTACGATTGCTCGATTACGTTGCGATTATCGATAAATAAAAAAGATAAAAATACACATGGGGGATTAAGACAAGGGCAGTGAGAAAAAATGCGTAGAAAATAACGTATCGACCAATAGGATTAAGAGATGGAGAGATAGAAAGAGAGAGAGAGAGAGAACAATGCGAGTTTAGTGCGAGTTTAGTGCGAGTTTAGTGCGAGTTTAGTGTGAGACTCGAAACTCGTGGTCCGAATCGGTGACATTGTAATTATCGCGCATGTCTCGTCTCGCGTCTGCGCCATATCCGCTAATTTTTCATGCAACATTGTGTTTTCCTCCCCAGAGATGGTCCTAGCGTAACATTAATTCGATTTATTTTGGTCGTCGCGTCGAACGAGGCCATTACAGGCCTCTCTCAAATTCGAAACATTTTCGAACGCTACTATAACTATTCTCTCTCTGTCTCTCTCTCTCTTTTTCTTTTTCTCTCTTTCTCTCTTTCTCTGACACGTACCTGTATACATATGTATGTGTGTACCTGCTGTGCGTGATAATATACATGTACATATACATACACATATGAACGTACGTGCAAGAGATACCTATTACCCCGGACGCGTATTTCGCGAACGAGCGGAATCGTATCCGATCATTGTCGAATCCCTTCACCCTTCACCCTTTGTTCGAATCCTCACTAAACGTGTCTCCGCGCTAAACAACAGGAAAAAATCTCTTTCTCTCTCTTTCTCATTCAAAAAAACGTACCATTCCTGATAAATAAGAATGAATGAAATTTTACAATCGAATTTCAAACATCTCATTTTGATCGCTCTACACTTTTAATCGTACAATTAAACATTTATATAGATACGTGTATGATTTCAAAAGTGATATATACCTGTATATATATATATATATATATATATCTCTGCTTTATACATAATATATTAAATTTATCTAACAATGAATATTGATGCGCGTAATTATCAGTATACTCACGTCGATAAGGCAAGAGGAAATGATTGGAAAAGAGATGCTTGAATGATTAACAAGTTTTAGCACACCATTACGAATATCGAACGGGTAGTATGTTTTAATTCGTCAATGGAATAAAAAAAGGTCAAAGTTGAAAAAGTGGAATCATCGAAAAAAAAAAAGAAAGATATGATTTTTCTCCCGAGATGTTGGAACGTTTTTCGAAAGGTGTTTCATAATGTCTTCAAATGTATAAATACTTACCAACATTCCTAAGAAATTCAAGTTTTCTACCATGGAATAGATTTTCGAAAAGGTAGTCAACCAACCAGCCAGCCTGCCAGCCAGCCAGCCAGCCAGCCAGCCCTTCGAGCAATCGTGCGACTAACTTGATAGAACGACACAAACGTGTTGATGTGTGTGATCGTAAATACTCGATCAGGAGGTTGTATATACATGCGTATATAATGGATATAGTACTCGAACGTCGATGTACTATGTAGTTATATAAATAAATGTCAACGAAAAGCGGGTCGACATCGGCGTAGAAACGGTTGCACAGAGTGCACAGAACGAAATCGTGCTGGATCGCATCTAATTACGGTGCTGTCGATGCTTATTCCCACGGGAAAATCGTTCCGGATTGCACGTCTAGCCCGCTGAGAGCAACGATGGAAACTTCCTCTCTCTCTCTCTCTCTCTCTCTTTCATTTTCTATCCTTCTCTACTTCCAGCTTCCTCCCACTTGGTGCAGCTCCATCAAGCTCGTATTTTCCGGGAAAATGCAAATTCCAGGTCGCTGGCATCGACTCGAATCGAACGATATATCCTAAACCCGACGTGGAAGAGAAGTGGACGTACGTGTGTGGAAAGATAGTAAACGCACTGAGGATATATGTGTTTTCTCGAAGACTATTCTACACTTACGTATCGAACCTTCTAAGAAACATCACGTATACAAACATTATTGTTTTCTATCTCTCTCTTTCTTTCCTTTTTTGTTACGGGTTGAAAGAAAGAGGGTGTTTGAATATTTAATAATCACCGAATATCATTCTTTGATATAAATAAATAACTTTAAACAGCTTTCAAAAAAAGTATAACGATACAGTGAATTATAGGAGTATCCGTAAATACGCGCGCTCTCACTGTAAATTTTAAATAATTGATATTTTCTTGAAATGCAAATTTTTCAAATTCTTATTCACAGAAACGTATTTTAGACGACACCGAAAGTATCGGTGGTTGAACTCTTCCTTCCTTTTATTTTCTTTCAATCATCTAAAACGATATTCGAGGTTTCCACGCATATACGTACATACGTACATACACACACATATATTTATAGATAGATATGAAAAGGATTCGACATCGGTGCCAAACTCAACGAGAGAACTGGCACGAACGAGGGTGGTCTTCATTGAAAAAGAGGCGGGGGGGTGGGGAGAGGAGGAGCCTCGACCTGTATAATTGAGAAAAATGTTTTCGGTTAACCGTGACGATAATCCTCAAATCGATCGAAAGTCAACGAGCAAAAAAACTTTTCTATTTAATCCTCGTTTGCTTATAACATTTCTTCTCGAGCATGGATATCTGCGTAATATGTCCAACACAAGACGATTCGCATTTTCATATCATTTGTACGAGTCCTTTGAAGTTGTACATCGTGTATTTAACAATAGATAGCATTCTTCCACTCCTCCCCCTCCCCACTTCCCCTCTCTGTCACGAAACATACCTTCGACATATTGTACATACTTGACTCTGTTAATGACATCTAACCTTATACAGGCTTGTTCTTGTGAACATATCTCCACGATAAAGATCAACGTTGGAACTTTAACTACGAGAAACATGCGTTAGAATGGATAAGAAACAACGTGTCTGAATTACAACATTGTTGGAAGGTTTCTGCGGTTTCACATTACCCGACTGTGCACCCTTTGATATATTCGATACCACCCGCAAACAAGGAGAAGTCATAGAAAGTCACGAGCCCTTCCTTCCTTCCTTCGTCTTGTTAACAACGACGAATCCCTTTCTTCTAAGATCACGACTATAGTCCTCGTTACAAAGCTAAAAGCTATCGTTATAGAATCGATATAGGGAATATATTTCATTATATTTCGATCAAAGAGGATGAATATTCGCTTTGTGAATATTTTCTCATTCATTTAACGTCATAAAGAAACACACAATAGGGGCAGGTGAGGGTGGAGGGGGGAGGTGTGTGTAAGCAAGTCGATATAATAAGAATGATAACGTTTTTACGTACGTTTTTATGGGATGTATTAAAATCGGTATTGAATCTATAAATATCGAGTAGCTTTGAATACATCCCGAAATGGGATAACTCGATGGAAAGAAACGATAGATTGAAACGACTTTTGATCTAACATTTTCTTCTTCTATATTTTTTCATCTGTCGTATCATCGACGGATACACATCTACCATCACATATAAACGTGTATATGTAACAAAGCTTTTGTTTGACTTTCAAATTGATCCGTGTCATCGATTCTACAATTAATTTTAAAGAATCGCGAGTTAAAGGAAAAGTTCGAAGCTAGAAAAGAAAAATGTTTTTCCTTTAATTTTTTATTAATATACTGAAAGTTTTAACGCTCGCGTCTATGTTTCTAGATATTATACATTCTACCTTCTGGTAAGAAAAATAAAATACACGTTGTGTGTATCCGAGCGAGTAGCTTATACTTACAATTAGTGATCGATAATCGAAGAACAACAACGCATGCTGCTATACGAAAGCATTTATTATTTCGTAGCGATCATGGAACAACGTCGACCAGTATTGGACATGTTTATTCTACGATGTTTAACCAGCCCACACGTCGCTCACAGAAACTCGCGTGCTACATTGCTAGTATAACTACGATATCCATCGATTGTCCCGTAAACGTCGCATTGGCAATCTCCTGCAGTCGTCCTGACCTACTTGTCTCACTGAAATCTCGCAGCTGACATTTTACTACGAGCGTACGCACAAACTATACACTACCAGCCAAAAGTTTCAAATCAATTGTTGATTCATTCGATTGTACGTACATATCTCATAGTACGGTATATAACCCCTATATGGATCGGTAGATCGTTCGTACGAGATTTTTACATGGACGACCCGTATATAGGTCGATAATAACGGAAGGATTAAAAATGCAGGTAAATTTTTTGTATGAAGGGCCAATTTAAAGAAAAATATTATAGGATTCGTGAAAAAATTGGACCGTTGGACTGACTGGACCAGGACTCGAGCGACTGCTATTCCATTGAGCTATACAGGGTCCACCGTCCAATCCCCTCACAAAGCTTATTTAAGTATTTGGCATGGAAGCGCTCGTCCCACAATACTTATTCTTTGATTTAAACAAAATAAAAATGAATAAATGTATAAAATATACTATTCGTAAATCTTTTAGACAAATAAATTTACTTTTGGTTACTACAACGACGTTCATTTAGAAAAAAATAAATATTCTATTTCTCTGAATTGACGTAGCGATTTGAAACTCTTGACCGGTAGTGTATATAATTCACCTTTACACATACGTTTATAACGATAATCGATAATGGACAGACGATAGATCTTCCATCTACCGTACACGCGTTAAAGTCACGAATATTTCAAACCAATGATAAAAAGACATATAACCGACTAACGAATTTGAACATTATCAATCATAAATATTTAAAAGATAAATTAGAGAAAAAAGAGAGACAGAGAGGGAAAATCATGAAATCGTGTAACAAGAGAAGCTAGCTGGTTTATACAAATGACAGGTAGATTTATGTACACGGTAAACGTAAAATGGAAATCCAACGTGAAACGTCCATTTTACTAGCGTCTTTTAAACTTTAACTTCTCTTACGCGACTTTTGTTCGAAAAGAAAAGTGAATTTGGAATGGTATGGTACGAGAAGGAAAGACCTTAGATATTTTCATCTTGTGGCCGATTCTCTAAGAGAAAAGTTCGTCGAATAAAAAGAAAGAAAGAAAAGAAAGAAAAAAGAGAAAGAAAGAGCTGAAGAGAAGAAAAAGGAATAGAATAGGAGTAACCATATTTACCGAGATTGCATTGACACTTTTCAATCGATCCCTTTAAAAAAAAAACGTATCTATGAATTTCCGCAATGTTCATTCGACCGAATGAGATCTAATTAAAATCGTCTTCTCACCGAATTCAAAGTCTAATGACGTCGGACACGACACCCCACCGTATCAAATGAGAAATAGATTAAATAACTTTTTGTATTTTTTTCGACGAAACAAAATACGGTGAATTTGCATGACCAAGATGCCTATGGCGACGAGGACGAAGATGAGGAAATCAATCAAATGTTATTTCATTTGAAAAACATTTCTTTCATCCACGAATATATTACCATAAGTAAATAGAGAAGAAAAAGAAAACAAATATAAAAAACTCATCGATAACCGAGAACTCGTGTTTGAAATTAAAAGTCTCGGTGGTAACAGAATAAGGACGAATAAAAAGAAGAAAATAAAAAATCCGAGTCCATTAGCATCGCATGAAGAAACGAAAGAAATCGAAAATTTAAAGAAAGATGCTGGCGAATCGTCGAAGATTGTATGAGAGAGAAAGAGAATAAGTAAGAAAGAGAGAGAGGAAGATGGATATATACGCGTATCTTTTGTCAATATATCCGAGCGGATTAAATGAAAGACCCTTTTCATTCGCGTTCCATTACGAGCCGTTCCATATCAAAGTGTCGGACGATGGATAACGATTCTCGAACGCTCTGGCAAACAATTTCGCTACGATAAAGATCGGAGGTAAACGATGCCGTTCGTTTATTTTTTATTGCCACCGAATGCACGTCGATTCGCCGGCGGTTCGGGGTTGGTCGATTCGTTGGTTCCCTGGTTACTAGAAAAAGAGGAAAAGAGAACGATATGGCGAGGGGTAACAAAGAGGGATAACGGGGAGGAGGTAGTATTCAGGAGAGCAAATAAAGCGAAAGACGATAAATCACGCGCGTTCCTCAATGATTTTCGATTTACCGAGAAGAGAACTTTTTTGGATGAGATTGGGAGAGGGGAAGGGATGGAATGAGATGAGGGAGGGCGGTTATAAAGCCGGTGGGTGGAATAAAGGTGGTTGACGGAGAGGGGGTGCACGCGTGAAAGAAATGGCGATAGGAGAATGAGACGTCACCGAAGCCAAACCTCCTCCTCCTCCTCCTCCTCCTCCATCCCCTTTGCAGTGATTTTATGTACACCACGCACAACTCGGTTCCCCGTGATTCCGAGGCATGCGAGCTGCCAGAGAAAATCCGATAACGAGCTTCTTTTATTTTCAACGTGAGTACGAAAACGAAGTGGTTTTCTATACCAGACGACGACGCGCCCTGTTCGATTAAAAAAAAATGTTCATGACCGGTGTGCCGCCGCGCGCTCGAAGCACGGCTATCAACGATTTAAATAAATTACAAATATTCGCGCGAACAATGGGTGCGAGGATAAATAAACGAAACAATGAAAGATAAAAAGGATCAAAATAAAACGAGAAAATAAAAAAGAAAAATGAATTTCGTGAGAAAATGTGTTGAAAACTGTAAAAGCCATCTTTGTACGACTCATTGAGTATTCTATCAAAAAGTCTACTCGTGTTCGGACTTTTTCGTTCTTTTCCGTCACTTTTTCTTTTCCTTCTTCCCTTTCTCTCTCTCTCTCTCCCTCCCTCTCTCTGTTTTCACTACATTTTCTTTTTTTTGTTTTTTATCTTTTTTAAACCAACAGTACTATACCACCGACAGAAGAAGAAGCCGTCGTCTAGTCGTCGGTCAGCAGTACAGAAACGAGACGCGAAAGAGAAAAAGAAAGAGAGCAGGAAAAGGGCTCGCTTTTATCCCTTCAGTTTTTTTTTCCTTTTTCTTCAGTCTCGGCTGCCACCTCTTCCTTCCTTTTCTCGTCTTTTCTTTCTTCGTCCTCCCTTCTTCACTTTTCTTCTTTTCGCTTCACTTCGTGACGGCGAACGGCCCTCCGAGAGAAAACGCATCCCCGATGTTGGCCTGGTCCCCGTGCTACCCTGCTCTACCTTACGTTTATGAAAAAGCTGAATTCGTTGACGGTATTTTTCGTCTGCTTTAGCTTCGCCAGGCGCTTTTTTAAAAACCCAGCGAAAGCACGACATCATCTCGTGGCTACGACATCCCCCTTTTTCTTTCTTTCCTTTTTTTACCCTGAAAATAAGATAACTAAATTTTTGTTTCCTTTTTTGTCTTCGTATTAAATCCCATTTCTTTCGATATAAAAAGCAATCGCATTATCTTGCATATTCAGCTTGAGAAAAACAAGAATATCCCGCGTTATTTATTTAACACGTTTTATCGTAAGATCCGAGAAAGGTAGAAAAAGAAAAATAATATTCTACCTATACTTCTACGTAACTCTCAAGTAACTCTTAACATCTTGAAAATTCCAACAAACATTTGTTAAATCCAGTCGATTATCCCTTCTCAAAACCACTACCATCACCACCACCACTATTTCATATCACCTTTGATTACGATTCAATTCATAAACGTAGATATAGACAACTAATAAAAATTTATAATATTCATAGTTTTGTTATATTTCCTCTTCCAGTGGAAAGAAATTTATCGACTCGTATAGGAAATTTCCCAAGCGTTTATCTTGAAAGCTTGGATGCAAAATGATAGTATTGGTATTGATAGTAGTATTTGTGGTGGTAGTAGTAGAAAACGTAGGAAAATTTGAGCCACCCTTACGCTACACGTTTCGTTCGCCTATTCGTCTTTCGACGGTGCTCACCCCTTAGCCCCACTCTCCCTTTCCCACCTACTTTCTTTTCCCCCACCAAATGCTTTCAGAACGTATGCATGCATGAGACAGGCACGCGCGATCAGATAGATTCTCCTTTCGCAGTTTATGCGCATTTTGTCAATGGACTTAGCCATAGTACTCGTCCCACTGAAAGATCGAATCGATCGCGTATGGAAACGACGTGTCCCGATCTTACGACGATCTATGCTGATTCCGTTCTCACGCTCGATGCACACTGCGTCTAGATGTGCACTTTTATTTTCGCCTATCCTCCCGCACTCGCGACAAAAAAGGAAAGAAAGAGAACGAGACGAAAACAGAATCGTAGGTGCACGCGCGCGCGTTCGTTCATTCGTTCTTTCGAACACACGCACGCACGCAGCACACATATACGAGCGTGCTCACGCACGAGAATCGATAGATATTATTTCCGGGCTTCACACGACACAGTCTGAATCCACAATGCGCTTCCGCGAGTGCAGCGAGTTACGCAACTTCCATAATAATGCGAATGAACGCATTTTGCGTGCGACTCGCGAGCAAATCTAACCCCGAGGAAACTTTACGACGTACTACGTATGGATAGAATAAAAATATGTTTAAAAAAGAAAACAAACAGAGATGAGAGTGAGCGAGAAGGAGGGTAGACAAGTTAGGGAAGAATTTTTCTTTTTTAAAACGTATCCCGGATAAACATTTTTTTTCATCGAATTTCGACGAATTTAACAGCCGGTGTCACGTATCCGAGCTTGTTGTTTACCATCCTTACTCCCCCTTCTTTCGATGATCCTCTTTATTCTGGAAAACCTGCCTGGATATCCTGGCAGTAATGATGACTAACGTACGTACGTGTGGTGTAAACGTCAGACTCGAGTCCAGGTGGGGAACCCGCAAACGGAGAAAAGTGCCGAGAAGCAACGAGTTTTATGAGAGCGTGAGAGTATGAAAAGGTCGAGCACGCTTACCGATTCCGATCGATATAATATATATGTATGTATGTATATGTTGGTTTCCATTCACACGTCATATACGTAAACTGTAAACGTTGCACATTACGATAAATAAATTTAATAAATTGAAATTTGTATTTATTTCCATAACCGCGAGTCACGAGACGGCTAAATATTTTTCATGAGATTCGTAAACGTCAAATATCCGATATAAATTGTATGTTATCAAATAGGAGAATTACATCCACGTGTTCAAAGATATTAAATAACGTATCATTGTTGTAACTATAGCAATTAAAATTGAATTTCTTTATTCATTATTTTAATATTTGTGTGTGTGTGTGTGTGTGCTATGTGTATTTATATGTAGGAAAATGTAATTGGCATTCTAGAATGATTCGAGAATCGGTCTAACGTCTTGATAAGTACAAGTTAATTTGGAAGGAGTTTCCATAGACGATGAGACGAGAGATGAATCTCTCGTGTTGTATAGAGAATGGTCCTAGTAAAATAGATTTAACTTCCTCGTCGTGGACACTTCCGTGCAAGCTTAATCCTATGGAGATTTGACGAGGTTTACGGTTCGCGTCTTCCATTTCGATTAGAAGGGTTCACACTGTATACATGGCTTTTCTCCAGAGTATTCATGCAGAAATTTTGAGCTCTACTAGTTCTACTCTCTAGTTCTAAGGTTCCATACATCTTACTTAATTTTTCCGAGAAAATAGTTTTATGATTTAACGTTTTTTCTCTTTTCCCCTAAATTTTATTCTCGAACGAAGAATTATAGAAAAATCAGAATTCGAAAATCCACGATATTTAAAAATATACCAATCGTAATACGTTTAACCAAAAATAATGTCTACATACAAATTTATCCGTGAAAATATAAGTGAATTTTGAGTCCGGTAAGAAATTTTGTTCACGAACCTAAAATACTTCCGAGAGATATGGTCTGTCGAATAAAATGTCTAATTCCAAAGGTAGACTTGACTAAATGAAAAAGTTACGTCAAGATTAAAGCAGAAAAGACGAGTCGGTAGTGGAAGATTATAAACGGTTTGCACGAAAACTCTCTCTCTCTCTCTCTCCCTGTTTCACTCGATCGATCGATCGATTCTCGAAGGAGCTTCATAAAATATAGCAGTAGTCGGACGATATAACGAAATGGGGGTAGGTGGGGTGGTATGAAGAAAGAAGGTGGAGAGACTATTTCCGGAAAACGCTCGAAAAATGTCCTGTGATTTGCTCGCCGTTGTCGTTTCGATCGAGGGGTTGGTGAAGATTGGCGGGGGTGGGGGAGGAGGATGGAAAGGGGTGTGAGAGGTGGGGACGGGCGTCACCAAAAGCGCTTAAATTTAATCGGAGCTTGGAAATTCGGGGGCGTACACGTTTCGACGTGGGAATAGACGACGACACGGTACCGTGACGTAAAATTTATTACCGCTTCAATTAGAAATTGATGGAACGTTGGACGATAATCGATTTAGGATCGAATCGGTTAGGACAGTTTCCCCTCTGTCGTTTCTCTTTCTCCTTTTCGTTTTCGTTTTCGTTTTTATTTGCGATTTTGTTTTGTTTAAATTGTAAGAAAATCGTAGCAAATTCGTCAAACGAATTTCTTCCTTTCTATTCGAGTAAATTAGATACGAAAATTTGATTATTAACAATCTTATATGCAAGACGTTCAAGAATTATTAATAAGATACCTAAATTTAATTGAACTAAGTAACGCTAAAATTTATCGACTCCTCAGTGATCCAATATTGAGTAAATTTAATTGGAGATTTTATTAATATAAAATGAGAAAATAAATTAGATTGATTTCCATTAGTTGGTCATTTCGTCACATTTATTAAAATATTTTTTAATGGTTTATTTAATAATATAATCGATAATATAATTAAATAAGTATGATATTTTTAATATTTGTTCAACGTATTTATTAAAAGTCTACGAAATTATGATATTCACGTTACTACGTTTAATTAATTTGATATCATTTTGATGGATCGCTAGGTTTCTGCATAACTTAGCCCAATTAAAAATATCACGTCGATTGTATCTCGTAGCTGGGAATGACAAAAAGAGAAAAAACAGAAGAAAAGAGAAAAAAGGGAAAGAAAGGAAGAAAAAAAGGGAGAAAAAAAGGGGAGAAAAAGAGAAGAAAACGAGTAGCCTTTTCCACCCTAACATTTTCCTCGTTTCATCGTCGAGGTGGTGTGCACGCGATCGCTTTCCACAGCAGCTTGTTCCATTATTTTCCAACGCGAGGACCTGTTGACTTTAATTGCATACACCACCGTCGAGCTTCTCCCCACCACTACCAAAACCACCTCCACCTCCACTACCACTACCACTACTACCAACCCTTCAACCCAACAGCACTATGGAATAATCCAGGCATCTCGAGCCGAGAGTTTTCGACGAGTCGGAGAACTTTGCACTTTGGGGTGGTACGCAGAACCTGGGTAGACATGACGCTGAATAGGCACAGGTATGGGTAATAAAAGAAGACGAAGAGACCTTGCGAAAGAGGGAAGTGAGAGAGTGAGGGAGAAAGAGAGATAGAAAAGAAAAATAGACAAGAGGGGTAAGGGATTGGTATAAGACGGTGTCGTTGGAATCTCAGACTCGACGCGGAGCGACTTTACGACTTGACAGAGAGAAAGTGTGAGTAAGAGAAAGAAGAAGATCATGAAGAAGAAGAAGAAAAGAGAGGGGTTGAATCCAAAGTTCCTGCCAGGACTCAAAGGCGTTCCTTTCCCTGTTTTCTCCATTTTAAAACGTCGAGAAGCCGTACTTCGCTTAGCCCGAGGCATCATACTAATTAGAAAACTTGCAAAGTTTTCTCTCACGGTAAGGCGGGAGGAAGATGAGGGGACGGCCGACTACTCAAAAGTAGAAAGAGAAAGAAGAAAAAGATAGAAAGAGAAATAAGAAGAGGGATGACTGGAAAATCGAACTGGTAAGGATACCCATGGCCTCTTGTCGCGAATTGCAAAATCGAGTGCTACTGAATGAATCTTTGAAAATTTCTCTTGAAATATTTCCTTCATTACGTTCCTAACTTATTGCAATAGGAAATCTCATTTGTCCTTTTTGTGAAAAATTACACCAACAACAAAAATATACAAACAAGTAAAATATATCTCATCTTTCTCCCTTTTCTCTATCCTAAACAAAAAAAGGGAAGGGGGGAAATATGTGGCGGTGCTTATTAAAGAAAAAGGTACAATATTTTTCTTGAAAATGATAACGTTGCGCTAATTACTTAAAGCGAATATTCCGCGCAGCCGTGTGCGAACGAGATTAGCATATTTTTGTCGTTCATCTCGCTTGCACGGTGAACGAGAGGAAATCTTTCCAACGTTTTCAATGGATCTTCTTGAAAGCTAGCCGACTTCCAAAATGGCTTTCTCAAATGGCTTAGTTTTATGGAGGCGCGGAATGTTTTTCGCGAGAATATATTAAAAGTGCGGAAAAGAAATTACTTTGGTCGGAACGTGTAGTAAATAACATTTAACTCTTCTCCTCTCCTCTCTTCTCTTTTTTCCTTTTCTCTTCTCTTCTCTGTTCCTCTCCTCCTCTCGTAGGAGAGAAAAAGGCTGAGGTATGAATTACGTAACA
Organism: Polistes fuscatus; assembly: GCF_010416935.1. Classification (NCBI taxonomy): domain Eukaryota; kingdom Metazoa; phylum Arthropoda; class Insecta; order Hymenoptera; family Vespidae; genus Polistes; species Polistes fuscatus. The sequence continues at coordinate 678,550 of NW_025113162.1, read as the reverse complement.
CGTGTGCTTAACTCTCTCGTCATGCATATTTTATATATAACTTATATGTACAACTATATATATATATTTCCTGACTTTTCGCTACTCCACCGTTCTGTTGTACCTTTTAAGACTCAGGAATAACGAGAATAATTATCCCGGATTTCTCTTAACGTTTAATCATCAGTCTCGACGAGCTTAAAAAAGAAAACAAATCGATGGATTTCAAAAATAGCCTGAAAATTGAGTAAAATAACGGACATGCGTTTTGAACGGCAAACACTATCGTGACGGTTTTTAATTTTTAACAAAACGTATAAAGAAAATTCTATGACGGCGACGACGACGACAACGACGACGACGATAGGCACGTTTCTCTTCGATCTATTTTTTTATTACACATAAACGAACGCTTTAACGAGATGACCGACTAGAAAAAAAAAAATAAACTACACCCACATACACGCATATACAACCTTTCCATTGTTCTCTTTTTCTATCTCTTCTAATAAAATTTTATTTTACGATCCGATATCATAGTTCGTAGTAAAAAAAAAAAAAGACAAAAAGAGACAATGAGGTTGAAAGGGATAGAGACTAAAACTAAAACTAAAATGGTTGGAGCTTTGTCAAGATATAATTTACTAAAACCCAGCGTACCAATTAATAACCAATATTACCCACGTGCTGTTGTACAAAGAGAAGCAACGGGCCGGAATGGAGTGTGGTACGAGGTATGGAACGTTAACTACGCGACCGGTATCGAGCATTAACTATGCCTGACGTTCGACTTCCGCAGGCTATGAAAATCCCATGTGGCGGACGACGAGAGAGAGAGAGAGAGAGAGAGACGTAGACAAAGACAAACAGAAGAGAAGAAAAGAGAATGAAAAACAGAAAGAGAAAGAACTAAAAAGAGAGAGAGAGAAATAGCAAAGAGGTTGGTTCTGGTCGCAATATTAAAAGCAGGTTGAGTGCGAATGCTTGGCGAGTGTATGCCCGGGGCTTTTTGGGAAGCGAGGAGAGGACGCAAAGGAAAAAAGGAAGAGAGAAAGAAATAAAGAAGGAATGAAACATTGTCGAGCAAAAAATAACACAACAAGAGAAGAAAATATTACATAGACGAAATGTGCTCCGGAACGAAACAAATTTATGAAACTATGCATATGTAATATACGAACGTTGTTCCCACAAGACATACTATCGAGAGAATTTCCTACGTAACTAGGAAACGAAATGATATCGCATCGATACCACGAACCATAAGGGAGTCAAGGGATAGGAGGGGGGTGGTTAGATTTTCTTGATACTAGACGACACGATTCTCTCTCACGAATCCTAAAACATAAACGGACGTGCAATTTTCCTCGAGCGAGATCGCATAAATGTAACCCCATACACTTTACACCCTACACTAACCTTACACCCCCCTACCTTACCAACCTGATTCTCCCGCAAGCCCATATCGCTCCTCTTCTTGCTACTACCCGGTATTTCTCTCCTCTCCATCCTTCTCCAACTTCCAACTCGATGTTGGCACGCGAATCACGTTCGCTTAGGGACGTTAGGGGTAACTCCGAAGCAAAACTTCCCTCGGTGAGTGAGAGATTGCGAGGCATTTAGGGAGTCGCGGATAGTTGTAGTGAACCCGTTAAAAAGACGTCCTTGGGTTTGTGGGTTCGTAACGTGTCAGTGGTTGGCCTCCTCTCCATATAACTAACACACTTTCTTGCAAAAGGGTTGTTCGCTAATGTTTCAAGTTTCGAGGTTCCCTTCGTACCTTTTACTGGGATTCTCTTTACCATATACCCTTGCAGAATTCATTGAAATATTGTAATTAAAATTGTTCGTTATACCAATACAAGCTCATGATTTATCCATTTATTCTATCTCTATCTTTTCCGTTTTCCGTTTTCTTTCTTTCTTTTTTTCTTTCTTTTGTTGGTAGCCGCATGAAACGTTCTCTCTCTCTCTCTCTCTCTCTATCTCTTTCTCTTTTATTATCTAGTTTTATCTCTATCTCTCTCTCTCTCTCTTTCGTGGCGACCATCCCGACGTTAATTTGTCGCGGTACGGCGTGTCGTAAGCCACCGCGATAAATATTCATCCCACGTGCTTCCTCGAGGTCGAGACTACTCGAGAACGATGCACTTTCTTGCCACGTGACCTCTCGTGTTCGCCAGATTTTCCTTCTCCTCTCTCAGAGGTGTGCTTGCTCTCTTTCTCTTACTCCGATAAAAGCCACGCGATGGAAAGAAAGAAAAAAACGAAAGAAGAAAGAGGGAGAAGGCATCGTCCTTCCGATTAGAGCTTGCGATTATACTCCCCCGATCAATGGTTCCACTAATTGCGCTATACTTAACGCGCGTTATTTCTTTCCCTCTATTCTTTTTCCATTTTTATTCTTCGTTCACTCTTTACACTCGTTTCGGCTACGTGCTAAGAGAATGTAATGAGCTTGAGATACGTTCTAACGATCGATCCAATGATTGCATTCAACCACTCGTAATATCATAGAAGATAATTAATGTTTATTATTATGATGGTTATTTTTATTATTATTATTATTATTATTATTATTATTATTATTATTCTCTTGTAGATAAAAACTTTTTATCGGATTACGTTTCACGCAGATATTATTAACGAACGTTACGTATTTTAATGGCTTACTTTACTCCTAGGATTGAAACTGGAAAGGAATGGATTAGTATTACGAGTCTTATCCGAGAAAGCATTTTCGCGGTATCAAAGGCACAAATTCGATGGGTGCTCTTTCGAATAGATTGTATAGAGGATCGAATTCAATGCTCGAATCATAAAGCTTTTGTTCGGCCGAGCAATCTACGAATATCTCCTCTTAAAGTACGAACCTTGCGCGAATCCAAACGGTAACTCAAACCTTCGGCTGGTAGATTTTTCTTTTCGGTGAAATCACGTATAAAATACTATTTTGCCAGATTTTATGTTGCTAGGCTGTTATATTCGGTAAGCATTTTCTATCTCGACATTATCTTTCGAGAAATGGTAAGAAAGGATTTAGAATAAAAGAGAAGGAGATTTAAACGATTGATGGATGGATAGATGGATGAGTATTTTACTTATTGATAAATTATTTTATAATGTCGGATTATATCGTATCGGATAACGTTTAAGAAATATTTCTCAACGAATCGAAATAGTTTGGTATATCATATTCTTGAATACTGAAGTACAATATAATACTTAAGGGATTATATCTCCTTAACGTTAAGAAAAACTATTATAAAAAGAACATTTTTGTTTGACGTAACTTTAAAATAGCGTCACACACTCTCTCCCCTACTTCCTCGGGCTTGCACTTGGCCTCCGAACCAAGTTAAGCTTGCGGAGCAAATTAGGATCGCGGGTCATACTTAAAAGTTGCGTTAAAAAGAACTTTTTCATTTTATGCGAGTTATTTCGAGCGCCAAGGTCGTGTAATTCCTTAAATCTAACGAGTAATGTATCATCTTGTACGTGAATCGTAGGGATCACACGAAACTCAAATGAATACGTACAAGTGTATAAATCTATCTATCGTATGAAGACGTCATCTGTGTTGCAAATTATTATCTTGGAAGGAGTTAAAATCAGGTCATATCGTTGGCCGCGAAATATGGTTTGCCTAATGACTCTTCCGAAAGGCAAACTTTCAGTAACAGCTATATATTTCGAGTTTAAATGAAGATAGAAAAGGAAGGTAAATAGAAGGTAGTAGTAGTAATAATAATAGTAGAGTAAGGTGAATACCGTTTAACTCGTAACTTACAGGTAAACAGGATCCTAACTCATTCTAGTAAATTTCCATTAAACGTAATCTTACTTATTAAATAGATGCAATATCATAACATATACATACCTTTGACTTTTAATCTCACGCTTGGTGTGTAAGGCCTTTGCTGGTCTGTTTAAGTAACACCAAAGTAATTTATGTTCAAATAGTTTTTGTTTATTAACTTGTTCTCTTCTACCTCCTATCTTTCTTCTTCAAATTTTCATCCAACGAGAAGTAGATTCTCGATTACTTTCCCTTTAAGTCTGGAACCCTTTTTATAACTCGCGAAGACTTAATTTTCATGGTACGTAAATAATTCGAGCGAATATCTACTGGGTTAAGTAAGAGTAGAGGGAGGTTGAGTTGAAAGGATCGTTATATTTCTGGAGCTTCTTCTCCACTTTTAAAGAACTCTCCATCGTAGAGTCTACGGTGAAAACGAAAGACGTTTCCCGTTCGATAAAAGCTGGACTCTGAGCGACTAAAAGTTACTCCTCCTAGGTGGACCCTCTTCTGTTTTCCTCTTTCTCTAACTCGTTCGTTCGTTCAGTCGCATCTTATCTTCCCCAAGCGAAAGAACACGATAAAGGGAAAGGAAGAGAAAGGGGAGGAAGAAGAAACTTGAAGGTAGTCGAGAATCCTAAGTAAACGACGTCGGAGGCGCGAGTAAATTTCCGAGGATAGCTTTTGTGAAAACGCCGTGTCGAGAAGACGACGGGGTGCGCGCGTGTTTCACCAAGGACGGATCAATTAGCAACGCGGAGAAGAAAGAAGAGGGTAAGCAAGAAGAGGATGAACAAGAAGAATAAGAGGAGGAGAAGGAATTGGAGGTGGAAGTGCTGCTGGAAGTGGAGCTGAAGGAGGAGTCCAACGACCATTAAGGAAGAGGTTCGCGGAGTGAAACGGCGACGTTACTACCGCGATAGTAGTTACCTTTATCGTCGTGCCAAAGTCCAACAAGCAGAACGAACACAGTCCAAGGATTACGTCTTTGCGTATTTTTTCGAGTTATATGCCGGAAAATTTCATTGCGACTGAGAACACGAGAAAACGAGCTTCGAGGGCTCGTTCCTTCACGTTAATATCTCCGGAAATTTAAAACGTTTTCGAATTTTTCCTAGGATAAAAACGAAAAGGGAGAGAGAGAAACCTGAAAGAACTGAAAAAACTGATAAAACTCAAAATCTTCTTCGATGCTTGTTCATTTTTTTTCTCTTAATTTATTTTTTCTTCTATCTCTTTACTTCCTTTCATTCCTGTCTTAAACCTCTTCTTATTTTCCTCCGCTCTTGTTTACGAAGTACTTAACGAGATCGCTCCTCCCATGGCTTAAGATTTCATGAAAACAAAATTGTTTCGTTTTGATGCGCGCGCATTACCGTGTTTAATTTGGTGAAAGCTTTACTTGATGTCTCTTCTCCATCGCTCTCATTCTCTTTCTCACTCTCTCTTTCATTTCCAAAACCAACCCCTTTTCATTTGTAAACGGTGAGATATATACTTTTCTTATTTTAGGATGTTCTTGATAAAATCATGGAATTTATGAATGTAATATAAAAATATAAATAAGCAAACGTAACACGAAGTATCTTGACTTTGCGATCTCTCGAGACTGTCATTTACTTTCCATCCATCGAGCCGTTAAAAAAATAAAATATCGACTCGTATATCTGAACACGCGTCCTGTCATTTCCTTTATCATTTTTCTTCGTTATCGTCCAGGTATTTTTTCTCGTTTGGTACATTTAAAAAATCCGTTTTTAATCCTAACAATTTTTCTCCCCTATTTTTTTTTTTTCTTTTTTTTACCTTTTATTTTTTGCGAACGATAAAACTCGTCCTTCGAAAAAAGAAAAGGAAATAAAGAAAAAACAAAGTAGAAATAAAAAATAAAGTAAAAAAAAGTTATACCATACGAGATTACCTAGCACGTTAAGTTGGCAATGTATGGGTCCCCATTACTCGTAAAAATCGTATCTTTCTTGTATAATGTACGAGCAAAGCCTTTCTCCCTCTCCCTCTCTCCCTCTCTCTCTCTTTCTCTATTGTTAGAAAATGAATAGCAATTCGTACTTTTCGACCTATCCAATCTTCCAAGTTTTTTATTTTTGTTCTTCTTCTTATTCTTCCTCTTTTTGTTCCTCTTCTTCGCACGATTCATGACGCTTCTCAACGTCCCGCAGAAAATTGTTCTTGCATCATCTTTTTTCTTTCTTTTTTATTTTCTTTATTGCAAATTACTTCTTTTTTTCTCGAGCTCGCGGAAGAGAATCCGATTACTTTTGATAGAAACGATTTTAACGAGATTCTCGTTTTTCCTCCTTATGATTTTCCATTCGTTAGGATGCTCTTTGAAACTTCTTTTTTCTTTTCTTTCTTTCCTGTTTTATTATTTTTTTCTCCTTCCGCTTTCTCCTCTTCTTCTTCGTATCAAGATATGAAGTAGGAAATACGCAATAATGATCGTATCTAATCTATCTCTCGTCAGACATTCGTTCGTTCGTTCGTTCGTTCGTTCGTTCTACATAACAAATAAAAAAGAATGAAAGAAAGAAAGGGAGGGAAAAAAGGACCGCGAAAAATTTCCATTTTATTTTCTATCTTAACAAGCTACCACGCAGAAATCCGAACTGCAGCGAAGAAAAAGCCACTCCGATTATATTGCAAGAGGGTAGGTAGGTTGGTAGGAAGAAATGAGTCTGTCGGAGGAAAACGGAGCCGAGAAAGAGATATAACGAGAATGAGAGAAAGAAAGGGAAAGAGAAAGAGATGGAGGGTAGCTCGAAAAGGACCATGGCGCATAATTCCCTAGTTATTCCACTGCCGGCTGCCCGTTATAACCCGCCAGGCGCAATAAACATTTGTAATTCGCGCGTACGGCTAGACTTTGGGGTTGCAGGTTGCTAGAGGAGAAGGGTGGAGTGCAACGAGGGATGCAACGATGCTGCATAGCCCAGAGAAAGAGAGAAAGAAAGGACGAGGAAGAAAGTGTGAAAAAGAAAAGAAAAAAAGAAATAGAAAAGTAGGTGGGGGTTAAAGCGAGGATCGTGGTAGCGGCTCGGTACGGTCTGGTGCGGTACGGCGTATTAGGGAGAAAAAAAAATATCGCTAAATCTCCGTCGACGTAGAAATTAACGAGTCTACTTTTTTTCTCAACTATGTAAGGCATATGCATACATCTACACTCATATATATTATATTCGTAGCGATAAATAATACAAAACATATAAAAGAAAGTTGAAGCATTTGGTATCTTCGATCTTCTCCGAGAACGCCAACACAAATCTTCCGGATGAGGAAGGATGCACGTAAACGCGTATGCCTATGCACACGATATACTTTCTCGTACTGTTAGAGAATCCCGCACGTTCTACGAACGCACGTCTGAAAATTACAGACGTGAGTTGCTTCTACGAGATAGAAAGGGGTTAGGGTAGGTGATACACGTGGATTCGTAAACCTCGAGGAAAAGGACCGGAGGAAATTCGATTTCTATTTCTATATATATATATCTTTTTCTGTTTCTCTACTTGGATTGTTCGGAACTTAAGTAGTACGAGTCAATAGTAGCTACCAATTGGCTTCTCCGGTGGACCCCGAATAATTAATTATCGATTATTTTACGATGTTAATCTCTTTTCCAATGTTACGTAATATGTACCTAGACACAATTACCTCGTCTCCGCTGTTTATGTAAGATACCTTTCAATATCTTGAGTTTTAATTAACCGATCGTTACGTGCAAAAGGTTCGATGTATAAATACCTAGGTCTCGTTTCGAAGGTAGAGGTTATATTCCATTTACTAGCGTAAAGAGAAAGACAGAATGAGAGAAGGTGTAAGAGGAAGAGAAAGAGAGAGAAAGTGAAGAAATTTTCGCGCTTTCTTGTCACTTGAGTTGGTACAAGAAAGCAGAGAGAGTGAGAGTGAGAGTAAGAGTAAGAGAGAGAGAGAGACTGGCGCAAATTTGCAGTCTCTCTTTCTCTATTGGGCACACACAGTCGGTACAATCTACGGCTTCCTCAAGAAGACTTTACGCGTTGCATACCACTTATAACTGCAACGGAGGAGGCGTCGGCAGCTATGGTAAAACGAGGGAGAGCAATTACGAACATCTGCTCTCGAATCTACCGTACACACATTGCCAACGAGTTTCAGAGTGGCTTTCATAAGCTTGGCTTTAATCCTTAAATGGCTCCTGACGCTCGTCAACGCCGGTAATGCCCGTTAACGTAGATATATACGGAACCCTCGAGATCGTTACGCGATCCCCAAGTGAAACTGGCGTTAGGACATACAATTCCACGACGAAAGACACATCAGCCTTTCCGCGCTTGCTTTCGATTTACCAATTCCACATTCCTGCTCGTTCTCCTGCTCGTGCTCCTGCTCCTGCTCGTGTGCGTGTTTCCTGTTCGTGTTCGTGTTCGTATACGTGTACGTGTACGTGTACGTGTTCGTGTTTCTCTTCATGTTCCTGTTTCTACTTCCTACTCGTACTCGGCGGGGCTCGTGTTACGGACTCGCTTGGCGGTTTGTAACTCTCATGCTCGTTGCGCGTTCTACGTCTACTTTCGCAAAATTTATGCACCGTACACGTAGAGATTTAACGCTCAAACTTGCCACCCGTCATTTCTACCCTTCGCGTTTTCGCCTACGTACAACGACGTCGCGTTAGTTCGTTCGTACGTACGTTCGTTCGTTCGTTACCCTGCCGAGCTTAATGTACGGCAAAACGTTCTTTTCAACTTCTACGCCATATTTTTTTGTCAACTATAGTTTGCTTGTTTTGCTTTTTTTCTTTTCTTTTTTCTTTTTTTTTTCTTTTTTTTTTTCTTTTTTTTCCATTTGTTTTTTTCGAAATGTGAAGGATATAATTGAAATCTCTTGTTGCAATACATTATTTATTTTGTTAAATATTTAAACGTTATCTTCGGCGATACAAAAGCTTTCATCGAATAGCAGCGAATTTAATTTACCGGTCGTTCGAATTTACGTTCTCGTTATATGCCTGGAATGCGAGCTGAACTAGGAGGGATTGAACAAAAAAAAAAAGAAAAGAACAAAATCGAACGATTCGTAAATGCATTTCGAGCGTTCCTCGTGAGATCATTGAAACGAATGAAACTCTCGTATACGATCGGAAGCGTCGATTATTGTGCGAAGAAAGATAAAGGAGTAAGCGAGTAAATCTATGCATGTATGTATTTATAATTCTGTGTGAGTGCGGGAGAGAGAAAGAGAGAGAGAGAGAGAGAGAGAGAGAGAGATCGAACAATTCAACTTGCAATCGTGGTCGAGATCGTATCGTCCGAATTTCGATGCGTCAACGAACCGAGAAATCCTCTATGCACGCGACGTCGGGACAATCGCGTTTCGAGATACCTTTTGCGTTCCGGGTTGGACGAAATGACGTCACGAATTGCACCACTGCTTTGCATACTTCGTCGGTATTCTACATTTTCGCTTATACGAGATTTCTACTCGAATACGGAACGGAAACTCTGTTTTCCCTTCTTCGTCTATTCGAATTTAACGAACTCCCTCTCACTTTCTCTCTCTCTCTCTCTCTCTCTCCGTGTGTCTCTTTTTAAAAAATAAACTTATTCGGCATACTGAAATCTAAACTGTAATGTAGAGTATGTAATTTATATCGAAGGAATAAAAGATTTATAGGTGAGTAAGTTATTTAACAAACGCACTATCTTTTTTTAAAATCGAATAATTGGACCTACCAAAATTTTAACTCTGGCGTGAGATTTGGTTTGACAAAATCAAAGGAATAATTAGATTATAAATTAATTAACAAATTCGTTCTATTTGTAGAAAATAAATAAAATGAAAATAAATTTATTCAACCTGTCATAATTTAAACTATAGCGTAGATGTTTGATTTTTATTTTGAAAAAATTAAAAACACGAAAAAAGTATAAATTAGTTAACTAACTCTCTTTCTCTTTCTCTCTCCTTGTTCCACAAAAAAAATAAATAAATTAATTCAACCAGGTACAATTTAAATGATAATTTAAATTTTTTATTTTTATTTTGACGAAATAAAAGATAGAATGAGAAAAAAATTTCTGACTATATGTCAAAGAGAAAGAGAGAGAGAGAGAGAGAAAGAGAGAGATAAAAAAACGTAGGGCCTATTCTAACGCGTTTTATACGCGTTTCTCAAGACACTTTAACAAATGAGAAAAGCTTTCTCTTTCTATCTTTCTTTCTTTCTTTAGCGAGCACGTAATACCTATATTTCGAGCCGGTGATTCTCCTTTTAGATTCTCCTCTCGGAAAATGTTCGAGGTAGCTATCATTCGCGTAACATCAAGATGAAGGCAGTGATGAAGTACAGTCGCTTCGTTAGAACGATTATTCGAGCGAACGCGTCCGACGCTTAATATATCCATCTGTTCGCTGATGGAACAACGCCTTCCAACATTTATCGAAAGTTTCTATCATGCAAAAAGTCTATCTCGTTACATCATCGAGAGAAAATTCTTCTATTATAACGCATAAGAAGAAGAAGATTCGTAATAATGGATTATACAGTTTAGCCAGTTTTAACGAATTTCCTTAATTCGAAATAAAAATTCTTCTTCCTCTTCTATTCGCATAAATTTTCTACAAAAGAATGAAAAAGTAATGAAAAGAGAAAGGTTATTAACGCGTATTAAATCATGAGAGGTGAATTAGAGATCTTCCTAAAAGCTAAAATATGTCAAGATTTATACAAAAGGAATACGATTTAACGACTCTTTATACGAAGGGTAAGCATTCGAAATTAAGTAAGAAGAAAAAAGAAAAAGAGAACAAAAGAAAAGAAAGGTTTCAGTGACGAAAGATTAGCAAGGCCGTAGACGACGATATATTGCATGTAGTATAATACATAGTACTCCATATCTCTTCTATATTTTAATGTTTAACTGTTTACTCGTGCCATTGAAAAATGTCTACTCTTGATATTTCCTCCAACTTGAATACCAAGTTCTTCGGGATAGGTATGATTTTAAATTGGAGTTTCCTCATATCGCACGGGGGTTTATAACATGAAAACGTCCGGTGAACGTTTCTCACCAACCACGCTAGTTTGCACATATTAACGTTGCTTTTGTCTCCAGCGGTTAGCTGAATGTACCGTCGGGAATGGGCATATTGCGAGTTTTGTATGCACTGCTTTAGTTTCGTCCTAGACGGTCCAATGCTACAACTTCCATTCTAAGACGTAGATATATATATATATACATATATACATTGCGAATTTTATGCGAATTCCTACGTATAATGTATTATTCAATATTTCATTTTCATGTGTTTATAATGTGGTTTAAACAGAAAGAAAAATTCATTTATTATGTTGGTACTTAATTAATATTTTAAATAAATGGTCATTATTAAAAATTCAATATTTATAATAACGTACGATAGTATGTATGCTTTATTAAAATTTAACTCTGATGCAATCCTATATTTAATAAAAATATTGACCCATTCATTTTACGCAATATTAATAAAACATAATATATATCATGAATATCTATAGAATGAAATAAATTTGAACGAATTCATTGATAAAGTATTTGAATAAAATCAAATTCAAATAGACTTATTATACACAAACGTATTTTACTCTTATAACAATGTATCGAAAGCTATGGTAATATTTTAGCTATCATACGAGTACTTTTTTCCGTTTGAAATTAATCTCGTCGAACGTAAAGAAAATAAGCGAGGCGAAAGTATGTCGGTTCTATTAATCAAAGTTCACTTGATTAAGCTGCTTCGTAGTAGCAACGAAGTTGGGACGATCAGCTTACGCCAGGATCTCTTTGGAGTTTTCTCAAGAACCATCATCATCTTTCGTTCGTTCGTTCGTTCGAGTGACGTTATGACAAAAATTTTCTAGAATTTTGCATCGAGTTGAAATTGAAACGATCGTTATTAAAAAACATAATAATGCATATCTGTCGTGATAATATTACCAAGAGAATATTATCAATCGATAATCAATCAATTTGAATTTAATAAGCTTTTATAGTATGCAATACTCGTTGTTCGTTAATAATACCTACATACGTCATTACATTTTCTATCTTTATCTCTTTCACTCTCTCTCTTTCTCTCTCTCTCTTTCTCTCTCTCTCTCTTCTCACCTTTAACGAATAACTTAATTACATGGAACTGTCCTCTTGTTTTCATCGAAAACAACGATGGTGTCAGCACGAATTTCGTAGATCATAGTGAAGCGAATACATTCAATGGCGAGACTTGAAACTCTTGGTTCGATTAAAACGACGATAATTAACGTCGACCAATCGTTAGCCTTTTCTTTCTCTCTTTTTCTCTTTCTGTTTTCGATTTTCCCTCGGCGTCGTTTAATAATAGCTTTGTGTTCTATCGTTAACCGAAAAAAATTAATCAAGAGTTGAACAAAACCGAAAATTCCGATAGATCGTGGTACACTCGCAAGGATAATACAGTACAATACAAATCACTTCATTCTTCGAAATTAATACGAATTCGAAATGATAAAACATTCAATCGATGTTTATTTGATTGAACTTTTATTATATGCATTCAATTAAATGTCTACCTAAATTTATTGTCTATAAATAAATAAATTAATAAATATATATATAAAATATAGAAAGAAAGAACGATATTAATCCTAAGCTTGATAGTTAAAGCTAGAAAGGTCTCGTAAGAACGAATACACATCGACTTCGAAAAACGATAAACCGTTAAAGAAAAGAGAAAACGATTCTCGTCGAAATTCGCGAGCACGCTAACACCATATCGTTCTTTACCTTCTTCTATTCCATCCACTTTACCTACATATATACAATACTTCCTTTTTCTCTTCTATCGATGCTCAGATAGCTCGTATACGATCCAAGCTAGTGTGAAAACGACATACCAAGGCATCATCTGTTTAACATAAAATAGACTTTCCACTCCGTCTTTCTTTCTTTCTTCCTTTCTTTCTTTATTTACCTATTTTTATTTAAGGTATCTTGGATGATCCATTTGTTTTTCACATTTTCCACGGATGTGAGATATGCGCGTTGTAAAAGTCGACAGAAAATAGAGTGTAACATGGATGGAGATGATCCTTTCAAAAAAAAAAACCAAAGACAAAAAATCGTGTGCTCTTGATTCCAGAGAGGTGAACAAAAGATACGACCTCTTTGATAATATTGAATATGATAAGCGTTAGAAAGTGTTCATAGAAAAATTCCTCGTACTCGTAAACCTGGGAAAATAAAAAGAGAAGAAAGATTGACAGAGGAAATAGACAATATTTGAAAATATCGAATATAAAATATGTTAAAACAAGATATTTTCTTTTATTGTATTATATTATATATTGAGTAGTATTTGTTTCCTCTAAAGATTCAGAAATCTTGCGACTCTAAGAATTCGTTAGATGTCTGTTTACCGTACCAGATACTGAAAGGAAAGGGCTCAGAGAAAAAGGAAAGAAAAAAGATGGTGGAGGAGGAAGACGGATTTTTATCTCACAAAGATTGCGCTTCTTCGATAGTGGTTCGTTTCGAAGTATCACGCTGCGATACTGAAAGAGATATAAATCCTCTTCTCTCGAATCTCTCGAACACTAAGAGAGAAGAGGAAATAGAGACAGATACGTTATTTTACTTTAGAAAATATAGATTTACAACAAATATCCTGTGAAATTCGACAGACCTTCCCGTACAAAGAAATATTCGGCTTGACTAACTTGCTAAATATTTCACACACATTTATTAATTATCATTTTTTATCTGAATAATCGCATTTAAAAACAATGTTTCGTAATATTTATTTCAAAATTTATCATAAAACTACTGAGTGACTTTTTTTTTATCATCTGATTGGTATCTCAAAAATCATTTGATAAATTGAAAATAAAGAAACAATATTTCGTAACTTTATTTAAGATAAATTACAAAAATCGATAACATTGTGAAAAGAAAAAAACAATTTTCTTCCAATTAATTTTTCTGTTGTAAAACGATCTGATTAAATTAAAAAAGTATTATTCCTATTATATATCACAGAAATTGAAGTGATTTTTTTTCAACAAAATAAAACGTCAATAGTATAAATCTTGCAAAAGATGGTATCAAAGAAGATAATTAAACAATGTTGAAACTCCTGGTTGCTCTTGTAACACACGTTTGAATAGTTGTAGGTTACTCTGATGGCAAAGGTTAGAACACAGAGAGAAGACAAAGGATAGGATTAAAGGAAGGTCGATTACGCATAGCACCGGTTTGGTTGGTAACTGACATCTACGTTAGGTCCGAACATTTCGTAGCTAAAGGCGTACCAACTGGAAAGAGATCACAAAGGACATCGTTGCTAGAAAGCTCAAAAAGGAGAGGAAACCGGTCTTTTCGCAGGCACGTTTCGCGAATACTTCTCCGACTCTTCGAATCAACCGTGGTCGTAAAAGAGAATGGAAAGGTAGGATTCTAAAAGGAAGAAACGTTCAACGTTTAAATTAAGAAAATGGCTAACGAAAATTAGAGTTCATTCTTCAAAGTACTCTTTACTTCGTTCTTTTCTTCAACATTTATATTTCGATCAAAAGAAATAGAAATAATGTATATATTTTTAATATTGGATTATCCGATAAGTAATTTCAACAATTTCTTATATGTATATATTTTATATTTAAATAAATAACATTATTATAATTTAATACATCACAGATAACAAATAATTATCAATAAAATATATTTCATTTATGTATACAAAGATATTTAAAATTTCAGAATTACTTAATTGCTATCGGATAATAAATATTTAATGTCCGAACTATAAATAATCGATATTAATTCCCAAATAATAAAGAAATTTATAATTAAATAATAAATAACTTTTTAATATATAAAAAACATTAACATTGATTACATAAAATACGAATAATTGCAAAATAACATATTGGCGAAGCTAATATGAATGTTTTACGGTGATATCTTTATCAAAAATCTAGATGAAAGAGGGACAAAAAGTATATTGAATAAAATCGATATCACGTTCGCAAAAGGTTTGTTGGCATCCATTCGAAATATTTCATAAAAATTGGAAAGCACAGTGCGCTCATCGTTTCCGTTTTGTTTTCAACATTGCCGTCACGTGGATCATCGAGAGAAACAAGTTTCGACTTCTACCCTAACCATTCCACCCTCTCCTACCCTCCATAGAGCAAACGAAATGTTCTCCAAACACGTACGAGAAGTTAGCGTCACTTTCATCGATTTGAGAGAGAAAGACCTATACATACCCCGCTTACAAAACCGAAAATCACTTCTACCTGTTTTTCGTTTTTCATCCCATGGACAATAGTACGATCACTTTGAAATATGGTAAAACTCAAGAGAAACAAGTCATACAAAATCTGGAAAGTTCGAAACCAAAAATCTTTTTAAAGAAACTCGTAGATCTTTTTAATACATATTTTATTTCTTCTTAATATCAATCGTTGTAAATCGATAAGCGACATTTTTCCTTCTTTAATATTTTAATTAAATACGTTTTTATTTTTTTTTTACTTTTTTTGTTTTGTTTTTAGTTCATTTCTAGGAAGCTAATCAAATGAAATTCTTGAAAATAAAAAGGTTAGTCTTCTTGTTAAGAAGAACTTTACGAACGAGGGTCGAATATTTCCTAGTTACTTCTTATTGCAAGCCGAATGAAATTCCAAGGGTGTCTTTTAGAGAGAAAGTCTCGAAAGAGAAGAAAATTTGAAAGCGCATGACATTCCAACGTCCAATGACTTTAAACGATTCGAGATATCGCGAGAAAACAAGAGAAAGGAAAATGGTCTATCGAAACGTTCTAAGAACTCACGAAAAGTGTGTAATTTCTCCGTGTAAGCACGTTAACTTCGTTCCCCGACTAAACACGTTGAGACGATTTCTAATACTGACGATAGGTACTTTGATTACGTGAGCCAGGACAATTCCTGTCTTTTTCGATTATGTTTCTTGTTAGTTGAGTAAATAAAAATAATGTACTGTTAGTTTAATGCTTATTAACAACAGAAATACACTTTCTAACGATTTTTTTAACGAAGCTACACAAAAATTAAAATAAAATTAATCTTACAAATATTGTACTTTTACCCAATTAAAATATAAATAAAATAATAATATACTTTTCGAGTGTAGAATGCATTTAAATAACATAAATAAATAATTATTTAAATGATCATTTTAACAGTTATAAAAATAAAAAAGATTATTTATGTATAAATTGAAATCTGGAAAATCAAGAAAACTCGGAAAAGTTGAGCCTAATATTTAGGAAAAAGAAACACGGATAAAAAGATAATTATTTGAATAATCATCTTAAAGTAGTTCCAAAACACCTACAAAAGAATTATTAACACACGTGTTGAACCTTATCCTAATTAACATTAAAATACAATAAATATAGCATTAAAGTTATAATTAATATAAATTTACTTACGTTAGACTATAATCATCAACGTTGTTTGCTCCGTAATGGTCGATTGACGACTAACACGAGAAACGACAACTCAGCAAGGTTATATGAATAGAAGAAAACAAAACACAAAGACCATTGTACAGTGCGACATTGAACGATGTACATATACTCATCCGAGATCAAAAAAATCCAAACACAGCGAACGCGAGACATTCAAATTTATTACAAATTCGTTCGAATATTCTTCAATAAAAATGTAAATGTAAAAAAAAACGCATAAAAATATTGAGTGAAGCAAATAAGGAGAAATAAACTTTCGATAAATTTGAAAATCGTAAGAATAGTTTTTTACACAATTCACTGGTATACCCATTAAAGAAGCTTTGTTACTTTTATCTAGTGAACGCAACTCGTATAAACGATTCGATACGTAAGTACAAAAGGATACTTGTGTTGTAACGATAGACAAACAAGTAAAAAGTAGAAATAAAAAGATAAAGAAGGGAGTAAATCGATTTTCGATTCGAATCGAATGACGTTGACAACGTTCGAGTTCGCAAAGAGAAAGAAAAAGAAGAGACTTGTCTTTGAACGATTTACTAGCCAAGGGAATACGAATGCACGCTTCGAAGGTCAGCAGCCCTTTTCCTTGCAGCAAAGTTCCCGTTATTTTTTAATGTGTAGAACTGTCAATGTAACTTGTTCAAAGGAACAATATTTTGCAAAATATTTGCAATTTTTCATCTTTCCTCTCTGCAATCTCTTTTATATGTTACAATTGAAAGAAAAATGTTCATGCATGTGAATTTAAATATAATGAACGAGTATCCGAAACATAGAATACTGTTTTTTCCTATTTTCACGAAAAAAGTTTCTCGTGTATTTCATAATTTTTTTTATATTTACTGGCCATGAAACGATATATATATAAATAATAATTATTTATTTTAATTAAATTACTAATAATAAATTTCATATATATTTAATTCAACTTTATTGCGATAAAATTCAAATATTATTTTATTATATACAATAGCAAACCCATTCTATCATAAACACAGGACCGATAGTTTTTATTAAGCCTTTAATTGAATGTATCTTTAATCATTTTCAGACACTTTTAATTATATATATATATAATCAAAACAAAATAAAAAAAAACAACAAAATAGCATACAATTAAGACTGAATTTCGTGTTTAAATGTGACCCGAGAGATCAGATTGAGTAAACGTCATTTCATTCTTAGTAAGTTCCTATTCAGTGACTTCTTTCGTTGGTGACCATCGGTAAACTATAATCGGTAAGGCAACCTGGATGCAAACGGGTATCTCTGGTAACGGTAAATTGAAAGCTTCGTTCGGTGTTCTCTTGATGGAGTTTATACGATACCGGTCGGGTGATCCGCTTTACGTTCGATTTATCCTCTGTCGTTGCTCCCTACCTCGAGATATTCGATATTGGCTCGGAGAAGCCTGAATCAAATCGCAACCCCTTTCCTCGTATTTTTAAATTGAAAGAGCTTCACCGCATCACTGCGTTACCTACCGACATCCACCTCCCCTCCAACCTCTTACCCCTTTTTCACTAAGAAACGAAAAGGACTCTTTCTAGTACTTATATACTTACTAGTTACTACTACTACTATTACTACTTTCGATAGCCACCACATCATAAAACTCTTTTCTTCATTGTCCCTTTTTTCCACAGAATACAAACTTATCTTCTTCTTCTTCTTCTTCTTTTTCTAGTTATTTTTCCGAATAAGCCATCCAATTGAAGACGAAAATGTCTTATTACTCTACCATTGAGAAAATTCTTTTCATTTTGTAACTTCATTGTAAGTACTCTTATAATAGTAGAATATAAGTGTACTTAATTGTATTTAGTTTAAATCATGATTATATTTTATTATTGATATATTGATCATTTATATATATTTTCATAAAATAATAACAAATAAATGATATATTTCAATGGTTTTTATTTAATACTGTAAACTTTTTTTTTAATATTCAAAGAAAAGTTATATATAACTATATACATATATCTATTTAAACAGATATAATAGATATAATTTCATAAAATATAATGGAATAGAATTGTAAGTATCTATAATCTTCTCATTCCCGAATCATACTAATTAATTATCGTTATATCTTTCATTTCTTTTCGTTGTACTTCTTAACACAACATTACATAATAAAATCTTGATATATACTCTAATCACCATCGTCTTTTCGTTTCATATATACGTCATCCCCCTTCTATCGTCTATCGTCATTTCTTTTTGACATTGTTACGTAAAACGTAACGGAAAGAATAAATCGAGTGGCATGTTTTTCGTAATCGTTTCAGCCTTGAGAATTCGTATCTTAAGATGCAGAGGGGATATCATAACACATTCCTGGAAAAAGCAAATAAGCAGAGAAAACAAATATCTTCCTTTGTTCTTAAAATCTCTGTCAAGTATTCGAAAATTTACAACGTATTATTCGATCTAATATGTTAGAAATATTATTTCAAAACAATATTAAAAAATAAGTAAATACAGTAAAACCTCTTTTTGTGCGGTCCTTTTTTATACGATTTTATTTTTGTGCGATTTGTTTTGTGCGATTTGTTTTGTGCGATTTATTTTTATGCGGTATCTAAATCTCAGCAGCGTTGCTACCAGTTTTATGTTTTCTTTCAATGTACATATACATGTGTGGACGAACTCTGATTACATGGTCTCCTTGACGACGATGTATCCGGACTTCGCGACGCTGTTCATCTGATTTAAACATTCTCCTAACAATTGCATACATATGTATTTCGCAAATAATTGATGTATTTTCTAAGTGCGACTTTTTTTATGCGGTCCCTGTCCGCCGCATAAAAAAAAATTAGGTAGTATATCGTACAAAGTTGTTTATAATATGTAAGTATTTATAAAATTACCGAATATTTTTTTGTACGATTTCTTTTATGCGGTCCCTATCCACCGCACAAAAAGAGGTTTTACTGTACGTATTTTTAAGTACAATTAATAGCCGTTAAATGTTTATATTTATGTACTGCAGACAATAATTCATGATTCTTATACGAGAAATTTTTTTTCATCCTTCAATCAAAAATTTAACGTATTTAGACAATCGAAGCATTCAAATAAATTCACTATACATCACGAAAAACAACGCATTGAGATCACTTCGAGAATTCATATCGCATCAGTTCCTGACGTCGCAACAGAACAGTATTAAGCATATCCTCAAGCAGTGGATCAATTCAACTAGCATCAGATCTGCAGAACAGATCACAGCACAATCAACATCAAAGCAACACACAACGGCATTTAACGATAAATAAACAACATAAAACCGATCAAGATAACGGCTGTTTTAACAGGCGTCTTCACGTTAACCTTCCCTTTTTTTAGGAGTCCCTACTTCATGCCATCGAGGATAAAAATTGATCGTATAATTGGTCTGTTTTTAATTACGTACGCTATAAGCACGTGCACATACACATACACACTCTCTCATACACTTATACTCAATCATCACCAACATGACAAAAAAGGAATAATATTTCCTGTAGCTTTTCTTTCAAGAAAGTCGTCTTTAGTTATTCTTATTGTTATATAAGCGCACTTCTAATAGTAATTTTTCTCTGTTATCTACGTCTTAAATTTCTTTTGTTCTTACATATACATATAAGACACATAACATGAGACAAGAAACACTCCTTCCTATTAACTTCCGAGTTTCTCCTATCCTCACATATTTAATTGGATATATTTTCTAGTAGAATTTTTGAATTAGCCTTTTGTACCATACATAAATGGGACAGGTAGTATCTAGAAATCCTTTAAATAAATTTAAATATTTTATTTCTTTGATCATTTTTAAACACTATAATTTAATTCCTCCATTCAAACTTGAAACTAATTTAATCTTTACTTTATCCTATTTTTCTTCATAGATGTAATTAAGAGTATTTGCAAATTATTAAAAAAAGAAATAAAGTTGTATAAAGGCAATCGATTGTGAAGATTTTTTTCAAAGTGTTCATTACTTTCATTTTATTCACTGATCATTTTTATTTTACAACATACGTCCCATAAAAATACTTTATTTATTATAAAACAAATTTTTCACACATTCATTGAAACAATTAAAAGAAAGAAATATTGGCAAGAATCATTCTTCAATCACAGAAAAATACACAAAAGTATTTTTAAGATAAAATAGTTCGATGAACGATTCCGCGCACCATACCTCAGTGGATTCTCTGCTTTTTGGATTAAAAATTTACATCGGATTACGATCACGAGTCCGAGATGAAACATCGAAGATAAAAAGACAAAGAGGATATTTTCGAATAGAGGCCGGCCGTGTGAAGCGAGTTCGATCAATATTCTCTCTCTCTCTCTCTCTTTCTCTCTTTCTGTCTCTTTCTCTCTCATATACACACACATACACATTTTTTTTCCTTCTTTATTTTCATGGTCGACGAACAATCGCTTGTTGGCAAAGCCTGTCGAAACCGAGGTAGTATTTTTTTTACGATATCCGAAAAAAATGACCGTAGGCTCGTACCAGGGAAAAAGGAATGATAAAGATAGAAAAGCTAGAAACGTGAGTTAGCAGGTGTCAAATATCTTTGTTTGCTTCGTTAGGGGTTGCTTCGTGTACTTCATTCACACGCTATAACAGTGTTACCTAACTTCCCCTATACTCGTGGAATAGTAAGTGCTATTTGAAGCGTATTTACATAGGATATACTCACTACCCTTGGCAAAAGATTTCATTGGAGAAAACAATGGGTTCAAAAGTTAAAGAAAGAAAAGGAAGGAAAGTAGAAAACAAGAAAGACGTTCGCGCAAACTTTTTTCTGTTAACATTGAAACTACTGAGTCAGCTCGTACTCAACGTTTTACTCGACAAAGTTCCTTCAAGTTCGATATAAATAATCGTTCTCGAAATATTACGATAACGAACCAGTTTCAAAACATTCGAGAAACATTCGTCCTATTTCAGATAATTTCTTTCTTTTTTTAAGCGAAAGATGAGAAACACGATTCTTTTAAGATATTTATTAACGTGTGAATAATTAAAATGTAATTTACCGAAAAGCTTTTCAAAAATTTCTCTCCCTTTTTTCCTTCTTCTTTATCTTGTTCTGCCGTTCGTGAACGTTATCGATTTAATTTATTTCGAAATAAATTTTCGTTATTTCGTAGAAATGTATCGTTCGTTTAAATTCACTCTTTTGCATCCACTTGGGCTTGCTGTTTGAAAGTGGACGACAGGGTTAGCAGTAGAAAGTTCAATTACGTTTCCCGTTTAAACTTAAAGACCATTGCGAATGCGTTTACACTCGTATGGTTTCTTTCTAATTACTTTAATGGATTTACTAGACACAAGCTTATACATATACACATATATATAAATATAATATTTTACCACGAGTATCACACGATACATAAAATTGAATTTGGAAACAAGTCGTACGTGTATACCATTCGAGGAAAGGAGAATCTGTAGACTACAGAGGATTCGATAGCTATGAACTACCCTTCCACGCGTACCATCCAACTCTCTAGCAAGCCTTTCATACAACTTCTATAGCCAGAATTTCAATTGTGAAGCAAAATAGTTTGGATTCGAATGGGTGCCATTATATCGACTGCCCGGCTAAATACTCCACGATGCCGCATGTGAGTATAGTTTAAACCCATTCATTGTGCTAACGATTGTTCCTCAAGTATTTCTATTATTATCTTCGAAGAGAAAAAAATAAAAATAAAATAAAGATGTCGTATGTGTGTCCAGAAATAAAACGAATGTTTTGATAAAAATGAATAAAAATTTATCAATCGTAGAGAGAACAAAAAAATGATCTAAAGATTCTCAATGAAATGATTATCGTTATGGGAAAAAGAATAAAAATAAATTGTTAATTCGCAACTGTTACTCAGAAATAGAAGAATTTTATATAGAAATAAAATTTGTTGAATAGGACGTTAATTGTAAAGAAAAGAACCCCCAAAAAAAATGGATAATATCTGAAGATTCTGAATTGAAGGATCGTCGTTAGGTGAGAGTCGCGATTTTTCGCGATAGATAGTAGGATCGAGTTTTTGGAGTTTTAGTCGGGTTCGATATCGATAAAGTAGCACTCTTTCGAAGAGACAAGAACGCGCTTGCGACCAAAGTACCACTAGCTACGAGAGTAACATTCGGTTCCCAAGCACGTATTGGCACCCGTGCTTGCATCTAGATCTAAAGAAAGAAAAAGAAAGAGAGAAAAAGGACTGATGCATCGCACATTCACCCTTTTGTTCTTCTTCCTTTTTCCTTTCTTTTTTTTCTTTCTCTCTCCTTCTCGCAAGATTTGCTTGCATCTTCGAGCCACTGAACGATATAATAGCGAAACTACACCCATAGATATTCTCGATCCTTCGAGAAGAGAAAGAGAAGCTGTATCAAAAAGTCTTTTCTTTTACAAGAAGAAAAAAAAAAACGAAAAAATTCGAACATTCAAAAAGATAAAGAATCCGAAAGGAGTCTATAACATTTTATTTTGTGTATATGTGTGTATTTCATACTTATCGCACAGCATACACGTTACTGCTACGAATTAAATTCGTCGCAGATGCACCTGTTATACCATTCGCATAAAACGCAACGGAACACTATACACGATTATGTTATACCGTAAGATGTGTTAAAAATTTATCGTATTTTTAATTGAATTAAATTTATTATAAAATAAATAGAAAAGGGGTTACTCGTAGCGAGTAAATTTTCAATCGATACTAATCGAAGTTAAAAAATATCGAAATGATATTATAAAGTTTAAAACGTTTTTCTCCAGGATATTCCTAGCACGTTTCAAAATCGGCAAAATGTTGTGGAGAGAAAGAGAGAGAGAGAGAGAGAGAACAAAATTACGGTGACAAGACACGTCGCGATAAACTCACACGTTCGCGTTTATACTACGTCGCGTTGCTTCGTATTCGGCTTTAATTTAATGAACTGTCGATGTTTGCACGCATGTATTTTATATCGATTCTCGATGATCCATTATTGCAAAAATTAGCGAACAAAAGCTAACTATACTAAAATCGAAGATGTTACGAAATTTCCTGTATGTTCATTTTAAAACAATAGGTATTATTTATACTCGTCATGTTATTTAGTTTATTTGAAAAATATGTACAATAAAATGCTCGATACATACACAGTTGTCGGAGAAACAAATTTAAAACGAAAATGAAAAAGAGAGAGAGAGAGAGAGAGAGAATCGTTTTTAATTCATTAAATTCTATCGAGAGATCGAAAGTCTCTTCCATTAATTGAAATAATCAAGCTTTCGGCATATTCGCGATCTCGAAATGTACCACGTTCGACTAATATTCCTCTAGGAAAGTTTTGTCGACAGTAATATCATCCTATGTTTGCATATTAGCGAGATGGCTAACCCATTTAATACTGTTCATTCTGTTATTCCAATAGAATTAAACGAAATCGGTAGTTCTAAGGCTCACGAATGATAAGTTTTCAAATGCATTTAGTTCACGTGCCGTGAAATAATAAACTATGATTCGACGGTATGCGAGAAATTGTCAATCAACTATTCGCATAACTCGCGTTTATAAACTAATTTGTTTTATCTTCCCTAATATATACTTCAATGTGTCAATCGAGGCAACGAATCTCCGAGTGTAGTTCCTGGTACGCGATGAGATAAAACGGTACAAGCACCTCTTTGTTGAAACAAGTGTTACTTCGCTATTGAACAAACTGGTTCTTCTTCATAATCGCTCCAACTCAAAGCATTTTAATGATCACGATTGAGAGAAAACAAACTCAAAAGTACTTCTATATGAATGATACACTACGTCTGTGTTTGTCTCTTGAAGATTGATTAACGGAAAGAAAAAAAAATTCGATATACCTACAATTCGATCCTGTATTCATTTTACATTTATATTAGACCAAAGATTTAACGATTAATTTAACCAAAATGATTCTTATCGTTAAAACATTGAAAAAATATTTGTTATTCAATGGAAAAATGAAGAATCATCGTTGGACAAAGGTAACACGTGTGCAATCAATAATATAAAAATGATTTTAATCTTCGTATTTAAAATATAACGTTGATAAAATATTAGTTATTATTAAAAAAAATGTAGGGAATCGTGGTAGAATAAAGGTAGCAAGCGTGCAGTGAGACAGGAGTGTTGTACGTATTTATACAGGTGGAAGCAGGTAGAGCGATTATCAGATTTATCGTTTGGCCGCGAGTGGAATCGTTCGGGCAAGTAACGTCACGGTGGATGAGGGTATTTAGACATCGTGCGGTGCAACAATGGCTAGATAAAATATTTCCCATCACGTGGTCGCGTCGCGGCCGATTTACAAAAAATGAATTTCCGATCGGACGAGCAATCGGTTGTACATCGATCGATCCTACGAATCGGTTCTCCTCCCTCATACGGGTTTTAAACGACCATCGTGGAGGAAATATTTATTCCGAGCACGCTTGAATTTTTCAATCCCCGTGGCACTACTGATCAGTGATTGGCTTAAATCTTTTCTGCTTCAAGCACTGCTTCGATCGCATTTGTAAATAATCAATCGCGAAGCTAACCTTTTCGACGATCGTTCGCGCAATTTCATTCAAGACGATACAAATCTTTTTTTTATTTTATTTTATTTCATATATAAATTAGTTGACGATTAATATGAATAAACAAAAAACAATACGGAATCTTTTACATAAGTTATTTAGTCATATATTTATACATGTATAAGTCATTTAGTCTTATATAATATAAACGACACTAATTTGGAACTAAGCCAAACGGATGACACTGGTGCAAGTACACCGATTATGAGGATTAGCGGCATTCGAATTGTAAATGCAGGTAGAACAAATGGTAGTACACCGTATGCCCGGTGCTGAACGTTATAAACTTTAACGGAGATCACCGGCCTGGTAAACGATGTTTCGTTGCTTTCTCGTTCACAACTGTAGAACGATTTGCTGGGCGCAAACGACTGTCCACTAGCTAATTAATCGATTAGCATCGTTACGCGTTTCGGTTAATTTTCAAAATTGTTACGGTGGGACGAACGGGAACGTTGATACTAATTTCGATTCGGTTACCGTTCTTGTGTGCTCGTCAAATATGATGAGCTCCAAAAGAAAGGTGGGAAAGAATATTTCGCGAATATGTGTGCACGTGATCGAGACCTATTTAAAATCATAATCATTTTTTTATATAACACGGAGTTTGATAAATAAATTTAAAGAATGAAAATATTTTTCTTCGTTATTTTTTATGTTACCAAAGTAATACGAATATTCTTTATTGAAAAAAAGGGAAGAAAAATACGAGCTTATGCGTACGCGATTAGGAACTACTAGAAATAATAATAATGATCTTTTTTATACAGCCAAGAATTTGATAAAGAAATTTAAAGAATGAACAAATTTCTAATAATATTAATTATCTTGTCCAAAAAATAAAACTATTAAAATAGGTGTCTTAGAAAATTTGGACAGGTTAGAAATTCTTTTTGAACGTTATTTTGATCTTGTTGTACGTTTTGTCCCTTTCATGGGGACTTCATCAGCAACTCAATCATTTTTGTTCACAAGTCTTTATACATTTCTTCGAAGAAATACATTCTTATTAATAAACTACACTTGACATTTATAAAACGTTATCCTAAAAACCGTTATGTTACAACATGTAATCAAGCACTACTTTTTAGGATAACGTTTTATAAATGTCAAGTGTAGTTTATTAATAAGAATGTATGTCTTCGAAAAAATGTATAAAGACTCGTGAACGAAAATGATCGAGTTGCTGATAAAGTCCCAATGAAAGAGACGAAACGTACAACAAGATCAGAATAACATTCAAAAAGAATTTCTAACCCGTTCAAATTTCCTAAGACACCTATTTTAATATTAATATCATTTTTTTTATTATTTGTTGTATTATCAATATGATAAGAATGTTTGTAAAAAGTTGAGAAAACGTTGAGAGATCTAGCTGAGAATTATCCAACTACGCGAATCCGTCCACCTTGATGAAGAAAAGTTTCCAAAAAAGATAGAACAGAATAGAAGAAGTAAGAAGAAAAAGAAAAAGAAAAATAATAAGAAAAGAAGAGGAAGAGGAAGATGATGACGAGAAGGAGGATCAGAAGGAGATGGATGAGACCTTCGAGAGATGTCGTCGAAGAAGATAACGTTTTCGATGAGCTTTTACTCTCTCTCTCTCTCCCTCTTTGACGATCCGGTTTATAATACTACGTCCTTCGGAAGAGTTTCAGTAGTTACGTATATATATATACATACATACATACATACATACATACATAGTAGTAAGTTGAAAGAGAAGAACAAACAATCGATCCATTCGTTCCTCTCTCGTGTCAACACAATTTACCTCTTAGAGCCAATTTCGCATATTGCCGGAAGGTGAATCTCTCCCTCTCTCTCTCTTTCTATCTTACTCTTTCGCAACTAAAGCTTGGCACGCAAGGCAGACACGACGTGCGACGAGTTTGTCGAGAGGGATGCGGATATTGCGTATGCGCTTCTCTTCGCGAAGTAAATATCGAAAGATAGAAATGGAGATGTAACCAATAAAGAAAGAGAGAAAGAGAGACAGAAATAAAGAGAAGGAGAGAGAGAAGAAGAAGATAGAAAACGTCCACACGAAGAGACATTCTAACGGAATCTCGCAATGTAGCCGACTGTCGGTTAACTTACTTAAGTGTCTAAATGTAGAGTCGCTCGGTGGGTAGCCGGCACGTTAACTTTATCGAAACTCGTTTTAGCGAATTGCGACTAGACGACGACGACGACGACGACGACGACGTCGACATTCTATGTTGCTTCTCCCTCAGGGTCTTCACCGACGGTCCGGGAATTGGACGAGAATTAGGCTGCGTTAATTTGAAGTTAGATTACGAATCTCGAGGTTCTTGCGAATAGGATATGTTCTATTCTCGTTGAGACAACGTAAATTCTCATCTGATATCGTTAACTTCGTTTCACAAATTTTAAGCATAATTATTCAAATATATTACACGTTTGATTATCTTTTCTCGGCTTTATATATATGTAGGAATATTTTTTGTAACCCTACTTTTACACTTTCTTACTCTGATACTCTTTACCCTCTTCTTTGATACTCTTCACTTTTCACTCTTATACTCTGATACTCTCATATTTTTTATTCCTCTTACTCTGCGATTTCTCCGCTACCGCTAACTCTGATCTCTTTTACTTTTCTCTGCAACTCTTCTTCTACGACTAACTCTTTATTTTTTACTCTTTACTCATTACACTGATGCTCTGATTCTCTGATGATTCTCTGATGATTCTCTTACGCGACTCTCTCATCTTATATATTCTTCTCTTCTCGTATCCCCCCGCATCCACGCTAAATACACGCATGTACTCATACTCTCTCATTTCTCTCACACCATAACAACAAAGGATAACATTTTTTAAAACTCTGCCTAACCGAAAAACAACTTTACTTAAGCTCGAAATACTAACGTACATATTTAACAACGATCGTTCTCGAACATTCATATCTTAACGTTTCTCGCCTTTATATTTATTCCAATCCCACATATTTGTGTATCGTGAGTAAAAATAAGATTATTTTTCTTTTACCGTTTAATACAACTTGACAATTATTCTTAGAGACGAATGAATATTTTTGTTCAGATGTCTGATTTCCGAAAGATTTGACTAGCATTTTTCTCGTTTTAATATATTTATTTCGTAAATAAAAGAAAAGAAAAAGAACTGAAATCGATTCCTTTTCTTTTTGGCCACGTAACCAGCCCCGAAACGCATTATTCCGTGAAGTAAGTGTAGTGTAGCCTGACAACTACTCTTAGAGATGAACGACGAAGTTACCACGAAAGGAAAGAAGCGGGTTGAAGAAGGAAAAAGGCCAGGGGCGGTACACGACAAGTCCATTCCGCTTTCAGAGACTCCTTTACGTCTGGAGAAATAAAATGACCTACACAGAGGAATACCACCGTGTGATTAGGATCAGACTGCAACTGTATGACGTTAAAATAGTCGTAGTAGTAACGCTAGAGAAACACACATAAAACTGTAAGTGAGAAATGGATTAAGAAATTGCATAGATAAGTAATGTAAGATATCGTATTAAATGTTAGAAAAAGCCAACGACATTATAGTAATCAATACTTCTCTCAAATGTCATGATATATTTCCTATCAGAACCATTAGAAATGTCACAAATTGAACCACATCGAGAAATACGAGTTGACCTCGACACCTTCGAATTTCCTAAGTCCTGATTTTCGAACCGAATACACACTTACTTACTTACTCACCCCGTTGAAATTCGTAAGTTGTTATAGACTCGTGCAAAAGTCATGAGTTAAAATTGACGGACCATTAAGAACTGGAGCGTGGTTAGATAACCTCGTAGTGTTAGCTATGCACGAGTTTAATTACATTGATGAATTACGCAAACTCTATCCTTTTCTCTCCCTCTCTATCCTTCTCTCATTCTCTCTCACCCTCTTTCTCTTTCTATCTATTTATCTCTCTTATAACCAAGTTCAACGGAGACAACGGATTCATCTTCATCGCGAATACGAAGTGTCTAGAATCGATACTCCTGAGAATTTCTTGGTTCGTATCATTAACCGGCACCTGCAACGTGAAGCTTCGCTCGATTACCGAAAATCGATTGATTACGTTGCCGCACGCATTCAAAGTTTTTATTAGAGTTAAGTCAATTTCAAATCTAGGTAACAAGGAATATCAATGAAGTTTCAATTACAAAATTATCTTATAAATTTATCAAGAAATATTTTCTGTACACGCCGATAATTAAATATACCTATATTTCTGTTTTTCGAATAGACTTATCAATTTTGAAATGATAAAACATTAACGAATATAAGTCAATATTTTATTGACTTATGTTTTAAAAGATTATAACATATTTTTATAACCACGATGTTCTCGTTATTTTTTGACAAATTAATTTACATCGGTTACTTTAATGTTACATATTTTTTTCTTACAAATATCGTGTTTCTCTAAATTTACGTAGAGTTTCGAAACTCTTGGTCAGTAGTGTATATACATAGATAGGTACAGGAGCTTGGCGTGGAAAATTGGTCTGGCACAAGTTCCACGCTCGATTTGTTGAAAAGCGTGAAAGGTAAACGCGACACCGGGGGGGCAGTTCTCGTCGATATTTCCCCGGGACTGTCGGCCGGCCTAATTGAAATCGTCAGGCCTTTTATCACGCTGAACAAAAGACGGTAAAGTCAGAGAGCGTGGAACTCATTACGCGTCGCGGAATCATAGAATGCGAGAATAAGAGAGAAAGAGTGAGAATAAGGGAATAAGAGAAAGAGAGAGAGAGAGACAGAGACAGAGATATTCGAAAGAGCTCGATAGGAAATTCGCGATCGACCACTGCGAGGATGCGGAAAAGTCTTCTTGCTCTTTCAATGGATCGACTAAAACAAAGGGAAACCATATGGAGATGCCGATAGAGACAATGAAAGAGGAAAGGGAAGGTTCGGGGTGAAAGCTTGAAACACGTACAAGTTTAGCGCATCCTCATAGACGATATCCGATATCAGCTTTGATCTCAAAAGCAGGGGTATGACTGTCTTTCCAAGGTGCCTGTATCGAATTTCGCCAAAGAAGAGAGAGAGAGAGAGAGAGAGAAAAATAGGAAAAGAGAATACTCCTACACGAATTCATAGGAACGCCACCTGAAAATTTCCAACGACTGTCTAGTTTCTATCGTCTACGAGACATGGTCGTCTCTTCGAGTTTCGATACAAGAAAACGAAAAACTTCTTAGTATGTTGAAAAATTCTAGAAGGGGGGTTTGTGAAAAGTGGAGAGAAGGGTTGGTTGGTTGGTTGGTTGGTTGGTATCGCGCATGCCACGAAAGCTTATTCCAAGATTTCGGATAAAATTCACGAAGTAGATACTCTCGATATCAAACTAAAGGAAATACTGTTCGATATTGTGGATTGTACGCTACGATACTCGGATATTGGATTGAGTCTGTATATTTGACCTTCTAAGAAATATCTATATACATATATATATATTTATTTATATATATATAAATATTTGTATTTAAATAAATAAATAAGAAAGAGAATATTATAATAATAAACGTGTAAGTTTGGAAAGAGAACAGAAAGTATTTCGATTTGGAAATCTAAGATAACTAGAAGCTAGTCGTCGTAAGAGAAAAGCTAGTTGGCCGAGCCAATTTTCTTCCAACCTAGATATTCTCGTGACTTTCGTATAGTCTACAAGAGGTCTGTCCGACCTAATTTTCCGAGCTTCGTGGAAACGCGCCCCTTTGATGGCCTATTTATCCCAACGTACTCTACTATGATAAATATTTTGTTTGAGAAATATGAAGAATGCAAATTATTTCGTAGAATTTATTTTAATTATATTTTCTTATTTTTCGGTAGTTTTTAAAATAAAATATATTAAATAATAAATTAATATTTAATTGGTAAATATATATTTTATAATACTTTTGAGTCAATATTATAATTAAATAGCTAATATATTTATTAAAGGATGAAAATCGAATCAAATTAATATATTAATTAATATATTTAAAATACTGAAACTTCTCGTATTGATGAAATTAAAATGAATTAAAAATATTGACTTAGTAAATACCAGGCAATTATGTAATAACTAATAATAATAAAATGAAAGAGAGACAGTAAAGAAACACGTAAGAAGGAAAAAAAGATATAAGAGAGGACACAAGTTGAATCTTCTGATTCCTTTGAAGACTCGGTTGCAACTGTTCTTTCCTAAGATATCCCCAACCCCTAACATTATTTATGCTTCGTTCGTGGAGGTCGCGAAAGCGAACGAGGGTGGCGGCACGAGCGCAGAAATACTACTTTCGGAACTTGGAGAACTTCTGACGGAAACCACCACGAGCTTGGCAGAGCGGAAATTTATGGATTTTGTTTGGTACCTTCGTCTAGACCAGGACCGAGCTTCGATTTATGATAGATTCGAAAAGGTATCGGATAACGATGATAAGAGGATGAGTCGATGGCTTTCTTCGATTTTTCTTTTCTTGCCGTATGTGATAAGAAAAATAAATCAAGTAATTTTCTTTACGAGTTCGATAATAATTGACAAAAATATTGAAGTTTTAAAACGCGTGACTTTGTATTTACCAAAACACGTGTTATTCGTGCTTACTTTTTTCTAGAAACATAAAAGCGTATCAATTTAAGATACATTAAATAAATTTCTAGGAATAATAGAAACGTGAATAAAAGGACTTGAATGGTAAGAAAATCTAGAATCAGAAGAAAGCAGCTTACGTCAGCGTCAAAGCTAACGCCGGAGGTCCAATGTGACATACAGTGATGCGTGAGAAAGCCGTTTTATAATAGAAATCGTTATCCTAGTGCGCGCAACGTGGTATCGAAGAAGTCGCAGAAGCCTTCTCTCTCACCTTGGCTCCATGTCGGATTTCTCGAAATAGTAGAAGTAGAAGAAGAAGAAGAAGAAGAAGAAGAAAAGAGATAGAGAGATAGGAAAAGGAAGTTTTCCACGAGACGGCCGTAAGTTCTTCCTTCTATTCCCATTCCGCGAATACACAGTGTACCTCCTTTTTCTTTTTTTTTTTCTTTCTTTTTCTTGCTCTTTAGAGTTTACGTTGATACTATTCGAAGGAACAATCCCGCAATCTCGAAGGATACAAATGCGAGAGCCATTTTTCTTCCTTGTCATTCGAAGAAGAAGTAGAAGAAGAAGAAGAAGAAGAAGAAGATGTGAAAGATGAAAAGAACGATCTGATATAAAAGTATAATTATTCTACGAATTTCGATCAATCGTAAATTATCCTTCTACTTTAGAAATGTTGATGAAAAACGTTCAAAAAAATAAGTACCAATGCTTATATATGTATATACATAAGTTGTTAAATAGGATTTATCGCAATGGTCACGCGACCACGAAAACGTCGACTTATTGCTTGACATAACACCACTGCTCGTTTTCCTTGAGGCTTTTAAATTATCGTCCGAAAAGTGGGTCGAACAGCCGTCTAATTCCACTTCTCCTTTTCGTCGCGAAAAGAATAGAAAACTTATGGACACGAAATGGTTGGAAAGGCTATCCATTATGGGATAAATTTTTCAACGACTACGAAAAGGTTGGATGTTTTGCTTGAATAATTTACATGAATGGAAAAAAAATATACATCGAAAAGTTCTCCTTTCGTGTAAATGGTATAATCGAGGTCGGACTGGTTAGTTTTAATTAGGGTTCAACATTTTCTGATGATATTTCGATATCAAATAAATTATTTCGTATAAAAAACATAATTAACAAATAATATTTGTTCTAACGAATAATACTACTGAAAATGGTTGACTTATTGAAAAAATATATAATAGGACTATGTTCCTCTTATGTATCGGTCCATCGTAGATCCCGTTCATAATATTATTGGTAACGCGGTAGAGGCCGGCAGTTAGTTTACCTCGTTGGTGATCTCAGTTAACCGCGTCAGAGGAACTTAATTACATCTCTCTCCCTAACTAACATAATCTGTCTCCGCCTCCCGATAACCAAGCAGCGTCTGTCAGTTTCTCTGAAACTGCTGCCAGAAGGAGAGACCGGTTCGAGCTAATTAGTTAATGTTCCATTGCGAACGAAGACTTCAACCTTCTCTCTCTCTCTCTCTTGCACACACACACACACATACACACTTTCTCTTTCACTCTCTCGCTCACAGACTGTCAACGCTTTCATCCGGAGTAGCCGCTAATGTTCAGTCTACCAAGTTCAAGAGAAAGAGGGTTGAAATAGGGTCTCGTTGATAAATCGGTGAAACCAAAGCTACGTTCATATGCCAAAGCTATGCATACGTGAGAAGTACAAATATCTTTGCAGTGAAGCTTAATCGAGCATCGTTTAACGATACCACACGCTTAAAGTGTTAGAATCACACCAAAGTGAAAAGAAGGATTTTCCTTTCTCCTACGATCTCATCCGAACGACAGAGTAAAAAAGTTTCAAAATCGTTTATGTTCGTTTCGTTCAACCTCGAAATTTGTTGCTCTTGATCGATAAAACTAAAAGAAAGAAAATAATCAATAAAAACCAATGTGTGTGCAGGTATTAGATAGATTCGAAGTGTACTTCGAGTTACACTCTTTTAGTTTCAGTTTCTCATTGTGCTAATAAATTAGATTTATTTTTCTACATTTTATTTTAATTATTTTTATAACAGTTTTATTAACATACAGAACTAATGCCTAGAATCTTTCATAATTCGTTCAACTGTTGATCAACTGATTTTACACACGCACAACTACCTAACTCTGGAACCTTCGATATTCTTCGCTCAGGCACACACACAACTAACGTGTTTCAGAACCTTTTACATCCTCTCTCACATTTGCATTCCTACATCTATATATATATATGTATTATATATAGGCATTCCAAGTACGGTAGCTTGGATCCCTTGCGCACAAGTATGTACATTTTGCTCAGTCGGCGTCAAAAATGTTACGATTTGTCGTTGCGTCGTGTATAGTACCTGCACACATACTGCTTTTTTTTTCCCATCTATGTAATGTTCTATTCTATTTTCTAGGAAATTTCTTTCGTTAGAACAGATACACCTGTGTTGTCGAATACGTTATTATCGGTTGGTACCTATGCAAAGGTGAATCGGTATTTTGTTCAATCGAGTACGATCGATTGATCCCCTTCAAATGAGTTTTACGTTATTCTTTCTGTCTGTCTCCCTCTCTCTTTCTCTCTATCTCCCTATTTTATTTTTTTTATTTTTTTCTAATTATTTTAACTAAATAAAAAGAGAGTATGCTCTAAAATTGGTCAGCTTTATTACAGGATGCACGAGCAATTCAAACAGAAATGGGGTTCGTCGATATCGATCGTTTACGACGATTACCAAGCGTTCGTTCAACATGAGCTTCTCTTCGCGAACCTTGCGTCGTATCAAAGGACGCATTTAATTAGCACCTAACGCGACGTTCCTCCCACCCCCTTTTCTCTCTCTCTCTCTCTCTCTCTAGCTTTGTCCCAGTACACATTTTGGGTATACACTACTAAAAGGAAGGGGAAGGACGTATATCGGGTGTCAAATTAAATTTACGCTAGACGTCCTTTGACCGTTTCTCAAAGTTTCCACTCTCATGGAATTTCGCTATATCTTTCTAACCGATAAATTTTCAACTTTTCCTTTTTCTTTTCTTTTCCTTTCTTTTCTTTTTCTTTTGATTACAACTTCCATTACGGATCTGATCGAACATAAATCATCGTACTTTTGAGATTAACTGGTCGTAAGTAATGTCTACTCTAAATTTTGGGGAGGAAAACAGAAGGAAGGTGAAAGGATAAAGTAATTTTTTCTCTTTTTTTGTTCGTTTTTTTTTGTTTGTTTTTGTTTTGGACGCAAACAAAAAGAACAGGAAAATTGTTCGCTCGCAAGTGGAAACGTTTGTATATTTCTTTCTTTGTTTTTTCTTTTGTTTTTTTTTGTTTACGGTGAAAAGCTAGAATGGAAGACGGAAGAGGGTTGCGATCGTGAAAGTTTCTCGCGGGAAAAGAGAAATGTGTCGGGGCTTAAGAGAAACAAAGAACAGACTGTCTCGCAGCGGTCGGCACGCATATTGTCCTTCGTACTTTCTCCCCCAATGAGAGAATGCTGAAGGTACCAGCGTCGTGAGGTACCGCCAAGCTTCGAGTGAAGGAAGACAAATAAAAGGAAAACGAGGGGGTTATCGTCTATCGTGACAAAGGCGTTAGGAGTTTGCTAAAACAAATGTTTCAAACCGTTTCAGTATTTTATTGAATCAAGAAACACGTTTGTCTTATTTCTTTTCCTCCTCTTCAAAAAAAGAAAAAGAAAAAGGAAAAAATAACAAATTATTTGTTACTTCGTAATTGATTATTCGTAATTCTTACTATACGCATAATCTTAAAGGCTTTTATTTATTGGGTCAATATTCAACCCCTTTGCAGTGTAACAATTTATGGGGCTTGTGATATCCTTTTAGACATAAATATGAGAAATACAGGTGAACAAAAAATTATTATTATTTATACTGAATAATATATTAATTATATAATATTAACAAAGTAAATGAATAAATTTTAAAATTGTCTTGCAAAAATGGTATTATTTCTTTAAAATACAAATGAGTATCTTTATTTTTTGTCCAAGAGAATAGGATCGTAATCGTATGACTGAAGAAGAAAGATATAATTAAAAGTTCACGTAGACACCGACTGTGAACTTTACGTTAGGTTATGTTTAGTGGTACGTATTATATTAAAAAAAAGAAAAAAAAACAGCAAACAGATAGGAAAAAAATTTAATTTCCTGTTACTCTACCGAGGTGAAACGTGATTGTATCATCGAGGGTCGAGTGGAAGAAAATTTCATTTCCCCTCGTAAAACTCGGCCGAGGAAGAAAAAAAAAGAAAAAAGAGGAAGAAGAAGAAGAAGAAGAAGAAATATGCTTATGTACACTCCGGAAGAAACAGGTATACTTGAAAGTTCTTGGAACGAAACTTGAGAGAGTCGGCCGTCGCCGGCGCATTCAGTGTACTTTTAAAACTACGATACTGTGCACTTTACACAAAAATTCTTATGAAATAGAATTAAAAGTCGAGTACTTCGACCGTCATTATTCCGGGTCAAGAAGAAGAAAAAAAGAGGAAGGAGCCCTTTTTTTCTTAATCTCTATCGGATGGATTAAAAGGTAGAAAGTACGAATAGTACGGGACAGAAATAACAATATAAATTCAATCGATATCGACGATATGGAATTATAAAAGCAACGAAATGTTGACAAACGAGAAAGAAAATTCTAAAGAAAAACTATTGCATATAAGTAAAACAACAATAGTATTGTAGAGTTTTAATCAATAATATAAGCTAATATCAATGAAAAGTCTAATCAGTTAAAACTCGTTAAATTAGTTGAAACTAGCGCTATGAGATTTTGTTTTTCTCTCTCTTGTGGTTCCATAAAAAACAAAGGGATAGGTCCTTTAGAGAGAAAGATCTAAGTAAGAGGAAAAAAAAGAAAGAAAGAAAGCTACTGCAAGCTTTCCGAAGAAAAAGGCTCTTTCTTTCAATTCGAATCGTCCAACTTGAAAGCTTACGGAAAAAAATGCGGAAATTACAATCGAAATTCAAGCGGCGAGCATGAACATTGTATGAAAAGTTAGCAATATGCTAATTGGATGATGAAAACTAGTAAAACTGAAAACGATCCGAAAGACGATGAATTCAAATTCTTTTCCATTGAGTTTGATGAGCTTTGGGGGTAAAGACACGCTCTGTTGTATTTCATTCTTATCAAACAACTTTATAATTTACAGATCTGGCCAATATAAATTCATAGAATTTTATCATTATGATATAAAACATACATGAGTACATTTCCTTATTGCGTTTCAACAAAAATGCTAAGAAAAGAACAAAAAAATGTTAACGCGTCACTTTCGACTTATTTTTCCGAATAACGTTTTCTCTTTCTACACGCTTTTCCACATTTTTATTCGTTCGTATAAAGAAGAGAAGAAAACTTCGGAATTTAATATCACTGCTGTATTTTTTAGCTACTACCAAAGGTAGATATCTTGTTATCTCGCGCATGTAATATTTAACTTTTTAGTAAATGAAGTAAACTCGATCTCGGTTGTAAATTATGGCTAGAGAATTTGATCAGAAAAATCTATTTCCCTTTCTTTATCTCTCATTTGTTGTTTCTAATGTTCGAACGACAAATTAACTTACAAAATAAATAATAACTTTCTTTTATTACCGATTGATAAAAGAGCAAACTTTTTGGGGATAAAAATAAAGAAAATAAAAAAGAAAAAAAAAGAACAATAAAATAAATTCTCATTTTGAAAGGAAGAAAGTAGAGCAGCATTTGGACCGGTCGCGATGAGCATTGGAAAAGCTTAACGTTGA
Organism: Polistes fuscatus; assembly: GCF_010416935.1. Lineage (NCBI taxonomy): Eukaryota > Metazoa > Arthropoda > Insecta > Hymenoptera > Vespidae > Polistes > Polistes fuscatus. The sequence goes on along the minus strand of NW_025113162.1, from coordinate 641,259 downwards.
TCGTGAAAGGACGTAAGGAAAATGTGGTTCGAGGGTGCATTCGCGATGTTACTTGCTTTTGCATCCTCGAAGAGGATGCACTTAGCGTCTTAGGTTGCTACTTTCTTCCTTGGATGAAGAAAGGAAGGGAAGATAGGTAAAGGTGATGCTGTCTGATGGTGCTGTTGAGAGCAAAAAAGGAAGAAAGAAAGAAAGAAAAAGAAAGAGAGAGAGAAAAATAGAAGAGCAAAGAAAAGAAAAAAGAAATAGGAATAGTAGAAGAAGAAGAAGAAGGAGAAGAAGAAGAAGAGCGAGGTCGAGGTTTTAGCGAACATCTGCCAAGCAGGCTGATTTCCAGCCAACGATAAGACCTCGAAATGCAGTCGAGCCGTGCGTCGGGATATAACCGCGTTGGAATTCATTAGTTAACTCCGCGGAACGTTGGTGGTGGTGATGATGACGGGAGCCACCATTTTCAGAGACTCTTCTTTTCGTATCGCAAGCCCCGCTCGCGCGCTGCACTCGGAATAGCATCGTGTTCAAGAATTCAACGAACGCCGGCAGAAATTCACTGCTTTCAATGAGAAAACGGGAAAATGTTTTCTAAAAGGAAGATAAAGTTCCACCGACTCGCCGAGTTAAACGTGGAAATGTTTCAAATTGAGAAATCTACCTCTTGGATGAGCTTTTCCTCATATAATCATTCTGTCAATTCCGTTGATAAAACAAAACAAAAACGAACGGATGTTATCACCAACGATTTCGCAATTTATTTTTTATCCAACAATTCGAATACATTTTCTAGCTGATTGCGATCGATCGATCCATCGTATTGTCATGCAAAATAACGTATATTTCTTATAATTTTGTATTACGTTTATATGATATTCTATCTTTCTCCCTTGTCAGTAATAATAAAGAAACGTACATATTCGTATTTCACGCTTCGGCGAAATGAAGTTTCCCCTAATCTAAATAGCTTCCGATTGATCTCCGCGAAATAACTAAATGGGTTTATATGGATAACACGGTCAGCAGCTAACACATTGATATCGTATGACTTATACGATATGCGTAATGTGTGTTTTCTACTAGGAATCGAATGACGCAGAAATACGTAATTCAGATTTTCATCTATTTTCCTTGGGAATATAATCAAAAAACATTATAAAAGAATACATACATTTTCGATTTTCAAGTTGACTAACTTGGGATTTTATATCGAACAAAAACGACTTGATAACTATGACTACTTTTTAATTGTATAGATCAAAAGAATTATAGATAATTAATTAAATAATTTAAAAAAGAATTATTTTTAAGAAAATCTTTCCCCGAAAGTACATGTTCGATAATACCATTAAATTCGAGAATAAATTTGCAAAATTGAAGGAAAAAAGAAAATGACAAACGGAATTAGCTTGCGCGGTCACTTATCTCAAACTTACGATCGGTTACCTGAATCGTGCGATTATACCTACTACATCAATACGAAGCTCGCGAAGTAATGCGCGTTTGGTGGGTGCGACCGCGTGCCGCGAAAGAAGCTGAAGCGCATGCGCCGAATCCTTCGGTAAATTTATCTCTCTTGCTCTCAATAAGTTTACCTCTGCATCTCGTTCGGATGACTTCGTCAGGAGCCACGAGCATCGTCGGGTATACTCGGGTGCAGCGTTCGAATGGTGGGGATTTGAACGGACATGTTGTGTGCGTAGTCTGGAGAGTGGGGTAGTGTTGGTGGGGGAGTTGAGAGGCGGAGGGATGGTTCGTCGTGTTGGTCGTAGTTATCGTCGTCTACGTTATACTCCCGGCGTGTGAGAAAGAGAAAGAGTAAGAGGAGAGAGAGAGATAGAGTGTGAGTAGCGAGAAAGTGTAGGTGGATAGGAAGAGTGGGGAGGGTTTTACTAACACATAGAAACGGACGATACCACTCGAGCGAATATCCCCGCTCCGATGTTCGCGGCAGTCCGACGCCGGTCGCGCAGCTAGCATGGCTGGATTTTCTCGCAGTTTTTCGCCGGTTCTCCCGTGGTAAAGAAAGAGAGAACGGAAGAGAGAGAGAGAGAGAGAGAGAGAAAGAAAGAAAGAGAGGTAGAGGTAGAGGTAGATAAACGAGACACGTAGTAGCAGCAGCAGCAGCAGCAGCACAGAAACGCGTTGCATTCGATAACGCATTCCTTTGGTTTCGTCCTATTCAGTCGTTTGTCGTACGTCCTAGTATCAAGACATTTGCTTCTTATTCTATCATTCGAGATAAGCACAAAGAAAGAAAAAGAAAGAGAGACAGACAGATAGAAAGAGAGACAGAGAAAGCGAGAGAGAGAGAGAAAGAAAGAACGAAGAAAGGAAGGAAAAGGAGGGAGAATACATAGGCGATCGAGTCGCGACGTGAGCCAGAACGGACGCCAGATGCTCGAACATAACCTCAAAAGTGAAACTCTGTAGTCAAGTCTCTTACCATTTCCTTACTCCAGTCACGAAAGTTCAATTAATTCGTAATACACAAAAAAACTGATTTCTATGATCTCCTATCTCTCTTTACCACGCGACACGTGCTCCTTCTGCGTGCGTTCCAACCAATCGTTGCTCTTGTTGTTGTCTGATTCCTCGCGTTGAGCATACCTCGTCGTCTTCGTCATTTTCGTCGTCGTCGTTGTCGTGTCGTTGTCGTCTGTCTCTCTTCTCGCGCGTGTGTTATCACTGTGTCAACATAAGAGAGAGAAAGACAGAAATTTGGCTAATTGTCAATTTTAATCGCGTGTATAAAAATTTGGAAAAATAGATAAGCAATTTAAAGAGATTAATTGATACTAATTGGAAAGAGATATATATGTATAAAAAAAGGAAAACAAGTGTATCGTGTTGTTGTAAGTGATCAAAGAAATAACAAAATTTGAAGCTAAAGAGAGAGAGAGAGAGAGGGAGAGAGAGATAAAGAATAAAATCGGAAAGAGAAGGAATCGCAAGGATCAACGTTGATCGTGTTTTCTCTTCTTCACCCTGCTCATCCTCTTCCTTGTTGTTGGAGGAACGGTAAATCTTTGATGTCCGACAAACGGTAGAGGGAGTTTTTGAAGAACTCGTTTCGTGTTCAACGAATCACGCTGGGATCCTCCTCACCCCGCAATCTCGTCTTTTTAGTTTCAAACGAGCTGTTTACGGTAAGTTTACACAGCTATTATACCTTTATATAATCTTTATTTATGTTTTTTTTTTTTTAGAACCCTTTTAGTCCTATTTACGTGTGTATTTTCTAGCCAGTTTGTGGGAAGTAAGGATCGATAGTTTCTTTTTCTTATATTATTATTCTTTTTGTTATGTTTTGTTTTATTTATTATTTATGCGTTGCATATTCAACTTACGACAGGTTGCAGGAGAGAAGTTTTGTTGTTCTGCTGGAAGGTTTATCGCGTGACGTATTCGTGTGTAATGCATCCGTGTAACGCATCCGTGTAACGCCATGCGTTCCCTCTAAAGTAAACAAACATCTCACTGCTGTGCTCTTTTATTTCTTGTTAATTTTATCTGCGATATATTGATATATACCCCAAGATAAGCGGAAAGTTATTCTATCTTCAACCCCCTCGACAATCTGAAATTGAATATACAATTTGGTTCGATAAGTTTTATTTTGGGTAAGAAATATTTTTAAAAGTTATTCTTCTACTGGATCTATTTTGATTCTATTGGTTTTTCATTATTGTTTTTTCTTGTTTTGTTTGTTTTATTTTATAGCGAATTTTATTTTTAATAAGTGGTTTGTGTGTTTTATGTCATATATTTTATTGTAAGATCAAAGTAGAAATGTGGATTGGTAATTGTAATAATTGTATATTGTAAGAATTGATATTTTTTTTACAAAATAAAGATCACCAAATTATACAATTTGTATTATGTTTAACCTTCTGTTACTTTAAAATCAAATACTCGTTTACCTATATTTTTTTTTAATTTTATTTTATGCATTTATTTGAAAAGTATTTCAATTATCTTGTATTTCAATGTTAATATTTGCCAATTTCATGTTATATTCACAATCAATTTTATATAATTATACTATAATGTTAACTATATTATCAATTTTACTCAACGTATTATACGTTTTTTACTGAACTAATATAAGTTGAATAATTGTTTTGCCTGTTTTAAATGTCTGCGTAATTTGGCCTAATTCTTTTTTATCTTTGATGATTCATCATCTACTTGTAATTTTGTCTATTTCTCTCTCTCTCTCTCTCTTCTCTCTCTCTCTCTCTTCTCTCTCTCTCCTTCTCCTACTTTTTCTTCCACTTGTTTGTTTCTTCTCAGCTATGAAATGTTTTTTCATTCTTATATCGTAATCCTATACTCGGCGTTTCTACTATGTTCTCCTTTTTTTAACGTATAAACGCCTTAGGATGTTTCTCTGGAATCCCTTTTCTACCTTGATTAAAAAGTTCGTTCATCCTAATTAAGCGTGTAACAGAGAAGAATCTTGTTTCGCGGACACGTTACTGGAATGAAAAAGACAAAAGGGGATTATTCTTATTATGATCTAGAATTAAATACAACTTTCACGTTAAATGCAATTTATTTTTTCGATCAATCCTGTAAATCAAATCCATTGATGTAATATTTCCAATCTAACAAAAAAGAATTAATTTTATATAAAATTTTCATCCCTTTATTCGAATAACAATATTGAATTATAGTTTATTATAAAAATGCAATCAAATTATACAGAAAATTACCAACCCTAAAGATGGTAAAAAATTATTTAATCAAATTAACACAGATCACGTTATTTTACTAAACATTTCTTAGCCATATACTCATAAATTAAAATACAAATTTCTAATAATATTAATTAAGCAATTCCCTGAATAAATCGTTAAAAAACATTACGAAACACAGGACAAATAAATCGTAATAATTTTATTTTCTATGTTTTTTCTTTTTTTAAATGAAATCTTGAAATTAAATTAATTTTAAATTATTAGGGATAATTGTTTCCGTACAACTTAGCTCAATTAATTCTTGTGACAGAACGAATAGTATATTTTCGACATGAAACTCGATCGTTCTCTCGAAGAAAATGTTACGTAGAAAACTTCTATTATTGTAGACACAAGATAACCCTACGTGTCCTATAGAATGACGTGGCGGAGAAGGCTTCGTCAAGAAGGGCTCGATCCAGGAAGAGTAATTTTACAGCGCGCAAAAGCGAGCCGGTCGATACTAAAACGTGAGACGGACTACAACGTTTCGCAAGCTTTTTATTCTCATTTTCTTTATTTCAATCTTCTTCTAAGCAAATTTTTTCCTAAAGGAAATTACATTTATCGGTTCTCAAATTTCAGGCAATACGAAACATCGGGGAAAGAAAATTTGTTTTCTTATTTAAAAAACAATCAACATTTAACTAGAAAAAAGATTTTGAAACCATTCTGTTAATTCAAAAATAATTGTTATTATTTTCCATGCTTAAAATCGAATGACGCAAAAAATAATTTTTTTTCAAAAATCCCGAACGCAAATTTATGATTGGAAATAAAATTTGGTAACGTTACATTTTTTAAATATTCGATATATATATTTTACTAGAATATAATTATTCTATTTAAAATATAGTTTAAATATAGTTTAAATATAGTTTAAGCATAATCATTTATAAATTGTAATAATAAAATAAATAAGATATTATAAAAAAAGAAAAGAAAAAAAGAAAGATACTTCAGTAGAATAACTTGAAAGTTAAATAATGTTATAGAGGGTTAACAATAAATTTCTGCCATCGTGTTAAAGAATAAGAAAAAAGAAGATCAAGAAAGAGAGGAACAGAGAAAGAGAGAGAACGAATGGAGCCGCGCGAATTAATTATTTCTCCGATCGTTTCTTGACTTCCGAACGAGTTTCCAAGGCAAGTTGGAAAGTCGTGCCGAGCATTTACGATTTCTTCCTCCGAGTTCGCGGAAGAAGTTGGTAAGGAAAAACTCGTAAGACCGTAATACCGAGGGACGAACCGGTCGATCGTTCTTGATCATCCTCGAATGACGGAGCGAAACTAAACGACGAGTACGCGACTAGTAGTTATCATCATCTGTTACGAGACAATTGCTTTCAGCTCAGGTTTTAATCAACCGGATATCCTAGTATTCCTTATCTTCTTGGAAATGGAATATTCTCTGAATCTTATTGTTCTAACGTTTGTTAACTGTTTCATTATTAATAGTATTCAATTACGATCTGGACAGTATTCAATTTAATAAGCTCACGGTATTGTATCTATTAACAATAAGATGATTCCAATAACCATGTCGATAATTTTCAAAATTTCAAATCATTTATTTTATGACAAATTATTCTATACATTTTGTCAAATCTTCGACTTAGTTTATTCTCATAATTAGTTGCATATTTGATAATATTTTTACCTGGTTATGCATTAGTATTTGTAATCTAATTGTAAGTCCTATTGCTATATAGATTTATCATTCAGTTTGTGTACGAATTTTACTAAATTTTGTTATACCTTGAAACAATGAGAAACTATTCGCGACTCTTCTTTGATGCAAATGTAAGTAGTAGTCGCCATTGTGGAACGATAAACGAATGATAAATAAAAAATTACGAATACTGATACGTGGTAGAATAAATATGTGGGATGCGAGTACCTCCAGACCAAACTTAAGTAGGCGTTCGTGGGGAGATTGGACGGTGGGCCCTGGATAGCTCAATGGTTAAGAGCAGTCGCCCGGAAAGCGGAAGACCCGGGTTCGAGTCCCGGTCCAGTCAGTCCAACGGCCCAATTTTTTCACGAATCCTACAAATATAATAGAAAAATACCATTGTGTGTGTGTGTGTGTGTGTATCGACTCATTCTTATAATAAATATAATACAAATGTAGATATACGTGATAATGAATATTCTTCGAACAAAGAATTGTATTTTGATCTCGTTTCGAAAAGAACTTTTGTATTCCAGAGGGAGAGAAGGTGGTTGGCGTAGTCACGAACGATCGTGCCGATTCGTTGGCTGATTCGAGCCGATGCTTCGTTAACGGGTTAAATTGGATTTCCTCGATTGTCGCTATAACGACAGTTCCCGCGGTGACGTTTAATTAGATCGTAGTATAGTCGTGTGGAAGAAGGTGGTCTGTCCTAAAAAACAAAGTACCTTTAGAATGACAATTTAACAATCTATCAGAAATAGATCATAAAGAAAGAGAGAACAAATCCTTATTTCATATTAATCAATTTACGAATTTACCTACACTTTTTTTCTATAGTTAAGTAGCTACAAACAAATCAAAAGAAAAATTCGCGATCGTCATAACCGATAACACATTTTTGTTTCAAATGGTTAAGAATATTAGTACGAGAAACAAAAGTTTCCAACTTCTGTTACTTTCTTTTCTGTGTTGTGTGTGTGTGTGTGTGTTCGTTTCGTTTTTAAATTATAAATGCAAATGATGGGATAGCGTTGAAAAGGTAGATAAAAAATCGTTACGAGCTTGCTCTTTGAACAAGCGTGTGTTAGCGTCATAAATAAAGGTAGTAGGTACTACTCGTGAACATAGAAAACACGTTAGCTCGTGTTGCTCGCTGTCCGCTTATATGCGCCAGAGAATCGCGTAACGAGCGATTTTATTTTACCGTATATGTCTTCGTTTCTCTTTATAAACGAGTAAATAAGTATATACAGAGAGATAGAGATAAAACGAGAGAGATGGGAGGGGGGGGGCTGGGGTAGGGTTTGACTGTTCGACGAAATAACGTATGCATAATACAAAATGTGCGTGAATCTCGTTCATAAAACGCGTTAAGTCATCAACGCGAGAGACTCGTTAATCGTTCACACCACGAAGAAACTCGTAATCGAAATGATTAAGCGTCCCGCTTATGCATACCATACGATTACCTGGTACTTTTATTAAACGATTACGCGGCATCCTACATCCTGATTAATATAAATTTCATTACCTATCTGTTTTTTTTCTTTTTTCTTTTTTTACCTTATGGCTTAACCATAACGAGAATTTTAACGACCCGATGAACGCACAAAATTTAACCGAAGGATAAGTAGATGGTATTAAAATGTGAAAGATGTTTTTTAGAAAATTTTTTGTTTTTCTTATTTTCTTTTTTTTTTTTTTCTTTTTTTTTTTTCATAACGAGGTATCAATTATAATTCGCGAATTATGTTTCGTGATAGAGAAAATATCTTATTAAAAAGAATTCGCTTGCTGACCAAGATGACGACAAAGACGTGATGGAGGAGGAGGAGGAGAAAAGGAAGAGGTGGAAGGGGGAATGGGGAGAAAGAAATCGCCGTAGGTGTCTCCCAAAGCTTCTTTTATGGCTCGTAAAGGAAACGTTGCTCGTATGTAAATAAGTGTTCTACAACGGTGTTACAAAAAGGCCCCATCGTTTACCTTATGCATTGCAACTCATATTCCAAGATGGTCAAGCTGCAATCTAATTATCAAGCTTAACGAGTATCGCAGCGTTTGATTACTTTCAAACACGAGCTTGTAAATAAACTATCGATGTTACATTTCAAACACTATTTCGTTTTTTTTAAATAATTAGGGTAGTTTACATAATCAGAACGGTAATTATTTTCTAATTTGACATCATTTGCAGGACTTTTTTTTACTAATGGTTTATCATTATATCGTTATATCATTTATGTATTAATTGATCTAAATAATTATTATGATTATTACGATTAATCTAATAAAATTGTTGAGATAAAGAAGATGCATCGCGTAGAATAGATTTTTCTAATAATCATCATGTTGTTTTTCAGAGGATGTAAAAAAAAGCTTTATTACTGTCTATCAAATTATCTTTCGATGTTATTTTTGCTATAAATCGATTGGAAAATTTTGTATGTTCAAAACAGTCTTCATTTTTTATTTGATATTCGTTGCTCCTTTATTCGTAAATTATTTTCCATGCAATTATTTATGCATTCATAGACTAAAATTAACATTATATTACGAATATTATGATAAATTGAATAAAATATATTCGTTTTCTTAATAATCGTCTTATTTTTAAAACAGCAAAAATAAATTATTACTATCCATCACGTTATCTTTCGTGTGTTTACTCTTCTCTTATAAATTGATTAGAAAATTTAATTATATAAAAAAAATTATATAATAAATTGATTAGAAAGTTTAGCATGTTCAGAATAGTTCTAATTTTTAATTGCAATATCATTTATTCTTTTATTCGTTAAATATTAACTATGCAACAACTATTTATTAATTCATAAATCTAAATAATTATTATTATGAATATTATGATGAATTTAATACAAATTTTTAATATAAAGAAAATCCTTTTTGTATATTCGTTTTTCTAATAATCATCTTGTTTTTCGGAGGGCATAGGAAAAGTCTTTATTCTTTGGAAAGAGGAGAATAAACGGGTGGGATACGAGGCGATAAAAGGAAGAGGAAAAGGTCGTTGATAGTTCTCTCTCTCGTGTAAGTGAGGATACGAAGCCACTGTCGATTTAATTGGCCATGGCGAAGTTAATCCAAAGTCGATCCTCGTCTCTGCTTTTGGTAGCTCGTTGAAAAAGATAGAAAGAGAGAAGGGGAGTCTCGAGAACGTCTTTTCCATTGGTTAGATCACCTTTAAACGACGCGTTCTACTTTAATGCAACGTCTTAGAAGTTCTCTTTGGAATCCATAGTTCGGGGGATGTTGAAAAAATTTCTACATCTTCGAGACGCTTTTTTCTTCTTTTTATTCTTGGAGAATAAGAGGAAGGAGAAGGAGAAAGCAAAAAGTGAAGTCTAGTTTAAATAAGAGAATGTTAAAAAAAGGAAGATAAGATTTTTGTTTTTTCAGTCAATTTGAATAAAATAATGTTGAAATTTTTAATATTATACGAATACTTTAAATGTGGGATATTAAAAATTATATTTTCGATAGAAAATACTGAGAGGTATACAATTTATTTTCATATTAATATATATTCTGTCTTTATTTAAATATGAAATACAAAATATTGATTAAATTAAAAAAAATTACTTTATCCAACTTTTTGGATATGAGTTAACAAATATAGTTGAAAAATAATAAAGTATTATAGCGTTATTTAAAAACAAGATATTAAAGATATTTTTTTAATTAAAAATTCAATATCACAGTGACCATTTTATGCAGAAAATTTTCATATTATTTGTTGGCCAACTCGATAATTAATAATTTTGTGAAAGATTAGAAATTTGACTTACTTATGGGGGAATAAAATAAACGAAAGTTTTGAGAAAGAGTTGAAGAAAGATTCTTAGCTCGTTAAACCACGTGGAATGTCGAATGATTTCTTTATGAATCTCTTCGCTTCTCAATAAACTTCTTTTCGCAGTATACTACTAGATAACATGAAAGTAAATATAAACGATATTTCTATTTAGAAGCATAACTCTCTGTAGAAAGACTTTGTTCGGCATACCGATTAAAAGATTCCGATTGTCGTTATCGAGAATACCAATATATTAAATATCTAATCGAGGTCATTTCGTCGTCCTGCCAGCTTCCGTTCGTAGCTTCCATTTATCATTCATTATTTACGTCCAATAATTATTGATAACGTGATTGCAATATCGATTAGCGTTGCATAAGTTATTGACTAATATATATCCACATTTAGTAGATAAATATTTATTATTTTTCGGAATCTTGAAGTTATTTTAATTAAGAAAATAAAACGCAGAAAAACAATCGTCGTTATTCCGGGAAAATAAAATTAGTAAAAAAAGAAAAATGAAGAGAGAGAAAGACAGAGAGAGAGAGAAATAAATCTAAAAAAAATAAAATTTAAAGTATTCGTTCGAAAGGGAACAAATTGGATAAGTTCGATCGTCGAGCATCGTCTTATTAAATGAGTTATTATTGTGAAACTTCCAGAAATCTCGTTATCGATGCATCCAAGTAGGATGAGCTTTATGAGAGAAGTAACTATCGTTGTAGAAGGAACCGTGAGAGAGAGAGAGAGAGGATCTACAAGAGAATCTTCGACGTGACTTCGCATGCCATTGGCGAGCCATGCACCAACCGACTTCCTGAAATTCCTTTGTCTTTGTGCCATTCTCTCTCTCTCTCTCTCTCTCTCTCTCTCTCTCTCTCTCTCTCTCTCATAACGTTTATCTTATGACAGTTTCATGAAATCATGTGAAAAGAGAAGAAGAAGGTGGTAGTAGTAGTGATGATGGTGGCAATGATGGCATGGTGGTGGTGGTTGTTCGATAAATTCATCTCGTGCTTTTAGGTAAGGGTTTAGATAGTTAGGTAGAGTAGCTTCAAATATTCCAACAATATAAGAGCAAAATGATATATCTTTTCAAAAACTTCCCATCTCTTGGAATTATGCGAACGATTTGATCTAAAATCTTTAGCTAGTTTGAGAACAGTTTGTTTTTCTCTTATGTTTCGTAACGATATTATCAGAAATTTACCTGTCCTCGAGTAAAATACATGTAGAATGAAAGAGAAGAAAAACAGAGAGAAAGAATTTGAACCAGCCTATTTCGTGCTCTAGCTTGCACCATAATTTCCATCATCCTCGAGTAGATGCTATAAAAGGTATTAAAACGAATACGGTGGGTGCGGGTTGACGATAATAATGCATCGTTTGTGCTGCAGATGTAGCCTTTAAAAGGAGACTAGGCGGATAAGAAGGAGGCGCGTCTGTTCCTAAAGCCATAATCGTTGGATACCGTTCCCTTTTTTTTTTTCTTTTTCTTTTTTTATTCTTAAACTCCTTTACCACCTATAGATGACGCAACTCACGATCTCCGATCGATCTTTGCACGTTACATTATAATGCGGTTTAGTTATATCGATAGGTTAAGATATCATCGTTCGTCGTTAATTTTAAGTGGGTGTAATACCAGCATAGCAAATTTTCCTCAAACTTTACGGTTGTTTTTCTCTTTTTTTGTTTCCGCTTTTTTTTATTTATATTAAATGACGAACCATCTGAAAGGACGTTTCACGTGGCTGGCAGCGGGACGTTTATTTTCTTTCTAAAATACCGATTTTACGGAAATTGAGTAGGAAGAAACTTCTCGAGGATGGTAAAATGAGGTTTCGAAAAAAAAAGAGAAGAAAAAAGAAAAACAAAATGCTTTCGAAACTTATAACACGTATATATTTCGAGCTACGAGGTCGCTTTGCGTTTGCTATTTATTTCGTACTTGGAGAATTTCCTAGATAGATAAGAATATAATTTAAACAAATGTACGAATTAACACGGAAAAATAAAGCAACTTAACATTTCGTCTATCGCCCTAATACTTGGCATAATTCTGACTTAAATTAGAACATTATGAAAAGAAAAAAAAAAGGAAGACTTTACTATTAATAAATCGATTTTCGTGATATGACGTAGAACACAGAGAATAAAGAGAAAAACTTATTGCCATTTGACGAGATAATTTTTTATATTTTCATTTCATCCATACACAAATAAAATAAAATAAAATAAAAGAAAAGAAAAGAAGATAAATATATCGTAGCGTAGAAAAGAGTTTGTATCTGTCACGTATTGGAATTATATATATATACATATGTACTGTTAAAGAGTGAAATCTCTTAATCAATTAAATAATTAGTCATTCCATGGAATAACTAAACTGACCAGTTAAAGTATGAAATTAGGCAGAATTAAATATAATACTTTATTAAATTTTTGTTATTAATATACTACAAATAAAATATACTATTATGAATCGAAGCAAATCCAAATCGATATGAAAAGATAACATATCGTTATGCTCCATTGGTCTTGATTAACACGTCGTACGACTAACTAATTGGCTCCGCAAGGGGACACAGGATCCATCCGGCAGGATTTGCATATGGCGATTCGCTCGATCATCGATCGACTAGTCGCGGACACGGTATCGTGCAGTTCGTTCGTGCATGCACACACGTATACACACACCCACACATACAGAGAAATACCCACGATCACGACCACATATACATATATGCACAAAGAGCCACAAGCTTTATAGATATATACAGTATTATAGAGTGTAGGTGATAAGGGGAGTGAGGTAAAGAGGAGAGGAGAGAAGAAGGAGGAAGGTGGGGAGGGGGGTGGGGGAGGGAGGAGGAGGGACGCGTTTATCTGCACCAAGCTTCGTGCATGATAATTAAGCGTATTCTAATGCATTCCGCGTTAAAAGGACGAGGCAGCTAGGAATAATGCCTCTGGCAGACTGCCGGTAATACTCGTATAGCATCCTCACGATCGTCGTTGACAATGCAGCTCGTTTATCGGCTAAGACGCTATCGCAAACGACAAACCTAGTTTGCTCGATGGTTTCGCACACAAAACCAACGAAAGAACGAATGAACGAAGGAAGGAAGGAAGGAAGGAAGGAAAGAACGAACGAACAAACCAGCCTTCTGGCCTATTTCTTTTCTTCTTCATTCTTGCCATTTTGAAGAAATTCGATGATGGCAGCAATGCCGTGTCTTATCGTGTCGTTGGTAAAAGAAAAATGAGCCTTCGTCGTATTCATTAGGTACGGTGACCTTTTCAATTTTCCTCTTTTCTACGCTACGATATATTTATCTTCTTTTCTTTTATTTTATTTTATTTTATTTTATTTTATTTTAGTTTATTTTTGTATGGATGAAATGAGAATAATATTTGTTTATCATTTAGCTTTTATATATGCAAAAAAATCGCAATAATTATCTACACTATATAATATTGATCGTACGATTCGTTTGTATTTGTCACGTATTGGAATTATATATATATACATATTAGACTGTGCCAAATAAATCGACTTTTTTTTTTTCGGTCCCATATCAAAATTTCGTTGAGAGTGACGAAAAAAAAATTGTGTCAAAATTTGAGCCCTTATCTTCATTTTTCAGTTAGCGCTCGCTAAAATAAGAATTTTCGCCAAAAAAAGTTTTTTTTCACTTATTTTTTGGTTATAGACAATTCAATATACCAAATATAAAAAAACCCTTGGTATGGTTTTGTAGGAAATTAAATTCTCTACAAAGATGATTTTTTATCGAACTTAAAAAGTCAACAGCTTTTTTTTTATAGCTGATTAAATTACATTTCGTTCTATAATTTTCATTTTTAATTATTGATGAACACTTATTAAACTACTTCCTAACGAAAAGAACATACTAATGCAATTTTTCTAGGAATATTTATGATCTAAAAAAATAGTTTTTATGCCGTAATGAATGTAAATACTGTTGAGTAATTTATATTCTTTACTTTTAAAATAATGAATTACATGTCAATTCTATTTTTTTTTGTTTTTCACCTTATTGATTCACAAAATTCGGTGAAATTTTTCTGTTTACAGTGAGAATTGAACAAACCAATGATTGTATAAAAAATCATTAGTATTTTAATAGAAATAGAAAATTACTAAAAACGAAATATCTTAAAAAATTTTAATAAATTAAAAAAATGATATGCTAATCTAAAAAAAGAAGCTGCATCAACTAAATTTCTTAGACATCTCTGGTACTTGGCCGAAGATCTTGTGGCATTATCATTCTTCGATGAAAGAATTCCATCGGCCATCAAGATAAAATGGTTCAAGCAATAAAAAATCGACAGAGTACAACAGAAAATACGAGAAAGTTATGTTTGAAACAAGAAGATTTAAAATCATTCGGCTCAAAAGATATAAGTGATTTTGTTACTCAAAAGTCGATGGTTTTATTCGAGAAGTTCGGTTTATCTACAAGTTTTCTTGATTTACCTGTAGATCAATGGGAATTCGATGACGAGTACAAGGCTTCTTTAAAAATTGTTCGATCGATAAAAGTTGTAAATGATATTGCCGAAAGAGCTGTAGCGTTAATTGATAAATATAATGATAGTCTCACTTGTGATAAAGAACAAAAACAGTTTTTATTACAAGTTGTTGCTGAGCATCGCAAAAAATATCCCAATTGTAACAAACGAAATTTATGTGAGTAATATGTTTACTCGAATCTCATAACTGATTTTAAAATAATTCAAGTAAAGATCTTATTAGTTTCATTTATATATAACAAGATTAAAAGTGTGTCTATCATAATTATATTAATGTTTATTTAAAAAATGTAAGCTCTTTAAAACTAGTAAAACATATGAATAAAGACAATAATAAAGATTAGCATATCATTTTTTTAATTTATTAAAATTTTTTAAGATATTTCGTTTTTAGTAATTATCTATTTCTATTAAAATACTAATGATTTTTTATACAATCATAGGTTTGTGCAATTCTCACTGTAAACAGAAAAATTTCACCGAATTTTGTGAATCAATAAGGTGAAAAACAAAAAAAAATAGAATTGACATGTAATTCATTATTTTAAAAGTAAAGAATATAAATTACTCAACAGTATTTACATTCATTACGGCATAAAAACTATTTTTTTAGATCATAAATATTCCTAGAAAAATTGCATTAGTATGTTCTTTTCGTTAGGAAGTAGTTTAATAAGTGTTCATCAATAATTAAAAATGAAAATTATAGAACGAAATGTAATTTAATCAGCTATAAAAAAAAAGCTGTTGACTTTTTAAGTTCGATAAAAAATCATCTTTGTAGAGAATTTAATTTCCTACAAAACCATACCAAGGGTTTTTTTATATTTGGTATATTGAATTGTCTATAACCAAAAAATAAGTGAAAAAAAACTTTTTTTGGCGAAAATTCTTATTTTAGCGAGCGCTAACTGAAAAATGAAGATAGAGGGCTCAAATTTTGACACAATTTTTTTTTCGTCACTCTCAACGAAATTTTGATATGGGACCGAAGAAAAAAAATAGTCGATTTATTTGGCACAGTCTAATACATATGTACTGTTAAAGAGTGAAATCTCTTAATCAATTAAATAATTAGTCATTCCACGGAATAACTAAACTGACCAGTTAAAGTATAAAATTAGGCAGAATTAAATATAATACTTTATCTAATTATTCTTTGCATTCGCAAGAAGCGATTAATTGAAGTATAACATTTAAATTTGATATCAAGTAAAAGAAAAATATTTTTGTCGATTTTGTTTCAATACCTATCTATGCTACATTGTTCTAAATTCGGAAACAATAAATATGAATTTGTGCTTCTTTGTTTTATAGGCTTCCAAGCGAAGGTTATCTAATCTTGAAAATTTCTCTATTATATATATATATATATATAAATATATACTTTCGTATCTTGATCGGGATTCTGGAATAATATGAAAGGGAACTTTCAGCCGGTCCAGAAAGTCTTCTACGTTCGGCCTCTTTCCATGTCACGAATTCGATTGTGGTGCTTACCCGCTTCTGCTTCAATTGGATCTAGCAGGGAATAACGTCACAAGCAGGACGGTGCGATCACCTCGATCGGGAAGTAAACGAGTTCCCTGGTTCGGTCCAGCAAATCGGAAAAAGAAAAATAACCGAAAAAAGAAAGAGAGAGAGAAGGGGAGGGAGGGAAAGAAAGAAGGATGGAATAAAGAAACAGAGGGGAGTGGGGTGGGGTTAGGGAGTAGGGGGTGGGCGGGTATACCATGAGCCAGCGCGTTCCAAAGCAACAGAATGAAAAAAGAGATGGATATAGAAGGGCGGGAAAAAAATGAGATGAAGAAGAGATAAAAAAAAAAGAAAGAAAGAAGATAGCAGCACGCATACCTGGCGTTCATCGACTACCTGCCCTGGTATAACTCGATCGCTGTAAGCAGTAACGTTCCCTTCTCTTCTTCCGTTTGTATACGTGTGTGCGTAGAATGATCATTGGCTCTTACCATGGTTTGCTCTCCAAATGTAAAATCAAAAGAATCCCCTCGATGGTCTCAACCCCTTTTTTTTATTCTCTCTTTTTTTTTTATTTCTTTTTCTTCTTCCTTTTCTTTTTCTGGTTCTTTCGTTTTCTCTCTGAAATCCTCCCCTCTCGTCGTAGCAACTCTTCAAAAATTTTCTACACTGAAAATATATAGATATATAAATATAGACTAGAGAATTTTCTTCTCTTTCTTCGTAAACTTAAACTGAAACCCCTAGCGACTACTACTTCTACTAGTTTGCCTCCGACTAACTCGTGGCTTAGAGAAAAGGAAAGAGATAGAAAGAGAGACTCCAGTGAAACGTACCGACGCGTATCCACGAACTATTTATAGTTGAAACGTGTATATACCCAGCAAGCACACAGGATGCCACTGCGTCGATCTGCAACATTGACTTTCTGGATTTAACTAGGCCGACCGAGAGCAATGCACCGTGCCCGACTTGTTTCACGTTTACTTCGGACCCGGAAACACAACGAAAATGAAAATACAAAACAAAAAACCAAATATTCGATTCATGTCGTCCAACAGTTTTTTTCTGGTTAATTACTTGTTGAATTTGTTTTACGCCAAACACGTATATGTGCGTGCGTGCGTGCGTGCATGCGTGTACATTTTTGACAATTTAGTTCGATCATTGAAACGATTTTTAGTGTGAAAATACTTGATTCATTTTAATTTAATTTCTTTTTTTTTTCTCTCTTTGCTTTTTATCCGTCCAGTCATAAAAATAATTCGTCCATCTATTTTCATTGAAATTCATCATATACAATACACGTAGTAGATTGCGATAGGAGAGAATCGAGAATTGCAGGAAGGCTGGCACGGCCTTGTAAATCATCTCCATTGTGTAATTTAATTACATTTTCGGTAATCGGCAGCTGCGATCGATTGTGTTCACGAGCGAGCGTAATTTGCAAACTTAATCGGTTGTCGTGGTTCACGCTTAAGGCAAAATACCAGTTTGTCGGTTATATATCCCTCTCTCGGTTCGCGTTACGAATCTAACGCCTGATATGCGTTTACGCGAGGGAAGATCGATTTGCGACTAGTAGTTATTTCCAATTTCCCTTAACTTCCATGTTCCCCGAACGTTTACGCGTCATTAAGAAACACTCAAGTGCAACGCTCACTGCACTATAACTGTCAATATTTTCCTATTATTTCGAAAGCATAGCAAGCAACATTATTTATTATATTGTTACAATATATATATACACAATGATTTATAAACGAGCCTCGATGAAAATTGTTTGCTCGTTATATAGCACTTGTTGTTTTATAGTTTCAACATTTACTTTGGAAATAAATAAATTGCCAGCTCACAAATAAAATTAATTATTGTGAATATTGTTATCGGTACACGTGGCGTATGTTGACGACGCTTCCTTAAAAAGGG
The DNA here is from genome assembly GCF_010416935.1 of Polistes fuscatus. Taxonomy (NCBI): domain Eukaryota; kingdom Metazoa; phylum Arthropoda; class Insecta; order Hymenoptera; family Vespidae; genus Polistes; species Polistes fuscatus. The sequence goes on along the minus strand of NW_025113162.1, from coordinate 623,064 downwards.
TTCGACACGGAAGACGTTTAAATGGCTCCGAAAGTGAAAGCTTAATAAGTTAAGATTATGGTGATTATGCGTTCGTCGGATTTACCAAGTCCTATTAATTAGATAAGATTGCAGTGCGCTTAGACACGTGGCAAACGCTTGGATAACTTTTATTTTTAATCATCCATTAATTATAAACTAAAGTACGTAAGACATTAGTTCGTGTAACGTTTCTTTTACATCTGTGAATCATCCTTTATAATAAAATGTTTCAATTTCAACAAGTTTCTATCCGATGGTAAGAAATTTTTCAAACATTACGAGTTTCTCTCGTTCTCCTTGAACTCTCTGTGATCGTCTTGTTCACCCACGCAAGATTGAAAGACATCTTATATTTAACCGATCGTACGTATGATTAATTTCACGTTTCAACGAGCACGAGTTTATTTTTTCTTATTATTTTTCATTCGTCTCTATTCTATTATTCTAGTCATTTTTTATCTATTAAATCTATCGAGTTTAAATGATTGGATACGTGGAAAAATTATCATTACATAAATACGACGTGATACCAGAAAGATGAAGAATGACCTTGTTTTAGTAAAACTTTGATTAGCTGAGAGTTAAGTCAGTCTTCGAGAAGATTACTCGTCGAACTAACGATCGACTAACTAAGCTGTATTCCCAAGTGTATCGAGAAACTTCCTTACTGGAAAAGGGAGGATCCAAATTGTAGGAAACAGTTGCGGCGAAGTGCTTAGTTAGCCATTTTCCTTCTAAGGTATTAGATATCCGTATCTACTTAAACTTGATGGCGGTCGTTTCAATTGTCTGAAATTGCTTGTTTCTTTTCTACTCTTTTTGTTCCAATTGAAATTTCTTCAGCAGCGTTGGAAGTGATTTTTCAAGGCCGTAAGGAAAATTGGTACGTCAGATGAAATAATGTAACACAGAGGTTCGTGCAACAGTTTCAAATGCTTTCTCTATTTATGGATTAATTTATTTATATTTATTTTTTTTATATTTTTATTTATAATAAAATGCCTTTTTGTACTTACTGTTCGTATAGAATTTTAATGCAATCCTACAATTATTATATTTTAAATAATGATTAATATATGGTTATCGTGTTTTTTCGTGATATTCGTAATTATTGGAATAAATAAATTCCACCTTTTGCGTTGCCTCCTATATTTTGATATTTTATAATAAAATATTATCAGTATATAAAATATAGTATTTATATAGAACCTTAACGTAATCCTATTCCTACTAAAAGTACTAATTAATATGTTTATATACACATTCGTATGCCTTTTCGCAATATTTCAAATTATGGAAATAAATGAATTTCACCCTTTGTTCTCTCTCCTCTATAATTTTTATTTTTCAAAGGGAAAAAAAAGGAGGTTAATTTTTATTGGACTTTATTAAACAATTCATTTTTGTTTGAATATATTTTAACAAATATTTTCATCAAAACGATTTGAAACGTTTATGAAGGAGAACTAGTAAGTAGGAAAGGTATATCATTAGTTTCCCTGAAAGAGAAAAAAGATAAAGTTGTCTGGAATGCCAGAGAGATATTAACGAAAGAGTAAGAGAAAGAAAAAGAGAGAAAGGTCACTTTAGGTGAGTTCGCGTTTTAATGAGACCGTTTCACGAGTCGTCGCTCGCTCGTCGAATAGGAAGAAGCAAATCGGAGGCACGCGATACGCTATCCGTGCGATCTCGGAACGGCTAATTACTCGAACAAGTGGAAAATCGATCTATTCAGCAAGCTCGTATAATTTATACGCGTTACGTACGCGCCTGTCGTCATTCGAGAATCGTTGCCTTTCATTGCCCGATCGTCCGGCCAGGTATTTCCCTTCGTTTGAGGTATGCAACGATATCGTTTATCGATGCTCATTAACGTGTCGCTGAACAAATTTACGAAAAATCTTTTATGAATAAAGTATTCGATGTTTTAATAATATATATTCAAATAAATTACGTTTATATTATTACCCTTTTCATTTAACATTGTATTTATTTAATTAAATTTAATATAAGTAATTTTTTTCAAATTACACATAATTAAGTATAGTAAATATGTTTCTGGGTTGGTTGAGAAGTTTCGCGTTTAATATAAAAACAATTTCTTTTCGGTCGAATTAACTTTTATTTCAAACAAAAAGAGAAAAAAAAAGAAAATATTTTTGTATTTAGTCTCTCAAAACTTTTCAACCAAACTTACGTATATATTTTTATTTTCACAATTTTCTTTATTTTTTCTCACTGTACTATATTATTTATAGGAAGTTTGTTTTATTTTTTAAGTTAATATTATATTTAATATAACTTAAACAACAATTTATTATAATTTATACCAATTGTTCCAAATATACCGTTGAAAATCTATTTTTCAAAGAATACCTTAATTATAAACAAGAAAGTATTATGTCTTTCGTTTATTGAAATGCAAAAATGATTGTTTCCATATCATTGTTATACAAAATTTGAACAAATTTGAATAAGACAAAATAAGAATCTATCTATTTCTTTTTTCCTAGGCGAAGAAAAATACTTTAGACGGTTCGTTTCAACTCGGGCGTGAAAATTAAATATTTGACTCGCGCGAAATATTTGTTCCTCGACTAGGTTGGTAGGTATTTATACACAGGCGTTGAAAAGTACATAACAGAGCGCCTTTCCGTAGATACGTATAAGAAGGTATTTCAGTTTTCTGCACGCGCACACACACACACGCGCGCGCGCATAAATACACATATACAATAAATATGTTGCAACGTGCTGCATGAAAAAAATTTTCACCGATTTTCTCCTGACTCGACAAAAGGTTGACATTTTTGCGTGTCGCGTGTAACTATCATCTCGTAAACTTTTTTCTCTATCTCTCGGAAGTTTCGTCGAATTAGCAACTTCTCATGTGTATTACGTAATTATCATATTTATAAAATGAGAAAAAACAAAGAGATAAAAGAAAATAGAGGAAGCAATTCCTTATCTTTTATTTCCTCCGTCTATTTTTATTTTTTTGTTTTTGTTTCTTTTTGCTTTTTTTACCTATGATAAGTGGATACAATCTGTGAAAAAAAGGGGAAATAAGCACACGCAACCCTTATAATAATAATAATAATAATAATAATAATAATAATAATAATTCGAATAAATTTCATTAACGTCAATTTTCTACATTGGCAACGTTCGTGAAATATAACAGCAAAGATGTATAGTAAAAACCGAGAGAGAGTTTCTTTCATCTCTCTCAAAAATTAATCTAAAACGTAGTTCTCTCTCTTTCTCTTTCTCTTTCTCTTTCTCTTTCTCTTTCTGTCGCATGGACTCGTAGAAAGGTTATGCGTTGGTGCGAAAGAGTGACATTTTTTGTCTCTATATATGTACATATGCGTATATGTATTTACGTTTATACGTATGTGTGTATGTGTGTATGTGTGTGCGCGCTAACGCGTGCATGCATGTATATGTATATATCCCGTATTTTTCTCGACGTGGACAAAATTGCACAGCTGCCGCGCCCATTCTGTTTTCCTCACTGACACGATCTCTCGTGACGCATTACGTGCATGAACTTTCTCTGCAATTGAACGTACTGGATTACTCGCGCGCGAAACAATGGCGTACCAATGAAAAGCTTCTGTTATCGTGAACCGCTAGTACATAAATGGAAAAAAAGTGAAAGAGTTGTTGGAGGAAGAAACGGTAGTACGGGTGCCGAGGAAATAGGGGATGAAGCGAGAGGGTGAATGAAATAATGAAAAAAAAGAAAAAAAAAACAAGGGAAAAAGAAAATAAAAAAAGCAAGAAAAAGAAATAAATCCAAAACGACAAAATAAAAATAAAAATCGAAAAAAAATGTTCATGTGTCTGGTCTTTCTGTTTCTTTCTTCCTCACCCATTCAATCCGATAAAATATAAAAAAACTACTATATATATATATATTTAAATGTATGAATATTTAAAATCCCTTTTCTCTCTGATCTCGAGAGAACGGAGAACAAAAAAATGGTTCGAACTATCGAAAAACGATCGAAATGGATTGAAAGATAGAAAGATATAAAAAAAAAAACGAAAACAAAAAAGAAGGGTAAAAAGAAAAAAAGAAAAGAAAAAAGATAAAGAAGAAGAAGAAGGAGAAGAAGAAAGAGTTCGTGATCGGATCGAGTACATCCTCCTTCTCAATGTTGGAGGATAATCGGAGGAATTACCATCGTTATTGTCGTCATTAGGCCGTTCCATAGCCGGGGCTCGCTATTAAACCGGGCAAGATTCGTTGAGAACAAAGGCTCCTTTGTACTTGCTCTTTCTCTACTTCTCATGATTTTGGTTCCTTGTTCGGTCAGCAACCTTGAGGATCTGAAAACCACCCTCTTCCGGTTTCTCTTTTTCCTTCTTTCTACCCTCTTGAAACTTCTAACGAACTCTTAGAACGAACTCGTCGAACTTGCAAACCGGATATCCGTTATCGAAGAATCGCGAAAGAAACTTGGGTGCTTGAAGTAAAAGAGATAGAGAAAAAGAGTGAAAGCGAGAGAAGTGGTTGGCGGGGGTGTGGAGGGTGGGAGGGAAACTCTGAATAGACAATTTATCGCATGTGTACGTTTCTATTTAAAGGTATTACGATGGACCAACAACGCTCGAGTTACACTGTCAAGAGAGTGGAACATCGTCGTCTCGTCTTATCTCTACTACTCTTAAGTAACTGATGATGCAATCGAGCGATTCAGTATCTCTCTCCCTTACTCTACAAACACACTCCTTGCTTTTCTCTTCTTTGTTCCTATCGTCGAATGAAAAGACTTACGATTAATACGTTACAGTTGAAGAAGAACAACTAGATCGTCCCATCTGACCTACTATTAAGGGGATAAGTCATTTCAACTGGAACACGTTAATATCTTTTGTATTTATTATTTTATCGAAATGAAAGTTTTTAGAATAAAGTTATCGTACTTTTTAATTCGTGATAATTTTTATTATTTTGTTTTTGTTTATATAAGAAGTATTTTTTAATTCTAATATTGTTTAGGAACTATCATGGTGTGATTGGTACAGGATTTCTCTCTTAGTAATATTTATATTAAAATATTTTCTAAAGTAATGGTTTTTTCATAGAAATTTTTCTTTCTACAGAATTACAAACTAGTTCATTTAATGTAATACAGAATATAAAGTAGGAATTTCCTAGAAATATGATCCTAAAAAAATAATTGTTTTACCGTTACTTATACCCTTTCTTAAATACCGTAACTTTGTCTTGACTACTTTTCCTGTAAAATCATAAATAAAGGAGATATATACCTGTTTTTATTTAAATTGCTTCTCTTTTTTATCCAGTCTATTGTATAAGACAGAGAAAGATAAAAAAGGAAAGAAAAGGGACGGTACACGAATCTTCGTACAATGCAATGATCTGCGAACGATCAAGATATTCTTGCTGACCGACGTCTCTTTTCGAGTTTCGTAGATTAGATTTGTCCTTATTTCACGACGCTTTGCTTTTGTTTGGTTTTGACCCTTTCTCCTTTACCACCTACTCCACCTCTTCCTATCTATGTTGCTCTTAACAAAATCTAACAAATCATTCTCGTTTATCGCGATGAACTCTACCATCATTTTCTTTTCTTTCGATGCTTCTTTTCTCATCTTCTCCTTTTTTCCCTCTTCTACCATTCTAGAATTCTTTTACCGACTTATTCGTTTAGTTAAAAGTTTTCCTCTTAACTTTGTTCTTCCAATAGCGAGGAAGCTCGTCCGCGTTATTTCGATTTTATCAATACGATTAATAATATTTAATAATAATTAAAATTATTTAGACTGTGTAAAGTTCCGATAAAGATTTTCCTTGATTTAAAAATTAACCTTTGAAATTCTCATTTGGTAATATTCGCTTATTCGAATATAATAAAACAATAGCCAATGCATATGTAGGAGACAGCGCGTAGAAAATACACGATCACGCTTAGGTAAATTTTTAAAATCAGTATAATTCACTCGGAAACGCTCGTAATACAATTTTACGCTCGATGAACGCATGCGTTCGATGCACCTCGCCGTACGTATATGCATACACATGCACACACATATTACAAATATATTGAATAAACGTGAGAAATCGTGGAAAAAAATTAAGCCAGCCGTGAATGGTATTTCCTTTCTTGTTATTATTATTATTATTATTTTTTCTTTTTTTTTACATCGCAAAAGTTAAATAATTTGATGCGCGCGATTGTATGTATGTATGCATGAAGTATATTTATTTGTACGTAGTTGTCATGATTTATTATAATTTAATATATCAGTAAGTTTGACGATAATGATTAAGCACAGATTTATAATATTACGTTCTTGGAAATCAATTGAAATTTTTAGCCGAATATATTTATAGCCCCAACGGAGTACTATTTTTGTCGATCTGATGAAATATTGATGAAATTCGCGCATTACAAGGGTAATGACGGGTCGTGTTGGGCGAATACTCGAGTTAGCTCGAACGTTGCATCGAACTAGTTCGAAGTTATTTGTGAAATCCGATTAGTTTTAATTATCAGTCTGGGGATCGATGCTTGAATACATAAAATCTGACTAAATTGCTAATCGATTTTTGTTGATATTTATTTTTACATTTTAATGAAAAATTGAAAATAAAGATTCAAATTTAGATCAAGGATGAATGACGTGCTTTTATTCCGAAAAAGATATTCGAATTGATAGCCAGTATAATTTTTTTTTTTTCCTAAATTTGTATAAATATAACAATTAACGGTACACTCGATCGTCGTATAACACAAATATTTCAATCATCCTGTTTTATTTAGCGGTTTTGACGGAATGGAGATTATCCGTATTATAATAGAAGGATTGAATATAATATACTATGTATTAATATTAGAATATATATGTTGTAAGGAAAGTGAGACCTTCAGGGATTGTGAGCTTGTTCTAGGCATTGGCTACAATGCCAAGTGGTTTTTGGCAATGTAGGAAGAATTGTTATCTGTATCTTCTCAGTTTATAGAGGTGCGCATAGTATAGCGGCACGCGCAGTCTTAAAAACTTGCTCCATATTCGCTTTTGAGTGTGTGTGTAGGGAGCGAGGTGTGGTTGATTGTGGGCAGTTGGGGGGAGGGTCGGTTGCTCGATAATGTATTTTTCTCAACGTTGCTTAAATAATAATTTGATATTCTATAGGATACCAAAGTATTATGTTCAATGCTGAGGAAAAACTGTAAAAATTCTTGTTTCCGACTTTGTCTAAATGCGCTTTGCATTGTTGAAAATGCCTAGGAACTGCTAGCAATGGCGGATTTCCGGCTTTGATGGTAACATATATAAATAAACAGGGATTATTCGCATTACCTTTCCAAACGTACAAACACGTTCTTTATTCGAAATGTTGTTTAAGTTAGTTCTCTGTGGTTTATTCAACGGCTTATGCACATTCCAAAATGATGATAAATATTTTACGTGTCTCGTATTACCAAAGGTGTTGCGATATAATATAGAGAAAGAGAGAGAAGTATGGATATACATATACATATTTATATATGTGTAGGTCCGGACGCGCGATGTCATTGACGTAGACTTTTCTGCGGTCGTGGCTCGGGATCGGATCGCCTATTGACTTCAATCAACGCGGAAGTGTCGCAAAAGCCGTCCGGCTTCAATTACCGTCCGTCGCGCCCACGTAGCGCGGCTTAACCGATCCACGCATATGTACAACACACAACAAGAGTTGCTTGGTCTCTACGGTTAAGCGAGCCACGTCTGTAAATATAGTCATTGAGCACACCGAGCTGAAGTCGCGACCCACGTATTTACTTACATACATAAGTACACACATAATTATTCCGTACAGGATGATTCACGAATAATGTACCATCGGAATATCATTTGAGATCTAATTATCATGAATATTATAATATTATTTATGTACTTGTGACCAATTCATTGTAAGATCTAATTTTACTTACGTTAAATCGTTGTTTGTAGGCCTGATTTATTTGTTGATTCGAAAATAATATCAGATATTATCTTCGGGTAATTGTGATATTGATTGTGTGTGAATTGTGTGGGAGGATCAACTCGTTCGCGATCTTTTAATTGGAAATCTTCCATTTTGTTTATTTATTTAGTAACGATTAATATTTCGATTTAATTCTATCTAGATCGTTGTTTATAATACTGGGTTTTATATGCGTACTTTTTATCTGAAAATAATTTCAAAAATTATCTTCGGGTAACTGAGATATTAAAAAACTCATTAAATGCAAGAGGATCAACTCGTAACTAGTTGTTCACAATTTTGTTCATTTTCGTGTCACAGTTTTCAAGTAAATCTTGTCAAAGTTGAAAATGCAAAAAAAAAAGTGAAAAAGGTAATGAAACAAATGTAGTCGTTGTTCGTAAGTAACGCGATAAGCGATAAGCGATAACGGAGAACGCGTTTTTCAGGTTGAGAAAAAAAACAAGCTGTTGATCACTTTAAACGTTTAAGCCGAGTTCACGTAGAGAGAAAAACTTGGCGATAGTTGATAAAGGTCGAATCTGGAAAAATGAGGCAAAATCGAAGAAGAAAAGTTCGAAGAGAGGCTCTCGTACTCTGCCGATGCCATGCGGGTCAAGTCGATCAAGATAAACTTGGATGAAACGGTGCAGTAGAAAGGAAGTGTGAAAAAGAGAGAAAGGAGGTAGAGGGGGTGGGGGTAGTGTAAAGATTCTCGCGATAAATCGTCGACATACATGATGATAACACGTGATAAGCGTAAAGAACTTTCGATGATGAACATCGAACCTTTCTCGTTTTAACCTTCCATAACTCAATACTTTTTTCATGTCTGGAATATAAAAAAGTTTCAAACGAAAATTACTTACTTGTTTTTTGTTCTTCTTTCTTTTTAATCTAACACATTACTTGCTGACACCTGGTTAATAGATTTTACACTGACAATTCTATCTACTATTGTTCTAAATTGTATTATTTTGTAATTATATTTCAGTAACAAATGAATAAAATATTATTTCGTTATCTTAACTTTTCTAGTATTCTTATTAATAATAATTAACAATACACAGAAATAACGATTTCCTAAAAAAAAAAGATTTAAAAAGTACATTTACACAAATTTACATTCGCGTATATTTAATCGTTTAAAGTTACATATCGTAATAAATGGTTAAATTTTATTCGCGTTAATTTAGAGATATCTCTTTCTCTTTTCATAGAAAAACTTTTCTAACAGTAATAAAATCGCATAGATTTAATCTCGAAGTTCGTAACAATTCTCATAAATTTCTAAACTTAAGAATTACCTTTAGACATTTAAAAGATTTCATATAATTTGATATCGTAGTCCTATATATATTCGAGTAATTCCATACCTAATTAAGAAAGTCATTACAATAGAGGGGGGAAAAAAAGTGACAGATATAAGAATGAATATTCTATACATTAATATATGGGATGAAACGATCGTCAATTTAATTTCTCCGAGTACGATTGAGCACATGCTAATAATCGAACGCTTTCATTAACCGTAATTAGGTGTCATATCCTGTGATGATGCTATTAACAATACAGATATATTCAACTTTGTTACGTGTATTCGTATTCTCTCTCTCACTCACTCTCTCTCTTTCTCATTAGGTGTCTGTTTCTATTCTCATTCTCTTTAATTTTCTGCGTCTATCAGTGCCATTTTAATTGCACATTAACAGCCATCGAATCGTTCACTATCAAAGAGTCGTTAACGCGACTAACGCGACTAGCTTTGTCGGTAGTTCTGTTCTCATTCTCTTGGTGCACCTCTTGCTAACGCTATCATTAATGATGTTCGGTCTGCAGGACGTCCGTTAGTATGTAATCGATTTTCGTCGGAACACCAAGAGCTCCACGGAAGGTCCGATATTTTGGCACGAAACCACCTACCAACGTTGGTCGACGTTGGCATGTAAAATGGAATCGATGGTGGCTCGGGTTTTGAACGGCTAAAAGGTCGCTTTCCCTCTCTCTCTCTCTGTCTCTCTCTCTTTCCCCTACAAAAGAAGAATAAAATTCTGTTAGCTTTGTTAAAACATCAGGGAAATGGATATTTTTCTCTCACTCTTTCTCTTTTTCTCTTATAAAAGAGAGAAACGAGATTTGTCTAACGCATAACGCGAAAAATTGCACGATTCATTTATTACTTCTATTTGTTGGGTCATTATATTTTGTAAAATTAAATGCTCGATCGTACGAACATTTTGTTTCGGTATAAAGAATAAATTATATTCGGTATTTTAAACATATTTTCATTATTTTTAATAATAAATAAATTCTAGTTGCTTTAAAATGATAAAACTTATCAATATTTGATATTAAGTACAGGAGAAAAATATTTCAAAGAATACCGACTCAATAAATAATAATGCCTATTCGTTATGATAATTTATGGTAACAATAAAGTCATTTAACTTAGTACCGAGCAATCTTATTATCTACTTAATGAGCTTTTGCAACGATAAAAAGTACATCCGAGTGTAATAATTTGAAGGTAAAAAAAAAGGAAAGAAACAACTGACGTATACCCGGTGCAATCATTAGGAATAAATTAGCACGAGACGAGTGAATAGAGCGTCACGGCAAAGTCGAATATCGTTAAGGAAGAATTAAATGCGTTCTTTCTTAAGGAAATAATTATCGTTGTTAGATAAGATCTGGCTTGGAACGTGTTACTGGTCTTGTAGATTCGACGATAGTGAACTAGTTTATGCGATATATCTACGCGTCGTTAGAACGCAAAAGAAACGAGGGACGCATGAAGAAAAATATCATATGCCATCGTACGAAACGAAATAAGGTAGTATTCGTGGTAGATGGTGGTGTACCTTTTGCCGAACAACGAGAAAGTCGTTTCCTTTAACAAATTAAACCATAACTGAAAGTTAATCTTGCGTGCCTTTCTCGTTTTGTGAACTTTTACCTTGTCGAAAAGGTAAGAAAAACGAGAAACAATTATCGTAACGCGACCTCGTAGATCTCTAAATTCGCTTATGAAAGAATAAATTCAATTTTATTCATATAATTTATCTTAAAATTAGTACTTCAAAGTATTAATATTAAGAATAGATAAATATACATTATGAACGATACATAATAATTCATAACAAGTTCTTGAAGCAATTACTTAAGTGACTCGTTAAGATTACACCGATAAATGTTATGTATTTATCGTGAGTTAAGTAAAAAACGAGCTACAATTTATCGCAACATAAATTACAGATGTTGAAGTATATAAAAAATAGAATACTTTAAGTTAGAATTTGATTGATCAGAAATATGACAAATATTATACGAGTATATCGAGATATTTGTTATTAAGAATAGATAAATATACTATATAATAATAATTCTTACCAAGTAGTTGAGCTAATTACTTAGGCAACTCATTAAGATTACAGCGATAAGAGGATTTATCATAAGGTAAGGATCTAACCTCGACCTACTAGAGCTATTACGAGCCGACACAAGACACGATGCTGGTACTAAACAGTGCTTGGTCCAATTAATCCTATCATTACGGATGGTACCAGTAGATACCTGAGATAATGCTCAATTTTAGCTTTGATCTTATCGATCCTTGGATTGCCAAGCTTGCACATAGACAGATAGATAGATATTGTTCAAGTAGTTACATGCATACACACATATATGTATACATACATACGTAACGTGAAAATTGTTGGTTACTCGACCAGATGTAATCCAGTTAAATCCTTCGATCCACGTAGCGAATCCTCTTCGGAATAAGCTCGCGAATGTCCAAGACTATCATCATCCTCGTCGTTTCATATCCATAAATTCTCTGGACGATACAAGGATGCTTGGATCGTTAATAGACGTCGTCGTCTCTCTTCCGGATTGGTCGGTGTTGGTGTTGCCCTAACGATCGTTAAAATTAACGACTTAGATAGGGGTGGCTGGAGAAGAGAGGATGAGGATGAGGATGAGGATGAGGATGAGGATGAGGAGTAGGTAGAGGAGAAGGAGGTGGAGGATTGGCGGGTTAGCATCTTGCACGCTCGTATCTCATCCTAACGGGAAGCACATTCGGGTCCATTAACGGTTGGCATCTCGATATACACTGAATTAAGACAAACGTATTGGCAAACAGCCTTCGGACTACAAAATGGCAGCTTTAATTTTGTATATCGTTATTGTTACTGTGAAGTCACATGCCTAGATATTATACATGTATATTTGGTAAAACTTATTTATTTTTGATTGCTATTTATTGGGATACTATCTGTAATCAAATATTTATATCAATATACAACCGTTATATATACGACTATTATTAACTGTGATAAAGTATTATTTATGTTGGATAAAGTATTTTTAGGGTGAATGTTTTAAATAGATGGTCAGTATTTCAAATGAAATATTAGTATAAATGTGCGACAGTGTCTCTATTATAAATACTGATCAATTATTATTTATATTGGTCGAAGTATTTTTGGGTTAGACGTTTAGACGGTTGGTCGATATTTCTAATAATATATTATCAAAATGCAACCATGGTTATTGTTATAAATACTGACCATCTATTTAAAAAAATATTGAAAAATAATTATTTACACCGAACGAACTATTCTCGGGAATGAAAATTTTGAATGGATGATCAGTATTTAAAATAGAATATAACTTTTTGCTATTATAATGCAAACCCGGATGCAATCCAAGTCCTATATTTATACCGAGCAAAGTATTCATATAATATGTTAAAATTTCTATTTTGATATTTGATTATGTTAGATTCTATTAAAAAAATATTTTGTTTGCTTATCAAAGAAATCATCTTATGCATATTCGCGAGACAGGCTAACACGACAAAGGGTTTTCTCCCGAGCAGAACATTGTACCAAGGCATATGTATAACTATAATCCTTGGAAGGGAAGGGAGTATTAACGGAGACTCGTGCTAGACGCAATTGTCATTCTGCCAACTTCAGACCACATCAAGATCCTCGGTCAAAGGGTGCTTCCGGTCTGTTTCCTTTCTCTCTTTCCTCTCCTTCTCTTTCTCTTTCTCTGTCAAGTCAAAGTTTCATCGAATTATTAAAGCTGACACGGACGACAACGCTTTTCCCAAAGTCGACCCCCTGTTATTTGCATTTCAAACGTAGAAATTATCACTTGGGAACTTTCTTCTGAGCTAGACATTATACGAAAGATCGCCCTCTCTCTCTCTCTCTCTCTCTCTCTCTCTCTATCTATCTATCTCCTTCTTTCTTTTTCATTTCCCTCTTCTTTTCCTCTCGTTCGTCATGTTATTCTGATTTTGGTGATCGAGCAAAATGACGAACGAGTTGAAAAGCCTTCGTTCCATGGATAAGAAAAGAGAGTTAACGATCTCTTTCGATCAAGCGACCGCCATCGTCACGAATGACGAGCTTCACTCGGAGACACGTGACATAGAACGAGTACGTTCAAACGACAACGTTCTCTTCTTCCTTTTATATACACTATCGATCAAAAGTTGGAGTACGTGTGTACTCGTATATGAAATATCTTGAAATTATTCTAAGTTATGTTTTCGTAATGCTGTATTGCAAATTTTTTAAAATACTGTGAAATTCGATGGTACAACGATTATAAACTTGGCTGATCATTTCGAACAATTTTTACGAAGATAAACTGTCAGGGATTATTGGAACACGAAACGGGGTTGAAAACTTTGAAAGATGTGATAGGGAAGCACCTATTTAAAGGCACACTTTTTGTCATTGTCCCACATATTACGAAACATTCTGTATAATTGAGAAATTCGTGCAATTAATTTAATGTAATTGTTTTCGTTTACAAATTATTTCACAACTATTTTTAAGATCTCACGAGTTTTCTCGTGGCTTCGGACAACATTGGAACTTACAACTTGTACATGAACGTGTATAATACAAATGCAATTTGTGTACCCAAACTTTCGGCCGATATTGTACATACCTTCTTCCAATCTCTGTTGTCATCGTAGTCGTTACACTCGTCATACTCGTCATAGTCGTCATAGTCGTCATAGTCGTGCGCACTTTAGATTTACGAGGATACACCAGAGCGGGATAACTAGCGTGCGCTTTCCGCTTGTCACTGAGCTGTAATAAATATATGCCTGGTTCCGAATCGTATAAAGGTACATTTTTCCGAAGGCGTGAGTGCGCTCAAAGCGACCTAGCTTATGTACTATATAATATATACATATATATCTATATATTCATATAATACGTGTGTGTGTTGTGTGTGTGTGTGTGTGTGTGTGTATGTATATAGGAGAACAGCAGCGTCGAAAGTACGACGGGAAAGATTTACGACGGTAATCCGAGAGCGAAGCGAACGTTTCTTCTTCGCGTAGGCGCCATTAGTTTCGCCTCTCCGCTATAATTCCTTATGATAATAATTCTGCACGTGTATGAAGGGTAGGACGTATTACTATATGTACGAGCTATCCCTACTCTATCCTATCCTATCCTATCCTTTCCTTCTTCTCCTCCTCCTCCCCCCCCTTCGTCCTTCTATCTTTACTCTCCCCTCCCTCCCTCCCACCCTCTTCCCACTCCCTCTTTCCCTCTCTTTCTCTCTTTTGGTGCTAACTCCCCAAAGAAAAGTTCAGAAAAAATATAGCCACTCCAATTGTCTCATGACTCAAATGGGATGCAGATCTCGACGAATTTTATTTATTAACCTGGATATTGTATGTGTCACATTTTATCCTTTTTATAAGAATATTTTTCATGAGGAACATCCTTGCTTTTTTTTTTTTTTTTTTTAATTTTTTATGACATCTACCGGAAACGTGAATTTTTGTTCTCTTAATTTTTTGAATTTGGACGACGTACAGATATGTTGAAAAATTCGAAGAGTACATTTTTGAAATGAACGCTTTTGCGAAAAGTATTTTATTATTAATTCCATTGATTATTCGACGGGATATGCGAGATGAATTTTTTGTTGAAATTTCCGAACCTTTATTATTTTTGTATCATTCATTACATCCTTCATATATTTTTACATATAATTCTTTGAATACTTTTAGTGAACTAAATGAATGTGATCTTAACCGTTTGTAATATTTTATTCTCCAATAGAAACCTTAATAGTAACTCTTAATTGAATTATGAAATATCTGCAATAGTTATTTTAAAATTAGATAATTAATTCAACATCTCTGGCAAGAATATTTTGATTTAACTGTATATAAAATACGAATATTAATTCTTTATTTTTACGGTATGTTGCATACGAAAAATAATCTTTAAATCTCGATTAAAAAATAATAATTGCACTCATTATTCTTTTGAATTCATGGTTGGCGTTCCGGATAAAAATATTCACGTCTCGTATAGCAAAATGTACCTTGTTAACAGTTTAGACATACAAACGACTATTATCGAAGTCTTTTGAAAATTTTATTTTCTTTCTATTCCTTCTTATTTTTTCATTTTCTCTATCGTATTTTAAACGATTTTCTTGTATAATCGAAATCATTGCACGCGATTGAAGATCCCATTGAACGAACTCATTTCCCATTAGTAATATCTTTCATCTATCTATCTTGTTCACTCCATTGAGAATTATAGGAACTTATGGAGGAAAGTAAGTATTTTTGTGTATATTTTTCTCTCTCTCTCACATACACTGAAGTTCTTTTACCATCGATCGGAACAGCGAAGCTGCATGGTTGCGTGGATTGTATCTGTTTGCTTATTTTCTCTCTCACACATAAACGCATTCTCTTAAACGTTAGAAATATTTCTTTTTTTTCTTTTTTTAAAAGCTTCGATCAGAACGAAGCTGCGTAGCACGCTTTTATCGCTGCGTGCCGCATTATGGCGATACGTCAGCACGCGGTTTTCTCCGCATCAATTGCCATTCAAATCAGCAGTGCCGATCGTGCTTCAGGCAGGATGACGGGTCGTTCCATTCGGCTCTGTATGTGTGCGAGTGTGTGCACATATGCATATACATATACATATTCATATGTATATGTATATGTATGTGTCTCTACGTGGTTAAGAAAGAGATGGAAAAATAGATGTCTATCGTCATGATGACGACGACGACGACGACTTCGACGGAAGAGGAATCGAGGTGAGCATCGTGTCAAGGCTATGGAACGAACTCGATCGTGCATTGAAATTTGCTCCGATCCCTAAAGAAAAAGAGAGAGAGAGAGAGAACGAGAAAGAAAAAGATCGATCGATCGTGATCGTAACGTCGTATGCTTGTCTTAACGCCGGTTCGGCTCGTTAGACGTTTCAAACTTTCATCAGATGGTCACGTACGTTTCATTGCTGATTCTTATAATAGAAATCGTTCGATAAATTGATTATTCATTCTTTCGTGACTATAGTTTTTTAATTTTTTGTTATTTATTGTCGAATAATTATATGAATTTTGTTTGTTTTATCAATGCTTGTATTTATGTTGGTCTGAGATACCACGTGTTTTTTTTTAATGCCTAATGGTTAAACGGTGATAAATTGTATTTTTATTTTCTGTTAAATATGTTTGTTTATTTGTGTATATGTATAAATAATTTTTCTGTAAAATGGCTGACGTAGTATAATAATTTTATGGTGAATAGCGAACAATAATTTATTTATTGTTTATTTTTGATTGAAAATATTTTCTTTTATTTTTTCTGACATAATGTTTTTAATTTTTCATTTATTATTTAATTTTGTGTATTTTATTTAGATTCATTATTTCATGTAATATATCTCGTTCTTGGATGTTTGAAATATAATAATTTAGATGGGTGATTTTATACATATAGAATATTAATTTAGTATGTAAGAGATATAACGAGAATTTTGTCATCGTTATTTATCCAGCTGCCAATTAGGTTATACGACTTATCGCGTACCTTTTGAGAAGTCGTCGACAACGAAGACGGAGACGAAGACGAATGTAGCGTACTTTAAATTAGAAAATTTGTATGCCAGTTGTACGAAGGCTTTTTCTTTCCTTCGTCTCGTAGGAAGTACCTTCTCAACGTAAAGACTTTCAAAGAGTACGTTTATCGTTAACGTTGGGGAAAAAAAGAAAAAGTACAAAAAAAAAGAAAATAGAAAGAGAAAGATAAAGGAAACGACCATATTAGCATTATGTGAACGTAATATTCTGTATAACTAGAGGAACTCATTCGTTATCCATATTGTCCTAGTATTCTCCGTACTTTTATTTTCTTATCTTTGTTGTTGTCGCGAAGAACCATATTATTATTACTAACGAAAAGTTTTCATCAAAGGAAAACAGCCATATTTACTTAATTACTTGTTAAAAGCTTGCTGATGGTTACTACTTTAGCTTTGAAAGCTCGATGATGGGGAAACCTTAAAGGGAAAAGATCATCGAATTCGAAAACCTGTCTTCTTCATCTTCTTCTTCTTCATCGTGTCAAGAGACTGAAGAAAATAGAAGATATTTATGGAAGGTGAAAGCCCTTTCATTCGTCCGACAGTTTTGCTCACTTTTACGACGTCTCGTAGCTCACAAAGGAAAGAAAAAAAGAAGAAGGGGAAGTAGGAGAAGTAAAGAGAGGTAAACGAAAGAGAGAAAGAAAGAGAGGGGGATTGAATATCATCACCTTTGTCACTTACCGTAGCCTCCGGCCATCTAAAGCATCGTCTGTTCATGGAAGAAGATATCCGTGTCGCGTCAAGGCCACGTGACATGGCAGAATATTGAAACTACCCTTAGAGAGTTGAGAGGAAAGAAAGAAAAAACAAGAAGAAAAAAAAAGGAAGAACGAGCGGGACATTTTCGTTCTTTTTAAAAAACAACACATCAAGCAAAGCTTCTTCCTTTTATCATCCTACCGTTCCATGTCAAGGTTATACACTGAAAATTTAAGTTATCTAGAAAACAATAGGAACGACTCGCTATGCAATAATTTTTTGTTGCATCTCCTTTTATCATTTATTTCTTTCTTTTGTTTGTTTGGATGGCTGTTTTTATCGTTTTTTATGTCGCAATGTTTAGTTCCGATGACGAGTTGATGATGAAAAAGATCGGTTGACGTCGTCGAGTTTTGTATAAGAATATAGGATGCACTTGGTCGTTAAAGTTTTTTTTTCTTTTTTCCATGTCACGTTTATCTACTGTAGTGTATGCATATGTGTTTATAAACCACAAAGTGAAGTATTTTAATCGGAACACTTAAATATCTACGTTATTTATGATCTTATGTAAATGCTTCTTATCCATATTCCGTATTTTGCACAGAAAAGTGGCCTTTTATGTACGTTAAAAAACAGATCGTTTTAGAAAATATTTGACTTTTGATAATTCTAAAAAACTATGTCATATATTTTTTCAATGTATATTTATTCAATGTAAGAATACTAATAAATAAATTTGAAATTTATTAATATATGCATAGTCGGCTTTTATTGACCGGTTGCCTAAAATATTGGCTATTTCTATTCTATTATTTCTTAAACATTCTATTATTTTTAAATATCATTTTTGTAACTTATTAATACAATTATCATTTAGTTATCTTAGCTTTCTTAATATCATTATTAATAATCATTAATAATATTCAGAAGAAACGATGTTAAGTTTTTATTACATTTTATCTCTACAAAGTCCTCTGATATCGACGAAGAATTTTGAGTTCTCATTGATCGATATTTTGTACGATAAGTAATGTGTTAAAATCATTACTTCGAAATGATGGAAATTTTGTCGAGAAAATATTTTTCGAATAATAACGAAGAACATTTAATTGTTCCAATTAAAATATCTCAACTTGTATACATAAATGTTAGTTTAGTATATGTATGTTTGCACAATGGTGAATTTTCACACGTGAGCTTAAGCAGAAAATATAGAAGGAAGGTGGTTTTGATGTTGGATTCTCATACGACACGTTCGAAATTTCGAGGCGAATCGTACGGTCTTCTGTATGAGAGAGAGAAAGAGTGAGAAGGGGACGGAAGGACGGGGGAAGAGAAAGAGAAAGAGAAAGAGAAAGAGAGATAACTAACTGCAAACGGATAGATAGCGCTCACGGGACAGGAAATGCAAACGCGTTTACTTCGTTGGTATACTCGAGCTTCTCCCATACATACAAAGATACATATATAGACACACACACCCATACACACACATACACACAAATAAACAAGCACACGTAAAACGAGAGAAGTTCACTCTGCATTCTAAACGTCTCGTTAATTTTGTGTTTCCTACTTGTCTCGTGAAAGTCAACTTGAAAGTTTCCTCAAGTTGATTAATATTACCTATTTAAAAAAAAAAAAGAATTGAAGAAAGATAATACTTAAATATACAAATTAAATAATAAAAACAACAAATTCGTGCTTCTTGTTTGGTCAGAGTTGAAAAGTTTCGAACGAAGTTAAGTGTTTACGATTAAGGTGTTATTTTTCTTCGCGCGTATACGCGTACTTTATTAATTAGTTTTATTTTACATGTAAATTTTATCGTTCTCAAAAGAAACGTAAAGGGGGGGTAAGGGTAATAGAAAAAATAACATTTAAAATTAGAATCTTATCTTTTTCTATATAAAATCGATTTGATATTGATACAAGATATCGTCGTGTTGAATCAACTACGTCAGATCTTGTTTCTTTACGCTTAAGAAAATATCGATATACTCTTCCAATGTTAACCCCACCCCAACCCACCTATCCACCTTTTCCATCAGCTTTTCTACGAAATGTAATTTATGTTTCTCGGCTGGTCGAAGAAGGCGTAACGTAACATCGAGTCTCTTATCTTCGAATCGGAAGCAAAGCAACGATACCGCGGTAGCCTCCAGCATTGAGCGCAAGTTTCTCGTTTCTCCGGGCATCGAATTGTCAAGATAACTCGTTCAAGAACTTACCGATACGTGAGTTCATTCTTTCATCTCTATCTCTCTTTCTTTATCAACTTCCTCTTGGCTACGTCGTAGTTATCTTTTAAAAGGTCTCGATACTTCAACAATGAAAATTCTATCGAAAATCGAGCAATTTGTTAAACAAGTTCATTGACCTTTTTCTCTATGAAATCAAAGTATTTATTTATTAGTTTATTATTTACGTTAAATAATGTTTTTGCTGTATGGTTTAAAATAATTATACTGGTAATTTAAAAATAGGATTTTTTTTATAATAATTTCGGTTATCAATTTAATCGACTGATAATCGACTCTAATTAAACGGAAAAAATATTTAATAGTGGTCAGTAGCTTTATAAATAAATATTCTATACGTATATAATATTACGGTATTAGATAGTACATATATATAGATAGATGTTGTATACTATGATATTAATATATTATATTTATATAAATAATTTTTCAATATTGTGTGTAAATAGATAATCAGTATTTATAGTAGAAAAAACATCGCTTCAAAGTCGCGTATTAATATTATTATAAAATATCGATAAATTTCTATAATAATTAATACAATATCGGTAACATTTATTGCGTACTATTTTTGGCATACCGGCCACATGCGCTTTAATGGAAAATTTTACATATCGTATGCGGTTTACCTAAAACCACATCTATCAGTATGGACAGAAAAAAAAATGTATTTTACCACGAAATCGTCACGTAACCTTTACACAACTCTGACGTATACGACTTGCAATAATATTCTTACGTAAACCGTAAATTTGAATAAAATGCATATATCTAATTCTTTCCTTTTTCTTTTGTAATATATAAATATTAATTCAATAAATACTAAATATGCGAGCATAATTTTCGAAACAAATTAAATCCTATTTATTTCTCAAACATTCGATCGATAAATCGTTATGTACTCGTAACGTAATTACGACAAATGTTAGTATTTGTATACTGGTACGTATACATCTATGTAAATAACACACATAAATAGTAGTTTCCTTCCTTGTTCCACCAACTGCGATTAGAGACCTTCGTATAGGAAGGTGCGAGCACGCGAACGAGCAAAACGTTTCTTGATTTCGTTTCTTTTATTACTCGACCAATCTCGACACGGCATTTTATTGGCCCTTCGGTCTCTCTCACATCAGTCGCTTTTCGTCGCGGTTAAATTATAGCCGTCATGGTACGAACGACCAAACGTTATTACGAAACGCCCTTTTAATGTTTCGCGAATCGCGTTTGTAAACTACCGATATGAATAACGCTATAACATTCCGAGTATATAAATATACAATTTTGCACGTGTTACGAGTGGATCGTAATCATCGTCCTACGGTTTATTTATTTTCTTTGTAAATTTACTATAACAATAAAAAAAGATTTTTATATATGTATACATTTTTCTTCTATCTAAAAAAGAGGTTAATCAATAATTTATGGTAGAATATAAGAATTTTATTTATTTCTATCGAAAATGGGAGTTTTATGAATTTGTATTTCTTGGTAGATACGCGGAAGGAACGCGGAAGTGAACTAGCCTCGCAGAATTGAGTTAAAGTTCGGCAACCTTTGAACTTCATCGATAATATGGCTTATCCGCCAACAGCGAAATCGTTTCTTCGAACAATCAGGATCGGTTCTCGATGTACGGGACATAGTAGATAAGGAATCGTACCGAGCCTAAAGACGATGAACGATAACGACCGTTCGAGCTATCGATCGGCTTTGAGCCTTCGAGAGGAGGATGGATCACGCGCATGGGAGAATTATATTGAGAATGACGTAGGAGTGTACGAGAGAGAGAGAGAGAGAGAGAGAGAGAGAGAGAGAGAGAGAGAGAGAGAGAGAGAGAGAGAGAGGTCTTGAAGTTATTACATTTATGTGCAGAAAAATCCATGACGTCTCATTAAAATATATCCTTCATTTGTAATGATACAAAACATAATATTTTCTATGCTATTTGAATGACATCAAATATGCAATATTTATCTGGCAACAAATATTATTGCAGAGAGATCATTTTTTAGGGACTTTCCAAATGGTTTTGTGGGTTTGTATTAGTACATGGTATTCTATTAAAATATATCCTTCATTTGTAATGACTCAAAATAAAATATTTTCTGTGCAATTTGAATGGTATTGAATGTATCAATATTTATTTGATAATAAATATTTTTATATCGAGATAATTTTATTTGAAATTCTCTCCTTTTTAAGTTTATTTATCTATATTTATCGTAGCTGATATTTGTTATTCAGGTGATTTTTAATTGATAAAGGAATTAAAATGAAAAAAATATGAGTATTTGTTTTTATCGCGAAATGTAAAAATCTCGAGGAAAAATAAAAATGGAGAGCCGGTTCAATGACTCGACAAGCCTACGAACGAAGGCTGCTGCAATAAATGAACTTTACGATACGCCGACGACGCACACGTTCTCTTCCTTTCTTCTCTTTCGTCTTTTTCTACTTCTCGACCCTTCAGCAGAGTACATACAACCCTTTTCCCGAACGATCGTTCGCAGCTTCGAAGCACTTGTCATATACACATGTCTTCTCGTTAAAAGTTGTCTGCGATAGATTCTTAGCATTTTTTTTTTATTCCGAAATTTTTCAAATTATCGATAATATTAAATAATATTGATATTGTTAAATATTATGAATAAATGTTATGAAAAAAAAAAATCAAACATTATTACTATGTTCTAAAGATTGATCATTTATTTAAAACATTTACTCACTAAGTATTAGTCTATCGAAGATATCTTAATTGAAAAATTAAAATTATGTTCTTCTTACTTACAATCTTTCTTTCTCGTTTACTTTGATAAACCATTTTCGTCGTACGTTTACAAAGACTCGATTTACTCGAGCAAATTGCGTCTTCGATCGACAGACTATAAACCGTGACTATTCTCGTATCCAAAGTCCTATAGATACAACATAGATACATACATATATATATATAAGTAGGTATATATATACACAATATATAGATAAAGATATATATGCAAACGTGCGCATATTCTATACGTATATATTATACAATATGTAGATATATATATACATATATAGCATAAAGATATATCTATATAGACGAAGTAACCGTATATTCGCGGCATTCGATAGAACTTCACCGAGATACATTACGGTATTCCGCTTTTCTCCACTTACACGATTACATGATCTTACCACGTATGACGTATTGCGTTACGCTAGACACCTCTGTTTATGTCATATATTCATATGCCTACAAAGAATAGAAAACGTGTTTCAACGCTTGTGTTATACGAAAATAATATCATTGAAATTATAATATTTCGTTTTCTCTTTCCCTTTTTCTCTCTCTATTTCTTTTTCTTAAAAACACACACACACACATACATTTTTAATTTGTTTTCATCCTATATTCTCTTCTTCTCTTTTTCTCTCTCTCTCTCTTTTCTTTTTCTTTCTCTTTTTGAAGTTATACTTCTTTTATTTACTCTTCTCTTTCTTTATGCTTCTCTTTTTTCGTTATTTAATAAAATTTCTGAAAATTCTTTCTCTTTTTCTCCTTTTTTCATTTTTCTCTTTTTTTCGTTATTGAATAAAATCGTAAAAAATCGACTGTGTTAATGTTTTATTAAATTGTTTTATTATTAAACACGTAAACCATGATATTACTAATAGTAACAGCTAAAGCAACATAGATGATAGCAAGGACGTTGTTTTTGGTGGTATGAAACGGCAATTAGTTATTATATGGCTGAGATAATATGTGCTATTACCACCATTATTGCTATCGTGTTTGATGGTAAACGCGTTAGTTTGACGTACCAGCTTGGTGCCGGTAAGTATTTGGGCATTCAACGGTAATATTATGAACACATATTCTTTGGCCGAAAAGTTGCTTTCTCGTGGTGTTGGTAGTGGTTATAAACAATATTGGGTTTAATAGTAAACGAACGAACGAACTATCTCGTTTCTTTTGTTCAACTAAACTATACACATATTTCATTTTATTTGGTTATATATAATATATGAACGATTAAATCGATTGTATTTTATTATATAATATATCGAAAGCTATATTATGGAAAACTTCCGTGTTCGATCGACGTCAAAGAGTACGTTTATATATAGAAAGAACTATGCAAAGAGAAGAAGATAACGTGTAACAGGATTCGCGTGTTCAAGAACGACAAATAATGGCTTCGTAGACGCAGCATCGTCTTGTCCTACACGAGATAGTGTTAGTTTCCACTACTTCCTATGGAGATTTCTCTTTATACGAACGTGTACTTACTTATATACTTACTTATTTACTTACTTACTTACTTATTTACTTACTTACTTACTTACTTACTTACTTACTTACTTACTTACTTACTTATTTGCTTGCCTTGTTACGAGAAATTCGATAAGATAATTCTAACGTAGTTTTCTATGTCGATTTTTTTTTCCAACTTGACTAGAGTATCGTTTGAATTTGTTCTAAAAGTTTTAATATTCATACACGTTCTTAAATAATTTTGTAACACACGTTTCGTAAGTTTCGTAATGTTTTTACTGGTTAATGTTTTGTTAAATAAGTTATTAATATCTATATGAATTTTATTTTTTTAATATAAATAACAATTTATTAATATTTTGTGTTTTTTTATAGGAAGAGAGTTTTATTAGAATTATATTTAAATGCAGGATTAATGTATTATTATTAATAATGATTTGATATACTAAATTCTAATATTGTATTGAATATTGATAATTAAACACTTTTGACTATATGAATATTATCAATATTTTTAATTAGCACAAAATTGTAGTAGGGTTGTATTAATTTAATACTAATCATACTTACATTTTCGTCAGTATTTATAATAAGGGTTTGCATTAAGGTAAGAATATTAATAAAAATTGATACTAAATTATAAATATTTAAATGAAATAAGCTTAAAACTATTTATCCAATTAATATAATCATCAGTCACATCGAGTAAACTCAATAAAATAAATCCTAGTAAAACAATTCGTGCCACAGAGATATTTTATCGTACTTTTATAGTAAAGTCTTCCGTGTTAGATTCGTCTAACTAACTTACTTAATCCTTAGCTGGGAAAGCTACAGAATTGGTACACTAGGAAAAGATGGCGGAGGTGAAGGAGGAAGGAATAAAGGAAGAAGGGATCTGGTTGGGACGGGGGATGAAGGGCGGAGGGGGAAGGGGTGGGGGAGGGGGAGGTTGGACGTTTTAAGCGACAACACCGCCAGCGAGGAGTCGTAAATCCGCGTCGAGAAAGTTCGAAGACGATGAAGAGGTACGAGCCGAACTCCAAGATGCAAAAGGAGAAAATGAAGAGAAGAGTTCTTCGCGGTTCTCTGTCTAAAGAGAGATAGAAGCTGCGGTAAACTAAGGATGAGTGAGAAAGATAGAAGAAATAGTAGAAGAGGAGGAGGATGCTGCATTATCCGAGAGAATCGAAGTTTGGCTCTCCTGAAAGATTCTTCTTTGCGATACGAGCTTTGATGGATTGTTTTTCCTTTTTTTTCTTTTTGCGCTTCCTTCTTTTTTCTTCGGAAAATTTTTTTTCTTCTTCTTTCGTTCTTTTTTTTTTTACTGGGAGGGAGGGAAAAAGAAGAAAGCTGAGGCAGCTAGCCACTTCCCGCAAAACGTGGCGTTTTCAAGAAGAGAACATGAATCATCCGAACGTAAGTGCGTGTGTGTGTATGTGTGTGTGTGTGGTGTGTATGTGTGTACCTTCTCTCGTCGTTAAGATCGTTCAGAACTTCCAAACTCGAAGGAACAAACGTGAGTCTCAAGAGAAAACGTTGTTGAATTTGGTATGGAGACCAGGGAGACACGTTTTTTGCTATAAGGATGATGATAATCGTATTCCATGAACGTAGGGAACATTTTCTATGATTAGTTAACGTTATCTCTTTCTCTCTCTCTCTCTCTCTCTTTCTCTCCGTAGCAAATGATCGTAGATTTTGAGGAGGAAGCTTTTGATGGTAGTTTTCTTCTCACCTCCTTCCCTTATTCTTCTTCTTATTCCTATGGAAATGGGAAAGTCCTTGCTTCAAATTTTCTTTCGCAGATTGCAATTAACGTACCATGATCATTACCAGTGTTAATTCGCACGAGTTTCCAAGTCGAAATTTGGGGTTGAATTAACACGTAACCACCGTACGGTCTGGAGCGAGTAAGAGTCAGAATATGTGCGTGTCTGTGACCATGTCCGTGTGTAAGAGAAAGAGAGAGAGAGAGAGAGAGAACTGCGGCGAGTTAACAGCGTTACCGACGCGTCGATATGATCGCAATTTCAGCTTACAACCATAATTAACGCGGACTGCATAGCCAGAGCACTTGAGTGGGCAACGCTAAAACGTACTTTGCCAGCCATTAACTGCGAGAGATGCGAGTCCCAGCCGTCGCGTCCTACCAAATGAAACTCTGGAAAAATCACGGAAGTGACGTCGAAGGGTCGGGAAACGTATAACGTTTTTTTTTTTTAAATCCTACGTGAAAGCTACTGAATTATTTTTTTATACATTTTTACAAGCTTTTTTTTCTTTTTATCGTCGCACAGTATTTTTGATATTAATTTAACGATAAATATTTTTGAGAAATAAATTGTCATTATTTCCGTGAATATTTGAAAAATTAATAAGCGTTAATTAACGAGGATTGATTTTGTTCGCGTTATTTCATGCTGATTTTTTTATTATAAATATTAATTAATAATATTTTATTATATTAACTGGATAAATACGAGCCATCCTATATTTTTTTTATTTTTTTAAATTATTAAGCACATACACACGCACACACACAATTCTAATAATAAAAAATGCTTTTAAAACAGAATGCTATAAAAAATTATTATAAACTATAATAATATTTGCGTGTCATCTGGATAACCTTGATAACTGGAAAAGGTAGAAAACTAAAATGACAATTTCTTAATCGTGCCACAATTAATTTCGATTTTCTCAGTTTCGAGAAACTATAAAAGAGATGTGCGAGCAAATAAGAGAGAGAGAGCGAGAGGGAGAGAGAGAGAGAGAAATAGAAAAGACTAAAAGAGAATTAGGTCTTATGGGATTTCTCTTCGGCGGTCATAGAACAGCGGGAAAGATATCATACTTTTAGGTGAAAACCTTATACCGCACCACTTCATCTTTCCTTTGACAGAAACTTAACGGAAGAATGAAATACGGTCGAACTCTTAGACCTTATTCATTTCACTAAATTTTATTATGTATTATACTTGTACGCGGTTCGATTTAATGAGACAATGATATAGTTTCGCATGATCATCGCAAAAATTAGTCTCGAAAAAAATACAGCGATAGGGATTTGATATGAGTGGTTAAGATTAATTTTCTATGCGAATTACTTTTCGTGATTTTATGTAAACCCGTTTAGATGCCTAGCGTTACATTGCAACGTTGATATACGTTCGAATGTTAATCGCAAAAATTAATCTCGAAAGAAGTATGGGATTATGGTGGATTAAAAGTGGGAGGCGGTGAAGATTAATTTTCGCTACGAATTATTTTTCGTAATTTTATGTAAATTCGTTTAGACACCTAGCGTTATGTATATTGCAACGTTGTTATATGTTCGAATGTTCATCGCAAAAATTCATCTTAAAAGAAGTTTAATGGTAATGGTCGAAAATGGGGATGGCAATATGAGTGGTTAAGATTAATTTTCTATTCGAATTACTTTTCGTGATTTTATGTAAACCCGTTTAGACTCCTAACGTTATGTACATTGCAACATTGATATACGTTCGAATGTTCATCGTAAAAATTAATCTCGAAAGTATTATAATATTATGGAGGATTAAGAGTGGCGGTAGTGAAGATTAATTTGCGGTGCGAATTACTTTTCATAATTTTATGTAAACCTCGTTTAGATCCCCTAGTGCTACATTGGTACGTTGATATACGTTCGAATGTTCATCGCAAAAATTAATTTCGAAAGAAAGATGGTGATAAAGAGTTGGAGAGGTAGGTGGTGAGTTTATGGGTGTTTGAAAATGAATTTTCCCTGCGAATTACTTTTCATAATTTTATGTTAATCCCATTAGGGCTGGCAACGTTACGTTAGAACTTTATACACTTGCGTTAATATGCACATACGTTATATATTATTATGACATAGCAGGCAACTGTATTCGTGTGGAGAGGGAAGAATAGATATGAGACATGTTAGCTTTCATAACGTAGTAGGTATACCGTGTTTGGAAGGGTTGCTCGTCCAAGGATTATTGTCTCCCTTTATAGGATATACAATATTCATTCACTATTCCATCAAAGGAATCCTGTAACGGTGTTTGATATAAACGATCGTACGTTCACTTTTACAACAATCATATTTTTTTTTCTCCTACCACTGTTCAACTTTATGTATCGTATTGTTGCAAGAAAATAAAAAATAATAAAAGAGGAACGGAATAGAACGATAAAAAAAAATGGAAGGTAATAATATTTTGTTTATTTATATACATACAGGAAAGATTTCATATTGAATGCATGTACTATTGGTAGTAAAAAATATCGTAAAATCAATATTTATGTATTATATACGTTTCGTTGGATAATCCATTAGCAGTTTCACCGAATTTTTCATCTTTTTTTTTTGTCTTTTAAACATTTGTCCGATGCATTCACGATAAAGTTATGGGAATGTTTTTCTTTGCTATCTATATATTTGTATAAGAAAAGGAGAAGTACGCGAATATTATTTTTTGTTCCTTTGTTGTTTTGTATTTTTTACTTTTATTTTTTTCTCTTACGGTTTACTGTCAAAAGATTATTTATAATTAAGCAATGCGATGTTATTGTGCGGCTACTTGTTCTTTTTTCTCTCTCTCTCTCTCTCTTTCTTTCTCTTGCAATAAGGAGCCACAAACAAGCTCGTTTTCCAGAACCAATATTACGAAACAGATTTTCATATTATTACTTTTCAAGTCGTAGTCCATTCTCATAGTAGTGCATATGCGAGGCTTATTTACTCATTTTTAAGCAACTCCCGTTTTCTATTCTCGACCCTTTTCACTCTCTCACAATCACGATTTGTGTGGAAACATTTTTCCTCGCAGAGGTGATATGTATGTGTATGTGGCAGTGGTGGTGGTGGTGGTAGTTGTGGTGGTGGGAGGGAGGAGTAGTCGCATTGCCAATTGAAACGTAGAACTTTAAAACGTGGTCAGTTGTGGCGTGACAAAGAAAAAGGTTACACTACGTGGAAAAAGTGTATCTATTTTCTTTGTTTTGATTTTTCTGACTTTTTCTTCCTTCTTCTTTCTGTTTTCATCCTTTTACCCCCGATCCTTTTTCCCTGGTGTTTGATCACCTACGATCTTTTACTTTTCTATTTCTTAATCCTTTGATTCCCCAGCTTATGTGCACTGAGAAAAAGAAAGAGAAGTCCTTCGAGATTGCCGCAGACTGAAACTTCCGACGGAAGTTTCATGATTTAGAAAGACACGTTTCTCGCGAGTCTTTCAACTTATTCCTATACTTTCAAAGAATCCATAACCGATATGTAGTTACTTTTCTAGATTCTTTTTTCTTCTTGTTGTCGTTGTTCTTCTTCTTTTTCTTCTTCTTCTACTCTATTAAGGCTATTAAATTAAAGTTTTTTACAACCGGATCATAAAAACCTCCGAATTTTATCATTTTTTCAATTCTTTCTTATTCTCTTTTCTATCTCGATGACGATTCTTGATACGAGCTTAAATTTGTACATTTAAATACATTTTTATTTTAATATCACTCAATGATAACAATTTGTATTCAATTACCAAGAAAGAGTTCGATTTATCTTAATATTTAACATATACGTTTCTCTCAAATTCGGACAATATATTTCTGATAAACCTAATGTATAATCGTAAGGAGAAAAATAATATGTTTATTAAAACTATCAATTGACAACATTTCGGGTCAATTTACATAGGTGAGGTTGAAAAGTTTTGATTTTAACACAGAAACACTGATTTTTTTTTTCTTTTTTTGTGATAGAAGTTTATTTTTAAGTGATCGCATTAACAATAGAGTTATTAGCGACCACTTTCATCATATAGGTTTTGTCAATATGATTATCCGATGATTAAAAAGTACGTGGATATCCGTTTTACAAAAAATTCAGTAAATTTATCTCTTTAAAAAAAAGTAATACGTTTCGAATATTGTTACTTTCATTCAAATTGCTTCGTAGATCTTCTTTAATTCGCTGTTGATTGCTATTGTCAGTGTATTTGGTGCAATAAAGTAGAATACGTTCGATGTTGTTTGGCGTATTACAAGTTTCACATTTGGGTGGCGTTTTCTTAGTGAGTTAGTGTGTTAGTTATTCGTGTGTTTAATACGAATACTTGGTCTCTTTTGTTTAACATCGAGATTTTGGGCATCTCTTAGACACTTGATCTTGTTTCATGAAGTTTTGTTTGGGCGCTGTTAATCCATTTGAGATTCCAAAAACTGATAGAAACTTCTTTAATTATTACTTTAACATCTTCGAGATTTATCCTAATATCTTTGTAGATTGGGAGTTTGGCAGACTCGTGTGCAGTTTTGTCTGCTTCTTCATTGCCGCTGTGTCCGATGTGATTGGGGATCCATACTACTTTAATACTTTTATCTTTTCAATATTTTCTTGAATATCACGTATGGATTCGTGGTACGATCTTTTAGAAATTCTTTTTACCGCAAGTGTAGAATCAGTAAAAATTGTAAAATCGTTGGCATCGTGGTTTCTAGCAAATAATACTGCTTTACTTATCGCATATACTTCGCAGGCTAGATGAAAAAAGGTGTTGGGTAGTCTGCAGGTGAAGGTATAATTACCTGTAGGAAAGGCACATTCAGCTGACTCAGAGGATTTTGAACCATCAGTATAAATGAAAATTTAGTTGGTACTGTTAATATAGTTTTGGAATATGGTTTTAAACATTTAGCCATTAATATCTTTTTTTCTGTGTTCGTCAAAGATTAGTTCAGTGCGGTTCTCATATTAAATCCATGGCGGGTACTGAAAAGGATTATGGTCTTCTATTTTCGGTAGTGTTATGCTAAATTCCTGTAGGTAGTTGTGGACCCTATCTGCCAGCGATTTAGAAGCTTTGTTGTTGTAGTTAGGGTTTATAGGAGCACCATTTAGCTGAAGATTGTTAGTTGCCAGGTTATTTAGTAGGTAGACACAGCTGTTACGTATGCTAAACAAGATCTTTTGCGCCTAATGTCAAGTGGTGGTCCGTTGAGTTCGCTAAGAAGGTTGGATATGGGAGTCGTGCAAAAGGCACCTAGAATTATTCGTAAGCAAAAGTTTTGGATGGGATTTAATATATTAAGCAGCTTAAGTCTCGCTGAATCTTAGATTATAGATCCATAATCAATTTTCGCTAGGATCAAAGCTTTGTATGTGATGAGCAAAGTATTTTTGTCAGCTTCCCAGCTTTTGCTGAGTATACTTTTAAGAATATTAATTGTGTTGGAGCAGTCTATTTTGAGGTTCTTAAGATGTTGCCCCCATATTAATTTTTTGTCAAATTTTAGTCCTAATATTTTTAGATTTTCTGTTGATTTGATAGGTGAGGAGGTTAACATGAGTTTTATGGTCGGTAGTTTCTTCTTGCCTCTCCAAAAGGTGATGTATTCGGATTTACTTTTGGAAGAAATGAATCCAGTGCTAGCTGCCCAGGTAGTTAAATTGTCTAGGGATTGTTGCAATAGCTTTTGTGTTGTACCTGTGTTTTCCATTAACAAAAAATAGCGAAGTCGTCTGTTTATTTTTTTATTTTCAATCAAAACTCACTATTATTTTTCGATCGTAGTCGAAAGAATATGCTTCAAACTTTTCAACCAACTTCGTATATTTAACTTTATTAATTTTCTGTAATTTTGGTTAATAAGCAAAATAAACGAATCGAAAAGAAAGATAATAATTGAAAGGAATCGTTTAGACGACAAACATTAGGGGAAAATTCGCTAATACGTTTTCGAAAGCAGCAGTCACAGTTAGACGTCTACTACCAAACATCTTCGTAATTTGATTTTCGTTGAGTCTTAACACGTTCCGAAACTGGCAAGTTTATGACTGTGTGGTGGGCGATGCAGGTGATGCTGGCGTTATGCGCGACTAAATTAGCATTAGTTCCCTTAACCCCCTCCCTCTCGCTGTTTCACCGCCTTCTCTCCTTCTCCTTCTCTTTTACTTCCTCTTCTTCCTCATCTGCCCTTCTTCGAAAGGAATTGCCACTCCAAGTACTGAGAAAACACTTTTGTATGGGTACTTAGACTGCTTACACGTTGCCTCGCTTTTGACTAGTGGAAAGGGTGATTCGGTGGGTGGAAACCTTCACTATTACTCTGTATTTTCTCTGCACGAAAATGGGAGTCCGCATTAATGCGTTTACGAGCACCCTAACGAAACTTTCACCATTCCCCTTGTACCGAACGGAGCAGGGTACCGAATTTTCAATCTAAATGACATTTAATTAAAATGAATAATAAAACATTTTACTTTCTAAGAAAAAAAAACCCGTTATATTGTTTTTCAATAAATGCAGAAAAATATTTATGTGCTATTTTATGTGCTTATGTGCTTATTATGCTTTTTTTTCTTTTTTATATTACTTTTTTTCTTAATACAATCGTCGTACATTGCGTTTAACAAGCTCATCCATCGTAAAAGGTATCAAACGGCCAATATTATAGCCACTACAAGGTGAACTCGACGAGTATCATCCAAGTTTTCTTTTGCCTTTTTGCTAGGAAATAAAAGCGTTTGGAAAGATGAATGGAGGGGGAAGAGGGAGAGAAAGAAAAAGACAAGAAAAAGAAGAAGAAATAAAGAAACCTAACGTTATGTGGCAAATCACGAGCAACGAGAAAATCTCAAGAAGAGAGAGAACAAGCGAGCAGTCCTTTCTTCTTCTTGGATTTTTCTTCCTTACCAGTAAAAACGAGTCTCGTCGAAGCAGCAACAGCAGAAGTAAAGGCTGGGGCTACGTGGTGGAGAAATGATTTAAAAAGAGTTGTTTTATTTTACCAGCTATTTTTCAAACGTGAGATCTTCTCGGTTTTTGATTTTTATCTTACCTATTGGTCCATTGAAAAAAGAAGACCGAAAGAGGGGGAGAGAGAGAGAAAAAGTAATATCGATAATCGTGAAACTTTTAAAATTTAAACTATGTTTAAATAAATCCATATTTCGTTATTTATTTCCTATAAATTCAATTTCGTGTATAAAAAAAAGTGGAATAATAAAAAATCTCGTTGAGAATCGTGGAGCGTTACTCGAATAATATTTTTAAAAAATATCAATTATCTATTTGTTTATTCTAAATACGATTTCACACGACACAACGATAAATCAAAAATTAATATTGAACAATAGTAAAGTAAGTGTTTCCTAAACGATCCTTAAAAAAATATCAATTTTCAGTTTGTTTACTAGGAATCCGATTTCGGATAACTGACATGAGAGAAAAATCAAAAATTGATATTAAACGATCGTAAAGTGTTATCCGAATCGGTGCTTAAAAAGTCAAAACGTTTAGTTTGTTTGTTCGAAATTCAATTTGATATAATACGTAAAAAAAGATAGTAAGGGTAGAAGGGTGGATAGAATATAGAGGAGGAACATTTTCGATAAAAGCAAGCGTGCTGCGTCCTTCCGAAAGGTTGTCGGCCGTACAAAACGGTGCGTCGAAAATGGGTAGTGTCGCTGACAGATTGGGTCCAGTTGCGGTGAGCGAAAATATGGCGGGGAAATTCGCGCAGAGCAGTCCGCAATCGGCAAAATTGCGACGTAAAAGCCGCGGGCTCTGGGTAGATGTTCGTAGAGAACGCGCGGACATTGCTGTATACCAAGCGTTGCTCGGTGCTCAGTTCAGACTGGTTCAACGATAATGAAACTATCGTGGTCGGGTTCTGTGACGTTATAGAAAAAAAAAATAAATAAAAAAAAAATCAGAAAAAAGAGGACAAAAAAGTATAGAAATCTCCGCGCGCGTGGTTTGTATTATACGACATGCGATAAAGGTGTTAAAGGACGTAGTAGGGAAATCACTTCAACGAGATTACCGTGTAGTTTAATATATCTATCTGTTGTAACTTTAACATGAAGGTAATTAAAATACAAATTGTTACATTGTTCTTCGACGAAACAATTAACTTGTTTTTCTATATTATTATTATTGAGATTGATATTTTTTAAATTGTTTTCTCAATCTTTTTTTTTCATTAGCATGTAACAACGCAACCCTGACGCAATTATAATACAACTTTATGAACTTACAAATTGTTATTATAGTAATAAAAATGTTAATTGATTGAGAATAGAAATATTATTTAACGAGAAATAGTTGAAAGAAAATATAAGAGAAGAAAGAAAGAAATAAGAAGAAAAAGTTCTTTCATTTAAGCTTCTTCTGTTAATTGCTTTTAACCAAAGCTAATATCCTGCGGTCATGGTTCAGCAAGACTGTGAAGGGTGTTACCAACATCATCACCGGATCAGAACTACTTTCCGCTCTTGTAAACACCCCACTGAATTTCGTCTTAACTACCATCTCTTTCTCTCTCTTTTTCTTTCTTCGACACTTTTCTCCCCTTCTAACTCAGCCGTGTACACGCTGTCATGTCGGCCCGTTTACTTGTTGGTTCCCCCCTTCCTCCATCCTCCTCCATGCTCCTCCACCCTTTTTCCACAGTTTCTTTTTCTTCTTCAGCACCATTCTCTTCGCACTTTCTCTACCTCTTACTTTCTTTCTTTATTTCTTTCTTTCTATTTCTTTTATTTTCTTGTTTCTTTCGCTCCTTCCACAAGACAGAACATCTCGCGTTTTATTCGTGGACTCTACGAGCCACCCAACCGCGTGAAAACTCGAAAAACCTCGCCAACTCTATAACTGTCTTAGTTTTAGTATCTTTATATATTTTTTCTTTCACACTTTCTTCATATTTTTTTCTTTTTTTCTAAATTTACCGTAATTATCTTCACCGTCATCATCATCTTCTCCTCTTCCTCCTCTTCTTTTTCTTCTCTTCTTCGTGTTTTGGTGTACGAGTATGCGTTCTCGAGAAGAAGACGAAAGAGTCATTCGTAACATATGCTTTTCCACGCAATCATCTCGATGCAGATGCGTACGTTGACTTTTACGAAATTATTACCCCTACTTCTCTCGCTTCTTCTTTTTCTTCTTGGTTCTTATCCTACATTGCACGAATATTTATTCCTTTCACCTTCGAAAAAATATTGTCCTACTCGACGCAATTTATACTCCTCTCGACGTTTCGCCGCAAGACTAAAATTATAAACACGACCTCGAAATATATTCTTATTTTTCTTTACTTGCAACCCAATGCATTTATCTCTCTCTCTCTCTCTTTCTACTACATAAATATTTATGTAGCTATTCGTCACCGTAGGAAAGAATTTTGTGATAAATTTTATTTTCCTAGGCGACAATCCTGCGTTTTCGATGATAGATTCTCTCGACAAAAAAAAATCCAAATATTAATACGTCCACTGTCACGTTGGTCACTCGTAATTGCCGTTTGTTTTATCGATTAGGCCATGTTCTCTTTTATCATATTGTCAGAATCGTGGCTTTAACAGGCAAATCATGTAAAATTAACGCGACAGTCAAGGTATTAACATGATTGATTGTTTTAAAAATTGGATTACCGTTTTCGGTTGTTTATTCGTTGAGATATTGTTGAGTTTTATATTATTGGATTGGCAACTAAATATAAGTGCGGTTATTTTAATAATAATCTATCAACAAAATCCGCAATCACTTAGTTGCCAACCCAATATAGATACATTTATTTATCTTTTTAACATTTATTAATATTAATATTTATTATTAATTTATTATTCGAATCAATTATTTGACGAATGATCGATTATACAATAATGTAAGATTTACTTTATTTATTTATTAATATTTGATAAAGTTTAATTTGATATAATGAAATGAAATAGAATAAAATGGTAAGTATCTATAATCTAAATTAACAATTAATCAACTCGTTGTGTTATGTGTTACTTTTAAACGTCGTAATTAATCCAATATCAGAACGCACGCTGGGGGGGGCCTTTTTCACCACCTTTTCATCCTCCTCCTTCACCTCTCGTCATTTCCTTGCATTCCTTCTCGAAATTTCCCGATCATTCCCGATCATAAAAATTCTAGATTCTTCTTGTACTTCCGGATCGGGAATGTTCGAAAGACTTCGGTGTGACCATACAATAGGCGACAGGTCAAGCACTTCTATCTAGAGAAATGGTTTCTTTCTCTTTCATCCGACAATAAACTCTCATACACTCATACCCATATCACCACACACACGACAGATAAAGAATAGCATTTCCTTAATAGTACTTATAAAGAAATCGTCTATCAATAATTCTAGAAACATCGATGCACCACACACTTCTTGAATTTTCTCTCATCCTCACATTAATATTTATTATTAATTTATTATTCGGATCAATTATTCGGCGAATGATTGATTATAATCAATAAAATATTTTCTCAATTATTCTCGAATTCTACCTACATTTATTTTAAAAATGAATTCGTCGTTAGAACAATATTAATATACGATGCAAACTGAATTATAAAAATTATAAAAACTGAAAGAATATCGGTATCGATTTTATCGAAAAAGTGGGAAACGCGTATAGTAGAATGGCGGAAAGAAAGAAAGGGATTGGGTGAGAGGAAGGGGGGGGAGAGGAAGAGAGAAGGCGTCGAGTCCTCGTTTGTTCATCGTATTTAATTTTGCGCGTCCATCTTGTACTCGTTGGAGAGACGAATTGCCCCGGAAAGCGAGAGACAAGCGTACTGCGGGATGCTTTATCGCGTCCGGTCCGGTCCGGTCCGGTGGTGTGGCCTGTCTGGTATCATCGGGTTCGTCGAAACGTATCGCTTGGTTGAACGAAACAAAAAAATCCTATATTCCGGAGAATGGTGGTGGTGGAACGTAATCCTACTCGTCAAGCATGTTTTGACGTGTATACGTGACGGACGATTACAACGGGATCCGACACCTGTTTAGTTCTTCCTGAACCAAACCATCGAACGTATCTCATTTTACGTGACGCATTGTAATCTACCATAATTTATTATATATTTATTTACTTTTCCTTCTTTATCTCTTTATTTCATTTCGTATCATTTTTCTTTTTTCCTTTTCTTTTTACCACCACAATGTGATTTTTTTTATCCAATTTATGCGAAAAATTATTTTTATACAATTTTTTTTTTTACTATTAGCAAATAACATTTTCATTATACGAAAATATAATATATCTTTTGCAAATTATTCCTCTTTCCTATTCTATTTTACAAATTTAAATATCCCGCGTATTAAATAATAATTTATTATCACACAAAGGAAAGTTAGATTCTTTAAATGAAATATCATTTTCCGGTCTAGAAACGAAACTATTCTTTTCGAACTTTCAACATTACGTTCGAATAAGTCTATGAACTATGAGAAAAGGAAAGAATGTTACTTACTTCCGCACCTCTTATTTGTTCAAGGTAAGAATCGAACAGGAATAGCTTCCAGAGATGGAATATTAACATTTGATCTTCGCTTCTTCGAGGAAGTAAATGGAGCGCAAAGAGTTTCGGGATAGTTCGTGCGTGAGAAATAGGAAAGGGGGTGGTAAGGGGGATGGGGTAGATAGAGGGGGTGGTGGTTGGGGGGAGGAATCTTTTCCGTTTGCTCTGATACCTAATAAAATACCTCGATATTATGGTTGCCATCTCCTCGGGGAAGTATTACGAGGATAGAAAAATTTCTCACCTGGGAAATATGAGTTTACTTTAATCTTTTTTTCTTTCACTATCTCTCCCTCAGCCATCCCCTTATTTTATTTATGTTTTGTTTTTTTTCTCACTAAGATACGCAAACTGTCAAATAAAAAGAAAGAAATCGTAATCGGACCCCAGCGACATAGTCCGACGATTCTTTCGACGCCCCTTCCCCCCACCCCCCTCCACACCGCCTTCTTTTTTTGTATTATTTTTATTTGTTCGTTTCTTTTCTTCCTGACAATTTTTTGCCCCCATCTCCGGCAATTTTGACAACCTAGCCACGCGCTTACGAGTTTGTTTCCAACATGATCGATGCGCGAAGATTTACCGTCCGAGTTCGTCTCGTTTCGAATGCGTTATTGCGGTCGAGCAAGAATATTTGTTTCCAAAGTATTTCGTGCCGTTTTTCTTCGGAAAAAGGGACTTCGAAATTTATTGCGTTTGGCAATAAAGATGCCCTTCCGTTCTGGCAACCCTTGTGAATCATGTTACCGAAATTCTCGGTCGGGTTGCTCTACCATTTTCTTTCATTCTTTTTTTTATCGTTCCCATTGGTTGTATTTTTTTTTGTTCCCTTTACCTCCCTTAGTCGTTCCGATAAACCTTTTTTTATTACGGTATTTCTGGAAATTTTCTAGTTTTCTTTCAAGTTAAAGTCTTTCTAGTTTTTCTTTTCAAATTTTGTATTTTAGAGCAAGGTTTCTTAAAAATCGCAGACATTTTAACATGATTTTAATAAACGGTATAATAAAATTATATTCATATGTTTCGAATAAATGTTTTTTACGATTAATTATCGGTAAATATTTGAATTCGTGTTTCTAGTTCGTATACTATTATATAATACCGAGGATCGGTAAGTTTGAGAAGCCCATTTTTTAAAGGAATACATTTCGGAATTATTTTGTGAGACGTATTTTCGTAATACAGCTCGTAGAAACGTACACTGGTACAGCGTTACGAGAAGAATTAGCCTATTGACTCGCTGTCAGATCGCACTTTCAACTCAGGATATTCACCTCGTGCAACCGTCGTTGTGTGTAACGAGGGAGTGAAAAAAAGATAGAAAGAAAAGAGTAGGAGAGAGAGAGAGAGAGAGAGAAAGTTCAGGGGCCGTAGTATAATGTGGGAGTGCATTTGCCAGATTAAAATGCTATTGGGGTGCATCGAAACGCTTGTAAATATGTTTTCGTATATGTATGTGTGCGTGCGTGCGTGTGTGTGTATATGGGACTGCATGGTGAACATATATGATCCTAGACCGATTCGAAAATAAAATTCAATCCGTTGAGAAAAACAAACGTTTTGCTTGGGCTTATTTCTTTTCGATAGGTTGTTCGAAAAAGTGGAAGGCAAATCGTGACTAGGTGAAAGGAAGAAAAAGTGGAAAAGGAAAGGAAAGGAAAAGGAAAGAGGAAGAGAAAAAGAAGAAGAAGAAGAAAGATGCTTCTTCCATTCGGACGAATAATCAGGAAAGCTCGCGTAATCATCTCGAGTCGATCGAGCAGCTTCCATCTCCTTTATCTTCTTCCGTTTTCTTTCTTTTTTTCCTCTTTTTATCGGCCTTTTTCGTCTGGATGCTTCTCCACTCTTGACTCCGACCTTTAAATCAATGCACGCGATGCATTCCGCTAACGATCTTTTCTCTCCATAAGTAAAAGAGAGACTCTTGGATTAAGTACCAAGAGTGGTGGAATATTTTTCTAAAGAATTTTTTTGTAAATTATGTCAGACGTCATCAAATATCTACATTCACTTGGTCAATAATTTGTTTTGTTTTATACATAATTTAAATATTCTTCACAAGTATTTTGTAAAATAAATGAGTCAGTACATATATATTTTTAATTAAAAATTTGTAAAACAAATTGTCTGATATTTTATAAATATTTTTAATCATTTAATTATAAAATAAATTTTCTTTAATATGAATAAACTATAATTTATCGGTATTTTAAATAAATCCTCACTAACAGAATTGCATTATAGGATTACGTATTCAACGCATTCTGATATTTTATCATAAATATTGTCACTTCTTGTATTAATCGTTTCAATACCAACCATCATATCACATAATGATATTTCATTATATTATAAATAACAATTTATTTCAAATACAATCCTAACAAATACTAACCGTTACAAAATTTATTTCACTTGCTTATCCATGTATCGCTAAATAAATTTAAATGTTCTGAAATGTTGGATAATCGACGTGACATTGATTATATGCATGCACGAAAGTAGGAAACGTTTGTGAATTCACCGGGTGAATACGAAAATGCCTGTCTACTTTCCATATTTATGTGTAGGAGTTTAGAGGTGGGAAGAGAAGATTGGGTTGGATTGGGGTGATATTCGGCATTGGTGTATCAACCCTTGGAAGGACCTCTTTGGAGACAACCTAACCCTTCTACGGGAAAGGGTTCCGACCCTTCAACTAACCGAATCCTCATTCCCTTCCTCCCGTTCCTTGTCCCTCACCCCTACCTCTTCCATTTCACTCTTTGATACGAGTGAAGCTTCGACCAAACTCTAGAACGCAAACAATATTATCGTAGACGGCGGTACGTCGAATTATTGAAACCGTTCGTAATTCGATTCGTCGAAGGAAATTAATGCCTTCTATGTCTCTTCCTATCTATCTATCTATCAATAAAGAAAAAAAAAAGAAAGAAAGGGAAAGAGAAAGGGGAAGATGAAAAACGAAGTTACTCATACGTCGACGAGATTTTCAATTAAATCGGAGAAACTCGATACCGGGCGGCGCTTCGTTTATGATTGTAAAGCAACGAGGATTCGGGGATCCAATAATGATACTCGAAAGCTTCCTAACACACATTCCATAGTGTTTTACCGCGAAATTACTTTTGTTGAAAACGTGTCGCTTTTGTGAAAGTCGAGAGATTTTCGAACACCGAAATAACGAGAAAGGATATAAGAACGGGAGCAAATGCGAAATAGAGAGAGAGAGAGAGAGAGAAAGAAAAGGGAGGAAGGAAGGGGAATGGGAATGGGGGAGAAATTGAGAGAATAGGGGTAGAGGAATCTCAAGTCCGCGAGGGGCCAACTGTGGTAAGGTAAAAGCGCGAAGGCATTATCGAAGTTCGTTGGAGGAGTTTCCTCTTAACGAGGCGTTCCTCCCACTCGCGTAATTAAATTCCATCCCTCTGGCAGGCATCGAGCGTGCTAGCAAGCAAGCAAACAACCAAGCAACCCACCCACTACCACCACCAACATCAACCAGTCTTCGTATGCCGTCCTTTCACGTTAGAAGAAGAGAAAGACTTTTTCGACGACGTCTAGCTATTTTCCACCCCCCACCCCCCATTTCTTCTCTCTCCCTCTCTCTTTTTTGTCCTCTACGAATCGACCGCATTCTTCGGAAGGTATCAATATCTTTTCCTTGCTAGAAAAATGTCAGGTCAGCTCTCTGGAGAGTGAGGAAGAAGGAAAAGAGAGGGAGAGGGAGAGAGAAAGCGATAGGGATGAAGCAAAAAGAAAGGTGTTATTCTTTCGGGAGACCTCATTCTCTTTTCCCTTTCCCCCAAGCCCTTTTTATTTCTTCACGTGAAAACGTTTTACTCAGCTACTATTCACTAGTCCTTCATTCGATATCCAACACGATTTTTCTAAAGTCAATGAGAACCTTAAAACACACACGTAAAAATATACATATTCTTTTTCGGTGTGTGTGTGTGTGTGTGTGTGTGTGTGCGAGAAAAAATAAGAAATAAATAAAAAAGAAAAAAGAAACGGAGACGATGAGAGAGGAGGAGAAGAAGAACCAAAAAAAAATAAGAAGAAGTAGAGGGGAAAAAAAGTGGAGGAATAACAGAGAAGAGACAACGTGTATCGCCATGGGGTTGGCGCCAGGCATTGATT
Organism: Polistes fuscatus; assembly: GCF_010416935.1. Lineage (NCBI taxonomy): Eukaryota > Metazoa > Arthropoda > Insecta > Hymenoptera > Vespidae > Polistes > Polistes fuscatus. The sequence continues at coordinate 581,431 of NW_025113162.1, read as the reverse complement.
AATGGACTCCTTCTTGCTCCAGAATGCGTTTCGATGGCAGCGAAAAAAATTACTCAACTGCAGCAACGGGACAAGGGCATATACAACAACAGAAGCAACGACAACGACGTCGTCGTCGTCGAAGACGAAGATGAAGACGATGAGAACGAAGAGGACAAAAGCATGCTCGATTAATCGAAGTCGTTGCACGTGCCCCCATGATCGTTCAGGGTCCCCCGTGTCGTTGTTGTTTAATCGCGTACGAAGGGCAACGTTGGTGGTTGATTAAGAACTCCTCGAATCGATACCGACGCTCGTTTATCACGAGATCCTCTACCATGTGTGTATCTTATTCACGTGTGTTGTGTTGTAAAATAAATGCTTAGGGTTAGGTATAAAAAACGATGTTGAACAAAAAATTGCTTTGGGAATTGCAAAAAAGAAAAAGAAGAAGAATATTATGTTAGATTAAATGAATGCACACAATGACGTTGACATTTATGCAGATATTATATTTTATCGGTTTATTTTATATTGATGGAACGAAAACTATGTTTAATACAAAAGAAAATAAATGAATGAAGTAAATGAAATCGGTAAAATTGTTCACTTTGTTCCATATTTATTCCATGAATAATAATTTTGTGAAAATTTGATTTCTTTCTTGCTTATATATATCTTCTTTTTTTTTTTGCGAATTTATTATTCTAATAATCTTGTTATTTGTCAACATAAAAATAGGGCAATTTATTCGACAAGACGCGTAATATTATTATAATAATAATAATTTATTATTATTATTATATTATTTTTATCATCATCATCCCGTGGCCTATTTTAAATTTAGTAGCATCGTTAAGAGCGCGTTTGATTTTTATCTCCGGTTTTAACCAACATCACATTCTTTTATAAAGATCCTACTCATGAGTTCTCTTTATTGGTTATTTAGAAAATAAAATTAACGACAACTGAAAGCACTCGACCGCAGAAAACTCGCCTTTTATATTGGACGATAAACGAATCGTCAAAATGAAACGAGTTCGATTTTACGATGAGTATTTCCCGCATTTGCTTATTTCATTTCAATAGCGAAATACATACATACATACATACATATTTACATACATAGATGCATACGTGTATGCTTACATGCACACGTATCGATTACGTTTTACTTTCCGCGAAAGTATCAACTTGTTGAGGTAAATACAATCATGATTTCAATGTTCTCTGAGGTAATAAACTGTATATACTCGTATGCATTCTCTCGCAGATCATCGATATCGAGGAATTCACAAACTAATATATACAACTATAAATATATTGAGTCAAATGTAATTCACGTTTGTTTCGAGTTTAAATTTCGGTTCAATCAGTTCAACAGCTCAATTTTTCACGAATTCCAATATATTCGTATATTGGGTTACCATTAATTGCAAATTTCTTGTTGATTGATATTTTTCATATACGAGTATGGATTAAACAGTTTTGAAACCACGACGAAAATTAAAAGCAAGCTTGACCTACAGGAAAAATGATTATTATGTTAGGCTTAAGACTTTTCAATCCACCAGCCACTTACATACAATAATTTTTCTGAAAATTGATACGAACTTAACGGCCAACCAAATGCTTATCACATTCAATTGCTTGCAAATTTTTTGCGCGGTTTTGAAATATATCCTCTATGCAAACTTACAAATATAATATAGAGATCAAAATATTTGTTAATTTATATTTTCATATACGAATAATCCTTGAAAATATCGATTGTATTCTAATTACTTTAACATAAGTCGAGTGGAAATTTTGTTCTCTCATTTTTTCATTGTTTCTTACTCTCTCTTTCTCTTTGTCCTTTTCTCTCTTGGTCCGAACGTAGCCGAAATGTCAAATAATAATATTAACGTACATTAACTTGGCTATCACAAGCCGCAAATTGAAGTTGATAATTAACGACGAGTCGCATCTAACTATGTATTACGAGTTTCATTATGGAACTAATTAACGTGAACTAACGCCGACTCGTGCATATTTAATAGCGAAACTTTACTGTTGTCTATGCAAAATGGAACGCATAACGCATTTTTAGTATCGTTCAACTTTTCGAGAAGAGACGATCTTCTTTAATTTAATCAACCAATCTAAAGCCGTACCAAACGACTTGGGTAATGATAATTAACGAGCATAACTTGCCGATTCTAACTTTATTTCACGTTTATGATTATCTCTATGTAAAAGTATTTTGTATTTAATATATATATAGATAATATATATTTCTCTTACAATTGGATTGTTACAGAATTATCGAAAGAGGATTCGGATCGATAAGAAATGGTGGAAGTCGAAATCGAGATCGAGCCAGCGTACGAAAATCTCTCTCGAATGGTCTAAGAGCCGAAAATCGCAAAGTCCGTGGAAACGCTGAGGTTCTACATCGTCCCTAATTGACAGCAAGGAAAAGAGAAAAGGAGAGAGGGAGAAAGGAAAAAACCTTCAAGCTGGAAACTCAAACGTAAGGAAGAAAGACGGAAAAAGGAGAAGAAGAAAAGGAAGAAGAGAATAAGGTATCTGGAACGGCATTTGAAATTTACGAGTAAGTCGGTGGCTCCTGCTAGTGTAATAGAACGACTCGGGTAAAAGAGAAAGAAAAAAGAGAGAGAGAGAGAAAGAGAAGCAAGCACATGGCATAACAAATGGTCAGCCGTAAAACCGGCTAAGGACAGTGAAACGACACCGGAAGCAGCTAGCCAAGGAATACTCGAGGTGCCAGAAAGGCTCGTGTACAAGTCTATCCTCTCGATAGCTCTCAACTTGTTCATACAAGGCAATCGTTACAATTTTTCATTCGGATTTAAGAAAGATCGATGTAATGAAGAAATTGTCATCGATTCTATATAAATCGTGAATGCAAATTTTCGAAGTTACTCAAAGAAAATAAGAAATTCTTTAACCGTCCGTTGTACAATGATTATTTTATAATTTTTTATTGTTTGTGGAAAATTGATGAAAATAATAAAATATCATCGTAATCATAAATCTTAGGTGAGCGTTGGTTTGAACAATAAATCAGTGAGAGCGTAAGAGAAAAAGAGGAAAAAGAAAAGGAAGAAGAAGAAGAAGAAGAGGAAGAAGAAGAGGAAGAAGAAGAAGAAAAAGAAGAAGAAAAAGGGGGAGAGAAGGAACCATCTTGGGTTCAGCCAGATGGGTTAAAGGTGAAACGCGATGGAAGGCGCGATTCCGTGCCGGTGGATGCAAAAGGGCGCTGTTCGCGCTGTTACTGCTGCCCTTTCGGAAGCGCAACAAGTGACAACGCCGTGCAACTGCTACTGCTGTTGCTGCTACTACCACTCTTACTCCTCGATTTCCAGACGTCATCTGCTTTATCCAGCTAGGAGTCGAGAGGATTCGATTCCGTCTACTTGAACGTAAAGAAGACAAAAATCAAGGAAAAGGAAAGGAAAGGAAAGAAAAAGGAAGATAAAGAGAGTGGGAGAGAGAGAGAGAGGGGGGAGGGATACGGGTCAGAGATCGTTGGCAAGGAACAACCTCCGTTAGGGATGACTGCTAGGATGAACTTCTTAGAAGCTATCCAAAGAAGATTATTTCCTTCTTCGTCCTTCTTATCTTCTTCTTCTTCAACCTGCATTTTCACGCAGAAATAGGTACGGCCAAGTGTCCATGGCGACTTTGTCTGTTGAGATACTCGATGAAACTACGTTGGACAGAAAGACGATTGCTGAGAATCTTGGAGGATTCTTGGTCTGGTATTCCTTGGACTGTGCCTTGAATCCTACGAACGAGAACGGACCGCTATTATTCGTCTGATCTCAAAACGAGCTTTGCGAAAAGAGAAAAGTAAAGAAAAATTATAGAGGAGGAAAAAGAAAAATTAATAACGGTACAGAATAAGAAGGAAAGAGGATTAAAAGGATTTTTTTTAACACTTGTATCTTTTCGTATATCTTATTTTGGTTATTTGTTTTCGATCCATCGGCCACTTTTTATCGTTCGATTAATTCTCCTCCATCTTATTAGTGTTGCGTGTAGTGATTCGATTGTCGTCGTCGTCGTCGTCATCGTCGTCGTCATCGTCATCGTCGTGGTGGACGATGGTGACGAAAATCTCTGCTGTCGATGCTGGCGTCGCTCTATTGGGCGCCGTCGGTTCGCGTTGTGTCGTAAAACAAGCGACGGTGAAGAAATGCGTCGCAGCGCTCCTTCTTGTCTCCATTGCCAGCATCTTTTATTACACCCACTACGTCATCAGCAGTCCTCTTTCTAGGTAAGTCAAGTTCACAAATTATTTTACATTTTTTTTATTTTTCTTATTGTTGCTTGGAAGTAGGGCAAATATATTAGTAATTTGAGTACCCAAATATCTGTAACTTACCAGTTGTTTACATTATATTTTTCTTTCTTTGCGTTTGTTTTATTTTTAGTTTGAAATAGGCAAAAATATTGTAATTTACGCGTATACGTGGTTCTATTTTGAGATAATACTTTTCGAGTCTTATTTGATTCTTCGAGTAGGTGGGTTGGTAGGGTATTCAAGTAGATTTACAATTGTATTTTTATTGTTCATTATTCGAGATCTCGTTCTATAAGTACTTACACATCAGGAATACCTATGACCGAGTTATTAGTATCCTCTTACGACACATTGTATTGAAATTATGAACTAACCGAAACATTGGAACTATAACCCCGGGGGCATCTTATTGTGTACCTAGTAGTTACCTGTTTCTACTATGTAGTAGCAGCTGTGATTTTAACCTCTTTTAGACTATTATTTTTTCGAACCTGAGCCCGAAAAAATATTTGTTTAGGCAAAAGTTACCGGTTCTTATCTTTTTTTTTTTTATGTAAACTAATACATTTTCATTAGAAATAAATGTTGGTTTCTATTGAACAGAAATTTTACTTTTAAACGATCTTGCAACTTAACGCTAAATAAAAATAGTAATAATTATTGTAATAATTTCTTGCTTAAAAATTAGATAATTCTTGTCTTACTGTATAATCTTATGGTGATAAAAAAAAATAAGATTTAAAAAATACACGTGCAATCGCATATGCAAATATTAAAGTTCGCGAGTTCAAAATTACGTAATATTTAATTTTGAATGTTGTGGATTGTTGTCGTCTTCGTTTTCGTTATTGAAAAAATAAATCGTTGTGCAATTTATGAACGTACATGTATATGTATGAATTTTATATAATATTCCGTAGCGCGAAAATTTTTCGATTTCCATCGAGTTTCGAACAGACCTCCCGAAAAGCAGACGAGACAAAATCTGTAAACGTGGCCGCGTATGTTTCGCTCATTTGCAAGTAAATTGCTCGTTTGCAGATTCGCGTACGAATTGTATGTATGATTTTAGCATCGCCCACCACCAGCGGGCTGGTCTTTCGAAAGGTAGTATGGAATACATACTCCGAAACAAGTATACAATTGAACGCTCTGCGGAGATTTTGATTAAAATTACGCGACTATACGAAATCGAATTGAATTCGGACAGAACGAACGAGTATTATCTATAAGCGTAGATAAAAATTTACAATGGACGACTGCTAACAATTTTTTCGATTAATACAAATGTTGGATAGGAAAATAACGAAAAATGATCGATCTCTATATTTATACATTTATACGCTTCTATCTATTTATTTAATTTCGAATGTATTTTTGGTCAATACTCTGATAAAAAAATAGTATAATATAAATAATAATTTTATAAATATTTATAACAAGTATTGCATTAAGTCCACATATCGAAACGAGTATTTTATTACGAATGTTGTTTCCAACAAAAACAAAAGAGTTAAAAAATATTAAATGATAATATTTCTCAATATTTATAATCAAGGGTTGCATGAGGGTTTACCACACAAAACATGTTAATATTTTATTACAAATATTAACCGATAAAAAAAAAAGTACTCCCAATAATTTAATCAAATTAAACTATTATTTGAGACAACACGCTCAGTCATTTATTTAGTATCGCACGCTTCTGGCAATTAATAAATTTCTCAATGAGAGTTTATTAAAAGGCTTATTAAGAAATCGTCGTCGTTTTGCTTGATAGTTTTAATTGCCACGTGTCCGAGCGAAGCAAAGCAGATCAATTATGAGCGTAGTGCTTCACGTTCTCCCTGACCGTTGACCAGTTTACAACAACTCGAAAACTTGAACCACACGCGTATACACGGACAAACCAACACACACATACACAAATAAACATTTAACACAAAGAGATAGACCGACCTATCGTATGTAACGGTGTTGCGTGCGGCGTTATTTCCAGTTAGCGTCTAAAGACTTTTCTACAACGTCAAGTCTCGTAAACTTCATGCAACTTTGATACGCGACCACTAACACAGGCGTACCAATTAACGTATTCTCTTGGCGTTCACGCCCCCTTCTTTCGTATCTATCTTTCTTTTTTCTTTCTTTCTTCTTTCTTTCTTTATTTCCTTCTTCCTTTCTTCTTTCTCTCTCTCTGTCTCATTTTCTTTCTCTTTTATGTCTCAATGATGTGTAGCTCCCTTTCAACGTCGAGTGACCCCTACCCAGCGGTCAACCGCCTCTTTCTTTTGCGGCCTTCTCTCCTCTGCACCGTGTTTTTATACATGGATGAAAAGAACACTACCCCACTGCGTCTCACTCTTCTGTAATAAGTACACGTCGACACCCATAGAAAACGTCTCGTCACCTTTATATTAAAATAGGCGATATGGGATAGAAACAATGGTAGAAATAGTCAAATGTTTATCAATTTTTTGAGTCAATTATTTTTAATAAGTATTTTGTCCATTAAATTTTCTATAAAATATTTTCGATATAAATAATTGTCTGTATAAAATCAAGTTTTTATTAAATATTTTGATTGAGTATTTGTTTTAAAATAAATGGTCAATATGTGTGAATATTTTCAATATAAATAATTAAGAGTTAGTATCAAATCACGTTTTTATTAAATATTTTGATTGAGTATTTTTTTTTTAAACAAATGGTCAATATGTGTGAATATTTTTAATATAAATAATTAATTGTCTGTATCAGATCACATTTTTATTAAATATTCTTATTAAGTATCTTGTTAAATAAATGATCAATATGAATAAATATTTTCGATATAAAATACTTTTGTAGATTAATAATTTTTGTAGATTAAACTGACAGTATATTTCATATCCGTTAAAATCGTATTATAAATATACTAATCCAATAAATATATTAGATTACAGATAACGTTAATTTAAATAAGAGTTTGACGAGAAAATGAATCGAAAATGTTTTAGCATATAATTCCTATATCTCAGAAAGATTTGAATATATTTAGGCAAAGAGTTATGTTATGTTATGGTGTAGGTTAGACACAGACGAAGTAGTAGCAAGTTGATTTCCTCTCAGTGAAATCTCGTTGGAAGAACGTTACTTGGCGTTAATATAAACGCAAGCCGAATTCGAGGATATCTCTGAAAGCCGAAACTACGAACTGGCGAACTAAACGCGAGGACGAGGAGTAATAGTTTGTGGACTCGGCAAATTGGTGGGTGCCTTCGACCAAGCCGACGACCCAATTTAAATCAGGATATACGCACGTACTACACCCTAGTCTGGCACCCACACACGTCATATATTTCCGTAATGTAACCGGTCTAATCCCAATTTTCCTCGATCTCTACGACGAGCTTCTGGCTTCGCCTAATAGTTCTCTCCGACGGAGATACGAATGAGAGAAAGAGAGACAGAGAGAAAAGTGGTGGGGTTAGGGAAAGGGTTTCTAGGTGTAGTCTTCTCTCTACAGTTAATTAGAGGAGTCGAATGACCTAGAGAGTCACGCTAGCATTAATCTACACTCGATATGAACATGGAGTCCAATTTACGTAAGATAATTAGATACTTCAATATGTTATTTTCATTCCCTCTTAAGAATTCTACGATACATTTTTTGGTTTATTCTATTCTACGATTAAATGATTATTTTGAAAAGAAACGAAAACAATAATGTAGATACACCTTTGATTTAATTTTCTTCTTATTTTTTTCTTTTCTTTTTCGAGAGAGGGAAGGAGTGAATTTATTTTATTCAACGAGCTTCCAAGCAGAACTAACGAAATTAATTGGAAGTGCATTGATCGTTCTTAACTTTGGATAAAGCTTCTTCTCTTGTGTAAATGTACGAAGCTCGGTCCTGTAAACTCGAACTCCTCTAGCAGTTTAGATTTAGATCGGGATCGAAAGTTTCGTCTCAGAATGGTCAGCTTTCCGAAGTGTTTGGACGTAGATCGTAGTGATCTATGAGAGTCGAAGAACAGGCAAACGAAGGAGAAGCATAATGTTTCGCTAAATTTACATTCGCTTTGAGAAAGTGTTTCTTTAACTATATCACTATTATTTCTAGACGATTCATCACCGAAAAGAAAATATTCCTAGGGGCTTTTATTCTAAATTTAATATTTTGTTTTTTCTTGCAAATGATTTGAAACCAAATGTACCGGTCATGCTCAATTTTTTTCATGATTTCATCAACTTTTCCAATTATTGGTCGATCAAAACGAGATATATCTTTGATATCAAAATTTCTAAATCGAAAACTATCGAATCAACTTTGTAGCACGCGTACGAATACTGCATCATGTTCATAAATATCATAAATAATTTCATCAATCCGAATCGTGTGTGTATTTTTTTCTTTTTTATAATCAAATACCAAAATGCATCGAATTTCTTTTTAATTGTCACTTATTTTCAAGACGTAATAATTTTTTAATGTATTAATAAATATGTCAATTGTTATTATTTTTTTTTTAATTACTCTATGATATATCAACATTTAAACGTACGTAAATATTGACAAATCCGATTAATGTTATTTAAATCTATTTACCAAGAAAATACGAAGAAACTTTTGACTCAAACCAATAGATATTTTATCGGATAAATGTTGAGCTATTTAAACGATGCATATAATCTTAACATCTTAAGGTAAATCGATGTCGAACCGATACAAGAGTAAATCAATCTTAAGGGATAATCTATGATCACGTGGATATTCTCTAAGCAATTCCAACTCCGGAATAATCCGTCGTCAATCACGAAACCTAATATCCCAACATAGACATTGACATACAATTTCGCATCCACGTTGCTGGCGGAAATCTCTTAACCAACCATGTGCCTCAAGCTAGATCGTTCTAGCTTTACCTTAACATCTTCCAAGTTGAATCGACTTGTCCAGTTGATGTGAATCAATGTTAACAGTACCAAGTCTTATCTATTATAAATTGTTACCGTAACATTGACTGACCAATACCAAGATTTCAAATTTTCGGATCGAATTTTACCCATCGATCTCTTTTACGATACTTCCGTTCAAAGCTTTTACTTAAAGTATATTAAATAAATGTAGAAAATCCTATAAATTGTTCGATTTCTCTATTAAAAAAAAATCACAAATTTAATAAAATATTTTGTTCAAATTCAAAGAATCATACATCGATGCATTAAATGTTTCGGCATTTAAATTAACAAAAATTTGTTAAAACTCGAATTAATTTATTTTTCCTGTGAACGGGAACGAATTTCCTAACGGATAATTTATAAATGCAAAACAATTGGCAATATTTGTTAAGAAAACAACAAGAAATTTCATTTCAATCCTTCTTTTTCTTCTTAAAAAGAACAAAAAAATTGACATATTCAGTTGCACATATGGTCGTCGACGTGGTCAAACTTTCGACCTTCTCGAAATTCGTTTTATTCTTACGAACGACGTATTCGAGACGTTTGCGAATTTCAACAAGTTGATTCAGAGGCGTCAGATCGAACACACTTACTTATTTTTCCTTCCCCGAAGTCGAATCACGCGCGTAACCGTAAGACCGTGGTGTTGCCTTGCAAGAAGCAGCAGCCGCTACGCGGTTTGACCCAGTTTCTGTCTCCGCACTGCTGACGAAGTATTATTTAACGAAAAACAAAAATTACTTTTATCCGATAGTCATATCGTATTTTCCATCATCGATTATTAAACCAATAATTTTTACAATTTTCTAATCAATAATTCTACCAACAAAAATATGCATTAAATATCAAATGATTAAAGTCAACGATAAACAATTATTTATAAACTAACCAAAAATAATTATAATCTTTTATTAATTAAATCAATATTTATAACAAAATGTAATATAATTATTAATTAATACAACAACCTAGAGACTATTTTAAACAAACGATCAATAATTACGATTAAATATCGAAACCATGTTTCATGTCGAATATACAAATGAAAGATGGGCCCCAACGTGTTTCAAATAAAAGGATAGGGAATGTTCAGACTGTTTAGAATGGAACCACGATCGTATCCGTCGATATTTTGCGGGTTGGAAGGGGTGGGCCAGAAACGGAGTGAAGGAAATACGAACGTGCCTTGCACCAATACACTTTAAAAGGAGAGGAGATACAGATGGAGGATTGACTGACTATGTGGATGGATTGAAAAAGAGAGAAAGAGAGAGACGGAATGAGTGAGTGTGTGTAAATATGTGTGAGTGTATGTGCGTTTGTGTTTGTGCGTGAGAGAAAGAGAGAGAAAATAGGAGTACCTACTACTTGGCGCAATCCCTGTCGTGGGACACGAAATGCGGCCGGATGTTTGTCGCACGCCCAATCAGCGTCAATTCAAGCATCTCCTCTCGACCAGCCTTACGACAACGGCGCTAACCTTCCTCCCTGCGAACGCATCCTGTCCTTTCTTACCAGTTCGACTTTTGCAACGTCTTCCCAACGTTTTCCAAACGTTTCGCATCCTCTCTTTCTCCCTATTTCTTTAACCTTCTTTTTTACCCCTTATTTCTTCCAGTATTCCCTGTTCTTTTTTTCCCCTTACAAACACATACGTCTATGTTTGCTACTCGTTCAAAGTAAAGAACGTTATTCGCGTTGAGATTGAAAAGGATTTTAAATAGAGCGCAGGAAGCGTGGAACCGAGGCCAAATTAATTTTCGTTCTTTTTAAAATAACGTTTTCAATGTTTTAATATCTTTAAGAATTTTTATGAATTTTTGTAATTTACATAGAAGGTTTATTTTGAGAATGGTGCAAGTCTATTTTTTATTCTTTCGAGAAAATTAAAGGTTTGCATATTGGTCAATTCAAAAATATTCGTTAATTATCAAGTCAAGTCTTGCAATGTTTCTATTAATTTATTGATATGTAATTTGATTATATAGATTTGTTTTAGCCTAATTTTAGTAAAATAATGTATCTATATTTACGGGCTGCAAATGAACTTACACTAATTTCAAAATTAGTCAATTGTTAAAATCGTTTAATTTCAATTTTGAAAAATCAAATATATCATTTAAAATATATTTCATATTAATCCAATTTTGTTTATAAATAATAACGAGAGGAATAAAAGAGAAGTAGTATAATACTTTTCATTTTGAACGTAATATTGTTAAATTTAACATTATTAGTAGTATTTACTTATGTTTTTAGTGTGACAGTGTTTTTAAATATTCATGATGCATAGAAGGTATATAGTGTAATAACTGCTCGATAACCTTATATTTTTCGTAAATAATAGACCTAGTATCGTGATACAAAAGCACCAGGACGATTTTTTCAAATTTTGTCGGTCTTCTCGGACATGTAGGTGATAAATTTAAAGTCTTAAATTCTGTGTCCTCAATCGACATTTTATATAAAATAGTATATATGTTGCACTTTCGCAAAACTTCACCCAATATATTTGCTACCAATTTACCTTTTTTTTTATTAGTGTTTCTTGTTTTCTGTTTTTTAATTGCGTTCTGTAGGTTCTTTGTTGAAACGAAATTCTCTCGTTTTATTTCATGTAAAACGAATTTATTTTGTTGTTTACATTGCGTCTTATAATATCATAATAATCCTGTGGTCTATATGTTATAGGGAAAATGTGTGTGTCTATTGCTAGATAAGATAACAATTCTTCTGTTTCCTACGTTACCTAAAAACGCCTGGCATTGTGGGCAATGCCTAGGAAAAGCTCACAATCCCGGCAGGTCCCACTTTCCCTATAACATATACAGAAAGATCTTTTTTCTTTTTTTTTTCTTTTTTTTCTATGGAAATTGGACTTACTCCATTTTCATAATCAATTGTTACGCAATTTCTTTCACCGGCCAATTTTAAATTGGACAAAGCATTGGCATTTTTTAAGTAATTAAATACTAACAAGTTATAAATAAAAAGCTTACACTCTCTAAATTAAGCATAAATTACGTTTATCTCATTTTTATAAATGGACTTACACCACATTCAACATAAACGACCCATATACATATATACAAATATATTTTTTTTATGTAAAATATATTGTTTGTTATATATTATTGTGGGGTTTTGAATTGTTTAAGAAGTATAGATATGAATGTGTGAATGGTATGAGTGTAGAGTGATTGAAAGAAATGAAAGAATGCATCCGGTCGAGGATAAAGAAAGAGCGTTAGATAAGAATATTAGTTTTAGGTATAAGGTTACGCCGTCTGGACTTGTCACCTTTGTATAGCTACATCGAAGCCTCCCGAACGTTCTCGATAATGTGAAATACCGGAAAAGCCTTTGTGCGTGGTTTGGAATGATCGGGAAGTTTCCAGGGGAATGACGAGAAACAACAGAAGACGATGGAGGGGATGTAGGGTATAAGTAGGCGACGGAAAGGACTGGCGTGGGCGTTCTGCGTGCTGTGCGTTTTTCTGTGAGTTCGGTATATAATTGACGAGTGATAAGTGTAACGAAGGGTACGGAAGACAACGGGGAACGGCGAAGGATTACGATAGGCGACGACGAGTCGGATTCGGGTGTTCCTTGCGGTTGTTTTCGGACGTAGAGAGTTACACTTATTGTTAACCCTTTCGCTCCGACGGGCGTATATATACGCCCTCGAAGAATGACCATTCAGGTACGAAGAGCGTATATATACGCCCTCGAAGAATGACCATTCAGGTACGAAGAGCGTATATATACGCCCTCGAAGAATGACCATTCAGGTACGAAGAGCGTATATATACGCCCTCGAAGAATGACCATTCAGGTACGAAGAGCGTATATATACGTTCGTACCCTATATACTTTGATTTCATACTTTACATGAGATACTTTTGTCAATCGAGTATCCAGCCGAATTTCATTTAACTCTTATAAGGCAATTATTGCAAACATACGGGAAACAAACATCAGATATGAGATGTTCAGTTGCACGAAATCATAATAATCCTGAAAGAGTTACTGAAAGGCATTTTCCGTCTATATATTCGAATGAGGCGTCAAAAAAACAAAACCAGGTTCGAAAATGTGTCGTCTGCAGTAAAAGAGGAAAAAGGCGTGAATCGAGATACTATTGTTCACAATGTAATGTTGGGTTATGTGTGGTTCCATGCTTTCAAATTTATCATACCAAAGTTGATTATTAATATTATGTTCTGTTTTTAAAACTTTAGTAATTTCGTTGCATTAAAAAATATTACATGAACATTATAATAAAATATTAAAAAAAATAAATTTTGTTTATACATTTTTATATTTTAGAAAGTAAGATGATATTACTGAATATAATAAATGTCATTGTAAAATTTAGAGACCAAGAAACGACTTCCAATTACTTCGTAGCACTCCGTACTCCAGTGTCAACTACTCAGTAACGCAATCCGTTCACAGCGATCACATTGTGGCGTAAGCGCTCCGTAGCGAAAGGGTTAATATGTCGTAGCGTTAGGTCATTGGTTTTAGATTATAGATATTTACTATTTTATTTCTTACAAACATTATACCTTGTTAGTATTTATTAATAAATAAATACTTTACTGTTACCATTATAAATATATATATCATCTATACGTACATCTTACATTATAAATATCTTATTAGTTATTTTATCTAGAAATTGTAGACCTTATTAGACACTTCTATATATAATTTATTATTGTTATTTATATTTGTACATAAAAATGGTTATGGTACGTAAAAATAAATTTGTCTTATTAATTATGAAAATTGTTCCTGACAAAATATTTGTTTACTTTTTAATTTGATTTTACGTAGCTTCAAGCTATTCTGTGTTTGACGTTCCATGTAATTTTTTGGAATAAATTAAAATAACTTAATTCGTCACTATTAAGGAATTATTAAATATCATTTTCTAAGACGAAATATGTAGGTAGATGTATTGTGTTCCTAAGAACTAGAAGATCAGAAGGCAAGGATGACGAGTGTATCGTATAATTCGATGTAGCATTGCTAGGAGCACGATTTCCATTCTTATTCAGATTCTCTTGCTGAGCGAACTCAGCACGAAGTGCAACGTGTCAGGATGATAAGACACCGTGCCGAAACTTAGTTCTCCTCATTTGCATTTCGTGTGCAAAGGTAATCCATGATTCGAGTAGGTATACCCACCTACTTCTCGCTTCGTTTCTCTGTTCGCGTATTACTAGCTCGTTCCTTACAAATTTATACAATTTCTATTTATTCGATCAATATTTTTCAACATTTGTATGCGAGCATAACTTCAGAGTAAGGGTCTCATTCAGTGGTTTATAATCATTAAGCAAGATCATATTTAATTAATGATTACGTTAATTTTTTAATTGTATTTTTAGGATACTGAAACTACCATTAAAGTAAAGCTTAAATATTTTGTAATATTTTGTATAAAAATTTCATTAAATATGAATAATAAATATTTAGAATTAATAATAGGAGAAAGCTTATATATTGATATAGATTATATATTTTACCATGAATATTAACCAATAATGTTCGAAAATACTGATCTAGTAAATAGCATCCAATTTATAATCTTTGTAAATAAGGTTTTACGATCGGCGATAACAGAAAATATGTGATATGATATACACGGTGGAATATTATATATCAGCGTTTCTAAATCTTGTTAGTCCTATAATCCAACACATATATTTATATTAATTACGTTAGCTTAATTACGATATAAAATTTTTACAAATCTGATTAATTCTACTCACTATATATTATTACAAAAATTAAATAATTAAAAATTGTAGAGAATACATTTTGTACAAATCTTTTACAAATGACTAACTTTCCTAACTTTTACGTAATCCGGTATCATAAATATATCTTGGCCGATTAAAATTAAATTGAAAACGGGTGCCTTATGTGTGTATTTAATAACGTGAAACGCGATTAGAGTTATTTCGTTGGTTTTCTCGTTTTCATCAAAAGAACGTCGAACGTGAGAGAGAGAGAGAGAGAGAGAGAGAGAGAGAGAGAGAGAGAAGAGAGGAAGAAAAATATAGAGCGAGTGAAAGAGTGAGAGAGTGAGGGAAAAAGATTGAATCTCATTTTTAAATTCACTGATTCGCCAATTTAAGCATCAGATATTTCTCAGTGGTGGAAATTAAAAAGCGGAGCTTCATAGTTTCGAATTAGTTAATTAAATTGTGGTTATTGCGGATCGTCAAGGGTGGAAGGAACGAGAGCGTTCGTTGGGCCGCGTGCGCTGGATATTTCCTCCCAGCCCCAGACACGAGAATATCAAGAATCGACTCGTCCTCGTATATCCGATAGGAGTACGATGCATTATTCATCCTATCTACTGGCCGCCAGAGTTTTAATTATTTTCAACAAGCGCTTCGTCAAGGTAATATCGAGTTATGACAACTTCGAACACGGATACCTCTCTCTTTCTCTTTCTCTTTCTCTTTCTTTCTTTCTTGTGCACATGCACTTATCCTTCCTGACGACTCACAGGAATTTCACAATTAAATTCTTCAAACAACGGTGCTTTAGCGAGCGTAATTACGATGCATGAACAAAGAAATATGACGAGAATGGCTTGAATCGTTGAACGCGTGTGTGGGTGAGCAGTGAAAAAGAAAAGTATTCTTCTTTCCTATATTTTTATACATATATATGTTAACGTGAAAGACCGAAATTGGAGAATGTCAAGATTCATATGGTTGAATATCAACACATACCAAATACGTCAGTGAAACACCGAATATTTGGGTTTATTCTTGTACATTAATATTTTGGTCATACACCAAGCGTCTATGTGAATCTTAATATTCTCCAATTTCGGTCTTTCACGGTAACATATATATATAGTGTCCCACGTAAATATTTTCTTTATTTTTAATTGTATGAAAAATATTTAACAATAAGATATACTTCGATTGGTTTCAAAAGAGGTATATATATTATATGTCTAAATGTGTGTGTGTGTGTGTGTGTGTGTGCGTTTACATATGTGGATGGAAACGAGATAGAATGAACGCGCGTGGTTCAAATGACTTTCGTTTTACGATAATATCTCAAAGCGAGTTCCAGTTTATTTGTTACGATTCAGTTGCACGCAGAACGAGGCGTTTCCGATAAGACTAACGCGTTTGATAAATCCGTTAATATTCAGGATACGTCATTAAAACACATGAGTCTAACTTTGCTTTTTTTTTTTTTCTTCTTTTACGATGCATTTTTTTATATTCCTACTAAATACACAAACTGACCCGATTTTTATACAAGTACGACAGAGGAATTTATATGGCAATCTAAATATATACACCAGCGGCTAAATGGTTGCAATTTGTACGTAAATTCAAAGTAACAGTATATTTATAAGATAAAATGAACGTATTTGAAGTAACCGGTACGAATAGTATGTTTTATATTTTGTATTATTTTTTTTCTTTTATCAAAGTCAAAGAATTAATATTTTTCTTCTAATTTCTCTTCTATTAAAAAAGTGCTCTTATTTTATATTACGGTCTATTTAACTACATTCTTATTTATTATATTTGATTAATTGCATTCTAGATATTTTGGCAATTAGTTTCATGAGCACATTTTGAATTGAATATTTTTTTATATTATTTTATATTTTTTTATATTTTTATTTATTTTTTATATATTCTCTTGTAGAAGTTTAGTAGGAAAATTCATTCCGAACATTGCTTTAAACTGGACTTCGAGACTATACATGAGCATAATGAACATAAAGAGATGCTGAAATTTGGTATCTTTTTGTGCAAATCTTAATAAGTTTAATGATTATGAAATTACAGAAATTAAAAATTTATATTTTTATGTATTATAAGTTCTATTAAAAATAACAAATCAAGTTTCAACAAATTTTGTGTTTTTTAATATCTATATATTTGCTTTAAATAACTCCGAAAAGCTAAATTTGCTCCGACTAACTGATATTTCCATCAGAGAAATTTGCCGATCGCAAAGAGTTAAAACGCAATCAAACTTATTAATATTAGATCTCGTTAAAAAATATATCGGTTTATTAGATTTTTACGGAAATCAAAAAATGATTTCCAAAGTTTATTTAGTCGGTATCGTAGATGTATCAAAACGTAAGATAAAATAAAGTTACGCGTGCGTCGAGTATTTTCAGAAAAAAAACGTTCCCTATCGAAAGTCGAATCTACTCGTGCTGGTATATCCGTTTACCTAGATATCCCTTAAATCACAGAAGAGATACCCAGCAAAATATTTCCAACACGTATTCAAATTTATACAGCTAGCAATATATATTCGTAGCGTTCTGTGTGTCGTGTCCCGAAAAATATATCGTTTCGCGTTAAAGCTGTCTCTTCTCTATTTCCTAGTTTCCCGATTCGTAGAATAGTGATGGAGGTAGTTGTGGGGAAACGGGAAAAGGGATGGGAATGTGTGAGGGGGAAGATCAAAGGTTATGGAAAATCTTTTCACCTTTATTTCTTCTATCCTCCTACCCCTGATGCAATTCAATTTGGAGCGACGATACACGACGAAATAAAAGTTCCGAACATAATCATTTTCTTTGATAACGTTTCCAAAGAAAATGGAACGTTGGAAACGCCAATAACCCTTCATTTTCGATCATCGACCTCCCTTTTTTATCAATCCTTTTTAAAGCCTTTTAACAACGATTCTTCGTTAGATTTTCTACCGTAATATTTTTCTATTTTTCTCTTTGCTTTTTCTTTTTTAAACACATGTTAATTCTTTCCATAACAGAATATTATCATAGCAATAAATTTCCATATAAGTACGAGTTAATAAAAATAAATTTTGGTCAATCTTTGTATGAACTAGAACGTTTTCATTATATCATTTTATTTAGCTCGATATAACGTGGATCAAATAAACCATGCAGATGATAAAATTGTTAAATAGAAAAGAAAGGATACTTGATGGAAATAGTTTATCAATCACTTATCACGCGTTACACAAAATTAGATGAAATTTTGATTTTAATTACTTTCAAAATAAGCGTTCGTCTCTCGCGAGTACTCGAGATGTAATTTCTGATGGCCTCCGGTGTTCATTTTTATTTTCCTTTTTAGGAAGAGATTTACATGTTTAAAGGGAACGAGATAAAAGGACGCGTAAATGTATTCTACACTTTGTCGTGTGTATTTACGTACATTCGTTCGTGCGTATCGTTGAAGGAAATGGAAAATTCTGGAGAAAAGTAAAGATTGTTCCCAGTTTCATCAGAGACAATGAAAAAAGTAACCCTGAAAGCTTCGAACCCTTCTTCTTCTTCTTTTTCTTCGTATTCTTTTTCTTACGTTTCTTTTATCTCTTATTTTTTATCGTTAATAGCCATCAAGAAGGTTCATTCGAAAAAGTCAAAGTACCTTTGTTTCTTTTGGAATTTAATCGACGAATAATAGGTCGGCTTTTTGAGTACTCAGAACACAAAAAATCCCAAAAAGGATGAAATCAATTTTTAAGTGAATCAGGTTGAAGACTCTAGCTCAACGATTCAAAACAATTCTCGTAAATGATCAAAGTTTCATATGTTAAATAAAGTTTCAATGAAAAAAAAAAAAAGATTTCATTCGTTGGACAAAAAAAAATTAAAAATTTTAAATATAAAATTTAAAATCTAAAAAATCTGACAACTAAGTCGTAAAAAAAAAGCTAAAAAGAATTACTTTGTAATATTACTTAAAACGCGTGTGAAATTTAATATGAAAATTCAGTGCGTTATTTTTTTAAATGTATGCCATATCGCAGCATTATTATCTTTGTAAAGTAAATGAAATTTTTATTTAGATACGGTTAACCATGTAACATGTAATTAATTATAAGAAAAAAGATAAAAGAAAAAAATGTATGAATATTTTATAATTTTCTTCCCGAACGTTCATATACCCAAAACACTATGCCGTGGTTTACGTAACTTTCGGTATTATCGCGTTGTTCCAAGTAGATTTTTTATTCATTTTTTTTTCTTCTTTAATCTGTCTAGCGTCGATCGTCATTGAAAATGCTTAGAGAGTTTCGTAATTTTCCTCAACTTTTTGCGCGTTATTCGCTACCGAAGAATGGTTAATTAACGAGAAGTTCCGGAAAGTCGCGCGATTTTCTCTGCTAAACTTTTTTTTCTTCTTTCTTTCTTTCTTTTTTATTTTGTTTATTTTTGTTTTGTTTTTTTTTCTTTTTTTTTTTGCATTTAAAAGCGGTTAATTACAAGCGCTCGTCGGTTTGCTAAACTTTTCTTTCAAGATTAAAGATCGACTAAGCATCCTTTTCGTATTCATGGTACGATTTTTTTTCCTTCAACCCGGCTATAAACTCAAATAGAAAATCAAAAATAATAGAATTAACATTTTCCTTTAATAGCATTAAAATTGTGGAATTAATCGTAGCGCGGATGATAATAAAGTAAATAAATATTTAAACAGGACGATGAGAAGTAAAACGTGCGTATACGGATAAACGTATTTGTTTATCCGTGATGTATTTACATTAACGAAACGAGGATTCGTTTGAATGAGAAAAAAAATGTAAAAAAGATAAAAAATAAAAAAAAGAAAGAAATATTGAAACTGTTTACCTTCCAACATATATCGATTAAACGTATATAATTCGTGAGCGTATTGCCTGAGGGTAAGCTTACAACGCACGTATGTACTAAATACATACGTGTGTATTTACGTTTAAGTATTTTTCTTAGAAAAAAAAAAAAAGATAAAAATAATAACCAATAACTTGAAACCGGATTATTAAAATACGAAACAAGTGTTCATTATTAAGAAACAATTGATGATTTCAAATAAATTTTCTATAACATACATGCACACACGCGCGCGCGTTGAGAACATTCATTTTCGTTATTATATTATATAATTAAAGTATAATACATATCTAAATTATGACAGGAGTCAAGTCAAAAACAATGAAGTTTTCCCATGTCAGGCTATTTAAATGAAATGAATATTTGATCGACGTTGATGTATTCTCGTATATACGTAAATATATATCTACGAATATTAGATGATAATTATTATTAATATTATTATTATATTATTATTTAAAAAGAGAGAGATAGATATAGAGGTAGATATAACATAAATTGTATGTATAATCGTTCGGTTGTTAGGATATTAACCTATCGACTTGCAGTAACCAAATTGATATCGCATAGAGAGTGTAATGCGTGGTATACAAGAGGAATCGTGGAACAATGCGACGTTACGCACACAGCCGGCGCCATTAACGTCGTGTCCTGCCATGCCGCTTTAGATATCTCTGCGTGAGAAGCAACCCTAATTCCGTCGATTCTCAGAGAGAGAGAGAGAGAGCGAGAGGGGGGGGGTGGGAGGAAGGAAGAAGAGAAAGGGTGGTCTCGTAGTTGCCTCTCTCCGATGCACAGCCAACGATGTTAACTCGTAACTCTCATCGATTGCGGTGTAAATATACCGGGTGTCGTGGCACGCGTGGCACGGGGGCCACAACCAAGGGTGCCCATGTATACGAGCGTCCAGGATTTCCGTTACGGTAGACGTACCACGTGCCGTTGTAACACGAATCCTCGCGGAGAAATGACCACTCCCCTATACCTTTCTTCCCCTGTGTTCCTCCTTCACCCTTCCGAATAGACAGGAAGGGACGTAACTTTCCTAGAAGGGTTGCATACTATTTTCATCTAATGGCTTCAATTCGATACTTTCCCTTCTATAATGATAATTATTCGGTTTGCTAATTTTAGTTATTTCAACTTGTATTTTCATTGAATTGACTATATAATGTTAGGATGTTTTTATATTTTATATTTCAATAAATTATACTATTTTGATTTTAATTATAAAAGTGTTTTGTATCTTACACAGTAAGATAGTCCCAAAAGTTTCCTTCCCCTTTTTTTATTCATTTTTACATGCAATAATATTTTTGAATTTATGTTATTTTACTGTGTAACATAAAATATAAAAAATAGAGCAAAATAGATCGTATAATATTCAGTAAATAATAATACTGTATGTGTAATACTTATTTAGTAAAAGAAAGAATTTTTTAGGACACAACCATTTATGTTGAAATTTTGATTGTGTACATATTACAAATATTGTAGATATTTTGTTCATATCTAAAATACTGATGTTACTTGTTGGATAAATCTTAATAAAATAAAAATCACGAAAATTCCATATGAAATATTGTTTAAATTTACTTATGGCGATAATAATAAATTTCAGCGAATAAAATGAACTACCTTTTCCATTAATAATGGTATCATACAGGAGGGCAGAGGCCATTGTTGCATATCTTGCTACGTAACTTGCTTTACCGTATTCCGCACAATCCGTTCGACGACCATAACGAAAACGAACTCCGCGGCAAGATAAACAAGTCGGGTGATGTTGATCGAAGTTTCAAACGCAGTTGTGTTGGCTCCGGCTGTTTGGCTTTAGAATTTCACACTTTGGTTCACGATCCTTAAAGCTTGGCGTTAACCGCGCTTAGAATCTCTTATACCTACTATATACCTCTATATTATATATATATGTATGTGTATATATGTATATATGTACGTATGTAGTTCTTCTTAGACCTCCGACAACGCTTACACTTTTGCACGAGACTTTGGAGGAAGACGTACGCCTTTCGGGATCATCGGTTTACCTCGGACCTCTTAACTCATTCGATTAAACCCACTGAGCTTGACAGGTTCCTACGGATCTCGGCCTAGCCTCCGGGGTTAGGAAATATTTCAGAGAGAAACCACCTACTATTACTACTACTACTACTACTTCTACTACTACTACCACTAATACTATTACAACTACTATTACAACTACTATTACTACCTTCTTACCTTTTCCAAAATGCCCATGCGAGAATTATTGTTCTTACAACGAACGATTAATTTTCAGTTACAAAAATTGTCGACAATTAAAATGATATAAATTATTTTATTTCTTATTTATTATTCACGGATAACTACCTGATTTTTAACGCAATTCTGACGAATGATCAATACTGATTTACATAAATTATTGATAACTAAAAGTATAGATTTTGTTTATAGTTACTGATAAAAATCAATCCGATTCTTAAATGGTTTATTCTTTATTACTAAATTTCTAGATCAGACAGAAAATTGATGTACATATTGTAGAAAGGGACTATTAGATAGCAATTCCATTGATTTCAAATAGTTGACTAATCTTGCATCTTAGGGTACGTAATTAGATAATGTGTATAGGACACATATGTTCCTGGCAATACGTGTTCTCGGAAACCGGGTAGTTGAACAGGCTTTGCTTTTGGACTAGGATGAATTAGCCAGTGAAACTCGCCACGTTGCTAGAGACGAGAACGTTACCATCTCCTATGTGAGATGATAGAAGCAAATGGGAAGTCCCTTTCCTTCCCTCTATGATATATCGCACGATTAGAAATTGCTTACGCAGGTGCACTAGAATGTATACTCCAGGCGCATGATTTCAATTCTACAACGTACGTTTATATATATGCAAGTGCATACATATTCCAAGCAAATTATGCACAAAGTTAACTCTCGATAATTTAAAATATTGGAAATTGTTTTCATCGCAAAATAATTGGTTACACTTCTTTTCAATATTTGATTTTATTTTTTTTTTTTTTTTTACAAATTATTATGCACTGTTATGAACTATTTTGTATTTAAAGTTTTTTTTTATTTTTTTAATCGTTATTTTACAAATCCTAACAATAGTTTATTAGTATAAACAAAATTATTTAAAATTTGTAAAAGTTATGTGTTCAAATACAAATCACAAAAATTATGATCTCAACTCTTACTAATTTTGTCATTCGAAGGATAACTATTACCGGTTTTTCGAAATGCCTTATATTCTTTAACTTTCCATTATTTTTCAACCAACAAAGGATTTGAACGCTTGGTTATAGACAAAGATAACGGATAGACGCGTTTGAAAATATCCGCTAAAGGGATAACGTGGCCGGCTCGACATAGAATTAAATCGTCAGCTAACAGCCATTAACTATGAAGATAGAATTTTAATGAGACTACCATCCTCGATACCTCTTTACGTCCGCGTGCATAACGATGTATACAAAACGTATTAAAGTCAGTCTCTCACTTTCCTCTTCGTAGCGTTCTTAACGCTCGAAAAGCGAGCGTTTTTATTAAATTCTCCGAAGGGTGGGGGAGAGAGGAGCTAAAGGTTTCAAGCAGTAGGTTGCAAAGAAGAAGAAGAAGAAGAAAAAAAGGGGGAGGAGGAGAAGGAAGAGGAAGAGGAATCTCTAAGCGGGTTAAGCGAGAAGAGTTCATTTTTCTATCGTTTACCTCAACCCCCAACTCAAACCCAAACCTAAACCCGAACGGCGGCGATTTCATTTATGGGAAACTTTAACGCCGCGGAATTATGCGGAACGCAGTTTATAATACGTTTACGTTATACAAGCTAATCTTGTAAAGAGTTTTACTCTTTTTCTTTTTATTATTAAGTAGAATGATAGTGGAAAAGAGATATAGGGAGAAAGAGAGGGAAAGGGGAGAAGGAAGAGGTAAAGGCGTGGAAAGGAAAAATTGTATAAGTCGTTATTCTATAAAAATCGTTGATCTTCCATAGGATGACGTTATCGCGTAAGGGGTGTATAGGGTTATATCGTTTAAAGGGCGTGGCGCGGGTTGTTGGAATTAACTAGCACTCAGGATACGCGCGTATCTTTCACGGTGTCGCTATTATTCTCAATATATCTGCGCGACGGGATCTCTCGTAAAGTTCTGCGCAGATTCGCGACAGGTTATATCGTTCTGTATAACACACATACACACACACACACAGACGCACCCAGAACGTGTACGATATCTTCAACGTTTACTACGACATCGTTAAACTCTTTAAGGCTTTTGCTGCATACTTGAACATTTGTTGGGTACAGGAATTATTTCGATATCGTAAATAAATGCTAAATAAATTCGTTTTTATTAAATATTAGAACCAGAAAATAAATTCAGTTTGTCGTCAGGTGTGAGCATTGTTTTTTTTTCTATATTTCTTTTTTATTTATTTACTATAAACGAAATGTAAAAATTCGGTCCCTGAAAAAGTTGAAATGTACGCTGATGCGGTTTTTATTATTTGATTGCTTTTTTTTTATGTGTGCACAAAACCAGAGAATATTTGAACGAACGGTTGTTTAACTTATTGGATAGATAGGTCGTCGATATAAACCTTGTGACATAAATAAATTATAAATAAATGGCCTAAATTAATCCAGCTTGTGAACTCCGACAGAATCGAGAACAACAATCACGGATTAACTCGGACGTTTGCGTGCTGTAATTAAATTCCCTGGAATTAAAGAGAATTTAAATCATATCACCGTGAATATATATTCTTCTATGGATGCACAAGATTTAAATTTTGTATCTAGTGTTAAACTAGACATTACAAAAAGACGTCTAATATTTTTTTATCTTTTTTTCTTTTTCATATCTTCCGAACGTTCGCTGAAAGTTTTGCTCGTGAAATTAAATTAAAATATTTTCGAAACGTCGATAAAATATAATTCATAATAATATGAAACTGACTATCGTTTACATTGTCTTCATTTATAGGGTTTGCATTTTTTAATACCTTATTGTACAAAAAAAAACAACAAAATATTAAAAACAGAATTATTCATAGTGTATAAAATATTCAAATAGGTTTAATTGCTTATTTTGAAAAATTGTGATGAGATATTAATAAGTATTAAATTATGTATCAATAAAATAATGAAATAGAGACACAACGCGAGAACAATTTGTAACCACAATCCTATTATCGAATAAAAGAAAAGTACGACGTGACACAGGGGAGTAGAATGAAGGAAGTTTTCATGAGCCGATCACGACTCAAAACCGTTTAATTGCTTCAAAGGTGTATTCTAACTTCGATTTAATTGTTCTGCCCTTAAGGGTTCAAACTGTAACAAAGTTTTCGCTTTAATGATGGCGGCGAGTGCCAACTTTATAGATATTCCGATTATAACTGGCAAAATTCGCTTCGCGACCATTCTCATCGAATTGGATACTCCCATCGTGTGTATGTGGGTGTGTAAGTGAGTAAGTAGACATATACATGTATACGTACGACTATAGACACGTTTGTACATTGTTATGTACATATGTATGTTCGCGCGCGCGCGCGCGCATACACATATGGACATACTAGGAAACGTTCCATTTAACCCGTTTGCTCTCACGTATAAAATAAGTGGCAAACGCCTAAGGCACGATTAAACGTGCCACGCCTTTTAATTAATCCGACCTTAGAAATAAGGATTAGTTTTGTTAGTCCGTATAAAAAGAAAGAAAAAGAAGAAGAAGAAGAAGAAAGCCGTGAAATGAAACAGAGTTCGATAACGAACTCAAAAAAGGTTCCCCATTGCCCATGGGGAATGTTTCTAAAAACGTCGATGACAGAAGATACCGAAGCCAAATCGACCCTTTTTCTACGTGAACGGAATTGGAAAGAAGGCTTTCGTGACTCGGTAAAGACGCGGGGATAAAAAAAAATAAATTGAAGAAGAGCTTGTCGTGAATCAGAACAAAGAATAATAATACGCCAGATCCCGCAAGACGTTTTGTCATTTTGGCTTGGACGTTTCTTCACTTTTATCAAGCTTCAAAAGAAAAAAACAAAAGGTTCTGACCTCTTCCTATTCCTCTTCCAATTTACGTGATTCAAACCTCAAGCACGCGACCATATTCTTGGCTAGTATAATAAAAAAGGAATAAAACGTTCGTAATAAGTGAACTATTTGTCGAATATTATTTATTGCACGAATAGTTTAACAAGATAATGCGACTACTTACCATTTCAGATATTATTATTTTTCAAAGCCGTTATCGATTATGGTTATGACGACGAAAAATTATTGTCACACACTGCTCACACATGTTTGCAAGCGTTTATCATAAACTTATAAAAAAGAAATATTTATACGGAGTTTTCTACAAACTCTTATCGATTAAAGAAAACAATGTTTATGTTTTCTATCCCTCTTATTCATAACAAAAAATGATATCCCTTAAGAATGCCCTTTCCTTATCATAAATTTGATAGGAACTCGTTTTCGCAAAATCCTCCCTTTTTCCTGCCATCTTCCTACTTTTATTTGAACTCTCGATATCGGAAAAGGATGTCCCTTTTTCGTGATGAGGAGGGCTCCGATATGGGATTTTCTTAGAAAAGTAAAGGAAAGAAAAGAAAAAGAAAAAGAAAAGGATAAAGAATCTTGTTTTTCTACTCGTTTAAATTATCGAATTTTCGTTTACACGATCATCGAACTTACGTCTGAGGGCAAATCGATGGAGGAAGAACTTCAAAACGAGAATTTAACAACCAGTCGAACTACTAGAAAGAGTAAAAATCTACGTTTTACGGATAACAAGAATCTAATCCCATTATCTGCGATCCCAGACACCGATAACATCCTAGAGAACTTAAGATATCTAACTCTCTCTCTCTCTCTCTCTTTCTCTCTTTCTGTTTCTCGTAAATGGAGCACAGTACGTTTAAAAAATAAAAAAAAAAAAAGAAGAATAAGACGAAAAAAAAAACTCGTAAAGATAAAAAAAACGCGCGTAGATAAACGATAAGAATCAATAATAAAAAGAGTAAAGCAATATTTTATTATCACTAGAATGTTCTTTTAAAGATGAATCTTTAGAAATCAAAGTAGTCGAATGACTTTTTGTCGAAGTCGAGAAGTTTTGTAGAGGTGATGAATTGAGAAAAAAGGTAAAAGGGGGTTCGTCCTAACGATAAAAACGATTTTTGCGCTGTGTCGAATCGGAAAAGGGTGTATATGTTCGCGAGTGAGACGACTAGAGAAAACGAGAAAATATCTAGGTACAAAAGGGAGAGAAGGTTTCGGATGATTGTGTTGAGTTGATATACGGTATGGTTGAACGTATATATGCTACGTAGTAGTAGAGAGAGAGGGAGAGAGAAGGAGAGAGAGATTGGGTAAAGGTGGAAAGCAAAGGAAAGGAAGAAAGGGAGGGAACGAAAAGGGAGATACTGCTACTACTGCTAATGCTGCGTTACTGCCGGTGGACCAAAGAGAATCGGGAATGGAAGGAAACCGGTGGATGGACAGATGCCGCTTGGTAACTCGAGAGGAGAATGGAAGCCAATAATTCTTTGTGCACAAGTAGACCATTGAACCTGGATATAGACGAATATAGTCTTTCTCTCTCTCTCTCTTTACCTCTTATTCTATCTCTATTTCACTCGCGTATTCACGACTTGATTGTCACCATTTCTCCGTACTGTATAAAGGTTGAAACATTTAATATTAAATTTACCGACACTTTATGTGTATCCATTTGTTCTGCAACCGATTCAAATGAGTGATTTTTAACACAAAGGTTATATTTTTTTTTTAAATTAAATATTGACAATTGTTTGTCTTATTTATTCAATGTTAAATTTAGCTATAATTTATTTATAATTATTTGTACCACGATCGATCCAAATGAGGATTTTTAACAAAAGATATATTTAAAAGAGAACGATATACTGATAATAATACCTATTCCTATGTATTATACGATACAGGAAATTTTACGTTAAATCTACCGACAAGTGACGTGTATCTAATTTTCCTGAAATAGATGAATTATTAATTTTTAACGAAAGATTATACTTTTTAAAATTTAATTCTAATAACAGTCATCGCTCTGACAGATAATCAAATTTACCGATAACTCATGCGCAGTTAATTTTACTTCAACCGATCAATCATAAAATAACCAACTTTTGTTCGATCGTTTCTTTTTTAACAATAATTTTTATTAGAATTCCAATTATCACCAACATGCCATCATAATTTTATCCGATGATCTACTTTTACGAAGAATACCTTTTTCCAAGCTTTGAATTTCGAATCCCGTTTTCTGCAACAATCTAACAGTATCAGTGATAAAGTGAAACTGCATGGGACCAAGAAAGAAAAAGAGACGGAGAGAGAGAGAGAAAAAGGAAGTACTTGTTATTTTCTCGATGCAATTGCAATTATAGCGTATCTCTCTTGTATAAGATTATTTTCTTTCTGTCTCTTTTATTCTTCCTTTTTCTCTTTCTTTATTTGCGATAACATTTCGTATGCATGTTATGCACTGTGTCAGGTAGAGAGGAGCCACTCGGCGGACGAGGAAAAATGTGGGTGAAGTGTGCGAAGAAGAACGCCTTTAAACCCTCTTTCCCTTCTCCCTCTCCCACTACCTCTCCCCAACCCCAACCCCAAGCCCAAGCCCCTTCCTCATCCTTCTCTTCTTTCTATTACTCCTTTTTCTACTTTCTCCTCTTCGTTTCCCTTTTCTACCAGCATCGACTTCTCGTAAATGATTTCAGAAAAGGGCTTTTCGTTGATGGACCGCTTCGCGTGCTCGCTATTTTTATAGTCTTTTGTGTCTCGGATAAAAGCATGCCATTTTCAATAGGACACTGCGTCTATCGAACAAAGTCAAACTCTCTCTTTCCCATTTTCTCTCTCTTGAAACTTTAACTTTCAAATTGTTCTCGAGATTTGCCTACCTACCTATCTACCTACCTACCTACCTACCTCTTCGTAACCCGTAAGGTTATTTTTTTTTTTTTCTTTTTTTTAAATAACATTGTTATGCCAACAACGAAAGTATACTTCCTGACTATACGTATTTGCATGCATTTTTTCTGTAATTTAACGAGCTTTCTATTTTTCCTCTTTTTTCTTTTTTTTTTTTTAAATGAAGAGAAAAGTCGATGGAGAAATTAGTCGTTATATATATATATATCTCTCTCTCTTTCTTTTTTTCCTTTTTCTCTTTCCTTTTTTTACAAGCACATAGGAACGCAAAGGGCTCGGTCGTTTAATTTCTCGCACAAATTCGAGAGATACCCTCTTAAACCCAAGCTACACTATATATGATCGTTGAAGTACTTATCGATGTAAACACGAACGATATCGAGCCACATCGAGAGGGCTTTCCACCGATAAGCCGGCCTCTTTCCCGTTTTCAAGCACGACTTTGCATTATCGACGTTCCCAAGTGTCCCGCTTATCAACTAGTCGCGCACTTGTTTACGGGTTACAACGCTTGTAATTCCGACTTCGTTCTCATCCTCCTCCTCCTCCTCCTCTTCCTTCTCCTCCTTCTCTTTCTTGTATTAACCTAAATCGTCGACTTCGTGTCAAGGTTGAATATTTTTTGTCCTTTCTTCTGAAAAAACGTGCTAGTCGTCCTACTTTTCTCTTTTGAAAAAAAGAAAAAGACAAAAAAAGGAAATGAAAAGAGGAAAAATGAAAAAGTAAGGGTAGAAAAAGAAAATGAGGAGAAAAATGAATCCTTTTGTATATCATTCGACTTTTATTCTTTATCTCCGTTAAACCAAAAGTATTCGAACAAAGCCGTAGAGTATTATAGCCAGATAGGGACAAAAATCGTTGGCTGACTCCTCTCTTTCTCTCTCTCTCTCTCTCTCTCTCTCTACGTTGAATTTCTAGTGAACATATAGTTTTGTTACACTTACGGATCAGGATAATAGTGCCTATCGAATATCGTGGTTTTTCAGTATTAGTCAAATTGGATGAATACGAAGATAAAACGATTTCGTTACGAGCTTCAAAATCTCATTTGCATCGAGCAAACGAGACTACGTGAAAAAAAAAAGAATAAAAAGGGAGAAAGAATCTCTCTCTCTCTCTCTCTCTCTTTCTCTCGCGCGCGCGTGTGTATATGTGAACGAGTGGATGAGTGTATAAGAGAGAGAGAAAAAGAGATAGATAAAAAAAAGAAAGAAAGAAATAAAAATAGAAAGGACGAAAGGGATAAAGAAGAACAAAATCCACCGATCAGGAGACGATTTCTTTCAGAGAGAGAAATAGAAAAAGAGAGAGAGAGAGAGAGAGAGAAAAAGAGAAATCGATAATCTGAATAATAAAGTCAAAACGTATGGACGTCGATAGCAATGTCCTTCTTAATCCTTCGCTTAACGACGATCTGGATGCTTTCAGTGTACGTGATATTGTCGTAAGCTTCTTTTCCACGACCCTGCAAGCGGATTAACGTCGCTAAGAATTACATTCGGCTGATCGTCGTGAAACCTTGCAATAATACCTTTAAGAACTCTTACTCTTTTTCCTATGATAAACATATCACCCGTCTTATTCCGATAGAAAACTCGTTATACAAATTTGTCCTTTCTCTTATAATTGTCCCGGTAATTATGATACTGGACTAATGTAAATCAATAAAATTAGAAAAAAGAAAACATAAATTTTATGATTGTATTTTTATATTAAAATGATTTATATTATAAAATATAAATTTTTGTATAATTGTTTGACTTGGACCGCTATCATAATTATTCACACAATTATACAACGCGTTAGTTTATCTCAATTTGTAAATACGTAATTTTTATGTAACGAAATGAAATCGCGTTTATATTAAATATCAGAATTTTTAAAGTAGTTTTTATCAAATTTTATATTCCACCCCCAATTAATCCCATGGCTATAAAATTTTAAATACCACTTCCTATTTCGCGATACATATTTCAAAGGTAATACAAATTTCATAACAAAAAATTGAATTTATAATGTATTACAAAAATTGATTTAAAATTTTTACTTTGCATATTTATTATGAGTTTTTATTTTTTTTCGAAACTACACAAACTTTTATAAAATCGTAAATTATTTAGAACAATTAGTTTTAAAAGAAACTCATTGGGTGTAAAATATACATATCTCTTATGAGAAATGTTGAAGTAGTATTAAATCACGTTTGTAATAAGAGCCCAATGCTAACTGATGTGGAATATCTCACGGATGCACAATATGCGTACGGTAACGTTTACAAATTAACGCGTTTTACTGTGCGAATAATCGTGCTAAAGCAGCCACCCTATCGGCAGTATAGGGATAGGAAGATCAAGGGTAAAGCATACCGCGGAATTTTGCTATCCAAATTCGAGCAGCCACTGGTACGTCATTAGAGAAGCGTTTCCGGTTAATTGTCTTGACTACGTAGATTCGAATTTACGTTTACTATACCTACATATATATATATATGTATATATATATGTATTATATACATGTATTACGTAGGATAGGTACAGAACATATATATAATCGTCAAGGTCTTAGAAATAGCTGAAATTCCAACGTGACGCCTGCTTTGTTGATGCATTAATTACGTTGACTTTGATGCGTTTCGTATGGCCAGGAAAGTAATAATAATGTTTCCTCTCTTTCTTCTCATTTCTCTCATTTCTCTATACCCAACGCGAAACAACATTTGTAGTTTCGACTCGTTCATTTTTGCGAGAGGGTTTTTCCTTCACGAAAAAGAGAACTATAACGACATAGAGAAATAGAAAGCGAGAAAGAGAAAGAGAAAGAGAGATAAATTAAAGTTATATTTTAGGAAATTTCGAAATAAATTTCGCGAACCGCTTTCAGACCATACACACACACACACACACATACACAATACCTACCCTGTTACACCACATCACCAAAATGTGTGTTCTGGCTATACTTTCCAAAGAGCGTAATGTATGCATAACTGCTTTCTGCTTTACGTAATTGTACGAACAAGTGGTAGGATAGAGAAAGAGAGAAAAGAGAGAGAGAAAGAGAGAGTGAGAGAGTGAGATAAACGTCGTATCATTTTTACTACGAATTTATGGAAGTACTCATTTATTTTGCGTATGCCAGGGAGTAATTATGATAGCCTTAGTTCTTGGAAATATTGCAGTTAGTGTGTGCTGCGTGCAGTCTACGTACTACTAATCGCTCGTGCACGTAATGCAAGAACGTTTACTCGCTCAAGCTAACGAACGGTCGAATGGTCTGCAAGCACGTATTATTTCCATCTTTCTCTTTCTTTTTTCTTCTACTTCTACTCCCACTCAATCTCTCTCACTCTCTCTCACTCTCTCTATTTCCTCTTATCCACGATTTATCCCCACGCACGCCGGAACTCTACGTTTGCGTGTTATTTTATCGATGCTGATACCGATTGTGAACGAACGAATGATCAATCGATCGAACGATCGATCGATCGATCGATACTAATACCAATAAAAGCCGCTCTTTAATTAATACCGTGCGAATGAAAAGCTTTCGCGTCGTTTGATACTCTCCTCTCTCGTCAATCGAACAGAATAGACTAAACGTACCTTTATTTTCTCATTATTATTAATACGATCTCTTCAATACGTGTTACTTAATACAATCGAATTACTGGGATATGTTCGAACAGATATTTTCAGATATTTATAAATACTTTTCATTATTACATGTGTATTTTATTCGATAAATGATCAGTACGCATTTGTCGAAGATTTTATTCGAAATCCATTCTGCCAATAGTTTTAATTATAATGAAAACAAACACAAATATTATATTAATAATATTGGATATGTACGGATACTTTATTACAATATTAACAGTATTTCTTTATTCATTAATCGATATAAAACTAATCACTTAAATTACTAATTAATATATATATATAATTTAGTGAACATATTCCCTTTCATAAATCGATAATGTATTTTGTAAGGAAGCTTTTTCGAAAGTAGGATATTTAACGTAAAAAATAAATGCAATATAAGTTAAGTCGAAGAATAATCCCGAATATCTCTTCAATAAACTTTGGACGGTTAACGATCGAATATTCTAAAGACTTTCTTACACCACGAAAGAATGGAAAACGAATGGATGAAAGGTACTGCCAACTAATTCGACCTAACGAAGTGAAAGCATTTCGCTACAACGTTTATTTCGTTCAATTACATTTGGCAGCCATTCTAAAAGCCACACAGTAGAAACAGAGAAGGAAAGAAAGAAACGTGTAGAAAAAGAAAAGGAAAGAAGACTGCATTGCTGCGTTGCGCTTGTTTATGTTCTCACATATATCAGTTTAACGAGCACTTAACGGAAAAAAATGGTTGTAATCTTTAGTCTTTGATTTAGTCACTTAACCCTAACTTAAATTATACTTTCTTTTTCTTAGTAATACATTCCCAAATGGAGTATACAAATTTAAGGGAATATTTGATTGAATTCTTATCGTGATATTTTCTTCGCCAAGAATAACTTGAGAATCAAAATAATTCAGTGAAAGTATTTGACTTAGAAAGTAATTGTAAAAAATTACGAAAGAAAAGGGAACGTACATCTAACATTGGAAATAGAGATACAGAGACAACAGAACAAACTTCGATTTCCGTCGATTTCGTTTCGTTTCAAATGGATAAAACTCGGTGGGACGTTAACAGCTTTTACGACACCTCGTAGACAAGACACGAGACAAAACGGGTGAGTAGAAATAGGACGACGGGGGGTGCGAGGGTGGGGGAATGTTGTATGAGGTCGAAGGTGGGTAAAAGAAACAAAAAAAGAAGGCTAGGTGTGAAAAGAAAAGGAAAGAAATAAAAATGTAAGAAAGTTGGACAAAGGATGGACAGATAGGTAAGAAGAGGAGAGCAAAAGGAAAGGAAAAAAGAAGGTAAAAGATAGAAAGAGGATGCTGGAGATCGAACCTTCCACGACTTCCTGAAGAAGTAATTTCTGTCGCCTCGAAATCAGTTTCGCCGGACGTCCGTAAATTGCCGGAAGCTCGGCTCCCTCTTTGATAGCGTTTTACCTTTCTCAACCACCCACTCGCCCCCTAGCACTGTAGCCCAGCACTCAATCAACGGGTGCAGAAGGAGGTGGAAATTCCCGTGCGGTGCGACAAGAACCGATTTCTCGTTTGCTTCTCTCTCTCTCTCTCTCTCTCTCTTTCTCTCTCTGGTGTTCTTTTTTTCTTTTCCCCTTTCGTGTCTACTAGCAACGAGTAGACAGCAGCGTATTTCCTCTATTTTCATCCACCATTCATCCCCCCCTCCTCTTTCCCTTTCTTCCTCCTTTTCGTTTCTTTTTCCAAGTCCCTCTTCTGTAACAGTTGGCAAAACGAATTTCCACCCTTCTCCCCTCGCCGTTCCTTTTTTCTCTTTTCTTCTCTTCTTCCCCTTCCTATAAGCACCGTTTTTCCTGCGTTCTCTCCCTTTTCTTACCCGCGATCACGATGGAAAAACCACCGAAACAATTTACTGCTGCGTGTGCCGCTCGTTTTCTTCCTCTGCTTTCTGACAAGAGACCGCAAACGTGCCGCCACGAACGTCGGGATTCTTTGAACGAAATGCGGACTTTCCAATACCGCCAGCTACAAAATTTTTCGAAATAAAATTTAACTAACGTGCGGTGATCGCCTGTTGTATCGTGGTTATCGGGGTGGTCGAATTATGGAATGGAAATTCAACTCGATTAGAATACCAAATTCAATTTAATATGCAATTTATAGGAATCAAGACTATAAAATTGAATATTTGATTCGATAAAAGTTTGAGGAACTTTGTATATATCGGTCACATTTTGTTGCTAATAATTTGTAATTTTTGTAAATCTTGCATTTGGAATTTTGTAACTTTTACTTATCGAATACAAAAATCAAACATACTGTTTCGTATGAAACTGTTTTATGCGCAATAAAATAAGCATATAGTGCAAAACAATTCAAATAGAAGATGATTATATAGTTATTTTAGAAGTTTTTGAAATTTAATTAAAACGATCGCAAAATAAATGCATACATAAATCGTCATTAATATCATACGTTTATACAATTACTGACCCCGAAACCTTAACGCGTTTTCGAGTTTAATAAAAATGATGGACTCGGTGACCCGTCTGAAATCAACGAGGAGAAAACGCGCAGTGGGATTCGTAGGTACGCGATCGAATCCGATCGATTCGCTTAGCGAAAAGCAAGTAATTTCATTAGCCAACCAGTTCCCCGGAAACGATGATTGGACACGGTGTCGTGCGTTTTTCGAAAATGTATCGAACGAAGACCGTGCACTTTCAACGTATGTACATACTTGCATAGATAACCACCTACACGTAGGTGAACCCATCTACCTATCTATCAGAACACGCGAGCGCGACCGCATTTATTTTATCCCCACGTGGATTCCATTATCGGGCAGAAAATCCAATTATTCGATAAAAGATCGAGTTATTCGGTGCAGAGCTCGCTCAGCCATTCGAATTACTCGTGAATCAAATGAGGCGGAACGCGGCAGGTTCGATTCGACTTTATCGATGAACCAAGAGACTAGCGCAAGAATCCAAAGAGAACTGAAAGAGAGAGAGGGTAGAACGGTGGAGGGTAGAACGGTGGAGGGTGGACGGGGAGGGGCCAGACGAAGGGTTCTCTCTTTTCCTATCGATGTCCACTATTCTATCTCCCTGCGATCCGATTTCGTTCTGCTTCGAAGTATAGCTGGATCGTTTAACGCGACATTATAAAGTCTCCTGTTCGGATTACATCGAATTTTCTACGTCATTGTATGACGTAGAAAAGATTTAACCCACTTTAGAATATATTATATTTTGAGGGGGAGATTTATTCTTTTTTTTTTTTTTTTAATCGTGCGAACGGTATTTGAGATATCTTACAAAAAAAAATTCAGATAATCGTCGATGAAATGTATTAGCTATTGAAATTTGTATTAATTGTTATTAATTTATTACAAGAAAAATAGTGTATGTTATAACTACGAGGTATTAAAAGGTTAGTATTTATCGGTTCAATGTTTGTAATAAAATATTCGTATGCGATAACGTATGCTGTCAGTGAAAGCTCTAAACGATATCTCATTGACAAAATACGATTTGATTAGCGACGCTTAATTATTTATTCAACGAACAAAATATTCATCGTACCTATATATAACATTTATTTTCCACAATATTTATCATTAATCAATAAAAATACTGTCCAAATATACGTAAGTAAAATCACGTGATATGCTAATATTTTCCATCGAATTCTCGACCACTTTTGCGCGTTATATAAATTTCTCAACTTCGTACTGCAGGGATAAAAAACGAATAATACACGAATTAGATAAAGAAGAAAGAGGAAGAAGAAAAAGAGAAATAAGAACATTTTTAGTAAGAGAAAGATTAGTTATGCGTTATTATTTATGCATGTCAATAGCATTTTGATTATCTTTCAGTAAGATATAACTCTATTAGAAACTTAAGTTACCCTTTTGCACAGTGTAGACTTCTTCGGGCTTCTTTTTTCGATTTTCATCTTCCCTACTTTCGTGCAAATGTCTGCTCTCTCTCTCTCTCTCTCTCTCTCTCTCTCTCTCTCTCTCTCTCTCTCTCTCTCTCTCTCTCTCTCTCTCTCTCTCTCTCTCTCTCTCTCTCTCTCTCTCTCTCTCTCTCTCTCTCTCTCTCTCTCTCTCTCTCTCTCTCTCTCTCTCTCTCTCTCTCTCTCTCTCTCTCTCTCTCTCTGTATTACTCGTGTTCGTCGTATACACGCGAATGAAAAAGATAGATAAAGTAAAGGGAATTGGTGTGAAAAAGAATAGAGAATGTAGAAGGAAGCAAGAACAGAGTTGGGAAGGGGGAGGCGTTTAAAGGGCTTCGTGCGAGACACGAGTTTTAAGCCACTAACTCTCTCCAAGAGTTTTTATTACAACAAATGCAACGAAGGTTCGCGTGCTAAACCTACGTTTTCCGTCTGGGACTCACGTAGTCATCGTGACATACTGCTATATGTACTTATTCTTATACATATGTATGAATACGTGTATGTTGGTTTGTTTGTATGTGTATTTGTACGTGTATAAATACGACGTGTCTTGTTCGACGAACGAGCTACAAACGCTACATGAAATACGCGTTGCAAGCTTCCTAAGGGTTACAAGCTTCCTAAGGATTGCTGGTGTGACGCACACGCACGCGTCGACATCCGAATGGAAAATTTATTTTTCCTGCTTGTATGGGATGAGATTTTTTTCTTCTTCATTTCTTTCTTTTCTGCCGCCGTAAATTAACAACTAATTAATTGGATTATGTATACTTTTGTCAACTCTTATTTCAACGAATTTTTTACGATTTTTTTTCAAAGGTATAAAAATTTATATATTACATGTATTATGAAAAAGGTTGAAATATTTTTTAATAATATTTATGCATCCAAATGCGTTAATATTTTATAATATATGCCAGGAGATACTTAAATGAGTTTTTATTAGTATACAATGGAATGAAAAGAATAAATGAATAAGGTAGCCTAAAATTATTTCTTAGGAAATTCTAAACCAAGTCCTATTGATGGATGTGGAGCTGAATAAAAACATTATTAACACTAGATTTACAGACTGAGCCAATTTGACTCATTACAAAATTTGTTTACCATATATATATGTAGGATTGACGTTGGACTGACTGGACCGGGATTCGAACCCGGATCTTCCGCTTTCCGGGCGACTGCTCTTTAACCATTGAGCTATCCAGGGCCCACCGTCCAATCTCCTCACGAATGCCTATTTAAGTTTTGGCTTGGAGGTGCTCGCATCCCACATATATAACTTAAATATTATTTTTTAAAAACATATGTTGATTTTTAGTTACTTAACGATGTATACGTAAATATTAATTCCTCCCCTTTACTCAATCCTCCATTCAAACAATGTTTGTAAGTCATTAGAAAAATAATGAAAAAAATATCCGTAAATCTAGTGTTAATACGCATATTCAATTGAAACACAATAACTAATTACAGATTTATTAATATTTTATATCTATAAATAAAGAACACTATATAGACTATATTTTTAATTAAAAATTTGTTTATATTAAAAGAATTCCAACAATATTTAGCTAACCCAACAAGATAACACCGTCTGAATTTCTCTCACGAATATCAAGTGCCGTTACATTAGAATAAAATAAAAAGACTAGATAAAGCAGAGTACAATGATTCATCAAGTTAATTCGTTTCGATCGACGTTAACCGTGTAAACGAATGCGCAGATTCTGTTCGCGTTTAGAATTGACGAAGCACGCCACACAATGCCGTTCCTCTTGGTAATGGTAGTGGTGTTGGTGGTGGTGTTGGTGGTGGTGTTGGTGGTGGTGCTGTTGCTGGTCCACTGCATACGGCCGGACGAATCTACTTCTCGAGTTACCCGGGGACAAAGCGTTCCACGCTCGCGAAAGTAGCAATTAGAATTCATTAGCAGGGCCATTCCAAGCGGAGGAGAGGAATTCTCTTATGCTCGTAACGAGAAAGAATGCGAGAGAGTCACAGAAAGGAAAATTTTTGTTCTTGCTTTTTAAATAACCGATTTACAACGACATTCCTACAAATAAATATCCTACCGAACTTCATATTCTGAAAGTCTACGATCGTTAGCTATTTCCTCATTTTCAAACGATTTTTTTTTTATATAAATTTAATCCCAATTGACTAATTAAACGTGAAACGAACGAATTAAAAATACATTTTTAGTAGATATAACTAAAAACATATCCTAAATCTTTTTCAATAACGTTCAAATTGTATCCCATAATTTTCGTTATCAAAAATATCGACAATTATAGAAATATCGATAATTGAAGAAATCTAGGACCATTGGCCGTTTGACCATTTTCAAACGAATTTTATATAAAATTAAACCTACGAACGAATTAAAAATAAAAAATACATTATTAGTAGATATTAATAAAAGCGTATTTTAAATCTTTTTTATTAACGTTCCAATTTTTTCTCATATTTTTCGCTATCAAAAATGATGTTAATTAATACAGACATTCAAAAATCTACGACCATCGGCTCTTATGACATTTTTAAGCGATTTTTATATAAATTTAATCCTACGAACGAATAAAAAATAAAAAATACATTATTAATAAAAGCGTATTCTAAATCTTTTTTATTAAAATCTAATTTTTATTCCATATTTTTCATTATTAAGAATGTAGTTAATTAGTATAGTACATATAGTGAAACATAGTGGATGAACAAGCGTAGGGATGTAACAAAAAGAAAAAAGAAGTAATTAGTGATCGCATCGATGGTACATGTATCGGTAGAAGTAAGTTCATGATGATGTTAGTGAGCAGGAGTAGGAGCGTGGAGTAGGAAGGAGTTGGACCAAAGGAACTAATTAAATGCGTACTTGCTTGGTTTACCTCCTCGCAGTAATCGGATCCAATAATCGTTCGATGTTCATCAGGAATCTGTCTAATCGTCCTGTAATTTGTACAAAACTACTACCGAGTTTAGCTTACAATTAGAGTAGCAGGTAATCGACTTTTTTTACTCTCTGAGAAAATAATACTATTTATAAAAGAAAAAAAAGAAAAGGTTTACGAAAGGTTTAACGATCAAACAAAAAAATAATCAAATGTATAGTAAAATTTAGTTTATCTGCAATTTATTGGTTCAATATTGTTAATAATTATGTTTAGTGTTTATAATAAATATATTAACATACAATCTTTATTCACACAAATTATCATATTTAAATACATTGATCAATTAAGTTTCAAAATTCTGATCAAATAAATAGAATGTAATTTCACAAAGATAAAACTTAAAAAAGATTTTTAATCAAATATTAATACCCAATCTTTATAAACACACATTATTATATATATTTCAATAAACTGATTAATTAAATTCTATAATACTGACCAAATAAATAGAACGTAATTTTTCCAAAGATAAAACTGTGATAGGAAAAACTCAGGAGTGAATAGGAAACAGTGTTTCCTGTCTTATGTTAACAGAAGAAATTTAAGATATAGATAACGGAGAACAATTACTATTGGAAATGTGCATATTGATATTTCTAGAATATTTACAGATGATTTTTTCAAAAGTAAAGCTACGGGAAATGTTCTTTCTTTTGTTGTATTGGGATGGTTGATTATGAAGGCATGATAGAATTGCATGTATGTATGCGTGAGTGCTTATGTCGTACATGATTGAAAACTGAGCGATCATAGCATCAGTTATTATCCGCGATGGCGCGAAGTGAAAATTCCAAAGAAAGGAAAAATTAAGGATAAAGACGCTGAAAAAAATGACGATAGGCGATAGATGATAGATGATAGAAGAGAATGACGTATATATGTTATAGGAAAGCGAGACCTGCGGGGATTGTGAGCTTTTCCTAGGCATTTCCCACAATGCCAGGCGTTTTTAGGCAACAGGAAACAGAAGAATTTTTACGGACTTATTGGGCAACAGCACACAACACACACCCCGCTCCGAAACACACATAAAAGAAAGCATGAAGCGGGTTTTTGAGACTGTGCGTACTGCTATATAATATGCGCTAGACTATACTATGTTGTGTGTTTGTGTGTTGCCCGATAAGTCTGTTGGCAGATAAGATAACAATTCTTCTGTTTCCTTCGTTGCCTAAAAATGCCATGCATTGTGAGCATTTTCCACTTTTCCGGTACATACATACTTACATGTAATGAAAAGACAAGGGGATTATTATTAAAGAATATTGTTTAAGAGATTAAAAAGAGTATGCCTTGTGTGATGTTCCGTTAAAAAGTACGACATGTATAGGGAGACGTGAAAAGTAGTGCAAGATACGACGATTATTACTATAGACACTTACGATTTTATCCTATTTTACTTTATCAAATTATATCTTCAAATAAATATATTTTTATATATATTATATTATATTATATTTATATATATAATTCCTTTTCTTTTTTTTTAATTGTTAAGGAAAGCTAATATTATTAAAAAAACTGGTGTGTGTACTTATGTACGCACATAAGAAGTTATACTTCTTTGCCGTACCAAAACGAATATAACCTCAATAACCTCAAAAATAACTTAAAAAAAACTTCAAAGACAAAAAATAACTTAAAAAAAAACTGGTGTGTGTACTTACGTACGCACGTAAGAAGTTATACTTCTTTGCCGTACTAAAACGAACATAACCTCAATAACCTCAAAAATAACTTCAAACAAAAACTTCAAGGAAAAAAAATAACTTACAAAAAATAATTATTATTATATATATATATATAAGAAAGAATAAAAAAGAAAAAGAAAATATCATAATATAGATATCAGTCCACACTAAATATAAGAGAGATATATCGAATTACTTTATGCGTCAACGGCCATGGCGCTGTGATAGCATTGGTTCCCGCTCGATCATTTAAGTAAAGCAGCACTGAGTTCGATTAGTATTTGGATGGGTGACCCGCTTGAGAAAAAAAGGGGAAGAAGAAGAGAAGACAACTTCATGCCGTATACTTGAAATCGCTTTGCCGCGCGTCGTAAATACCGACAAACTTCATGATGTCATTTTCCCAGACGCTCGGAACAAAATCACTCCCCATTACATTTTCCCCAACGCGCCAAAGAAGTATAACTTCAAAAAAAATTTTTTACAAAAGAATAAGAAAAGTTCAACTGATACGACCATCATCAAAGAAACGATAGTCCAGGTTGCACGGTAAAAAGAGGGTATATCCAAGAAGCTTCGGAATATAACTCGATTATCCTAGCAAAAAGTAGGAATGACATCTTTAGAGAAACAGCTGGTAATTCGAACTGCCCTTACCTTCTTCTTTCTCTTTTTTTTTTTTTTATTTTATTCGCTATCTGAATTCAGCCCTCTTCTATTCTTATACCTTTCGGCTTTTTTCTTCTCACTGCGCCATATTTGAGGCTGCGAGGGGGGAGAGGCTTAAGGGTGATGCAATTCTCGATGTAATTCAATCGGGCGTCGATAGGCGACAATGGCGTCGTAATCTAAAATTACTTTCCTTAGAGGTCGACGAGGATCCTTTCGAAGGAGCGTTTATTAGCGTCAGACGGTACTAAAAGTCTCGTTACAAGCATTTTCCTGTCTAACTCTTGCGAAAGAGAGAGAGAGAAGGTTGAGGAGGAGGGGGACAAGGTGAACAATCCACCATGTCTCATTTTGAGCTGCGTTCAGAGAATATCCAGGCTTGCGAAGTTTCATGGTGGAACTCGAGATACGGCCATCTAACTCGCGACTTTAAGACACTCTTGTCGTTTCCTACCGACGACATCATTTAATAAAATAACTTTTAAAGTTATTTCTTTTGTGAGTTAGGAGAGAAAAGGGGGAGTGGTCATGGAAGAAGCTATCGTAAAATCTGAGCTGGATTTTTCAAGGACCAAGAAGTACATCGAATTCATGCTTTTTTATAACCGATAGTGTTATTATTATAGTATCGAGTTAAAATAAAAATAATTTGTTTTCATATATTAATGTAATATAATGTTTTTATAAATAATGTGTATAAATATATATTTATTTTTACAAATGTCTATTAAAAATATCTAAATTATGTATTTTGAAATGTATACAAAATTATATTTTTTTTTAAATATTAAAATATATAAAATGAATATTTTTTATCCTTGATATATAAATTACATATCTTTTTAAAGAGTCTTCTTAATTTATTCGATTTAAATGGAATGAATATTTATCTTTGAAAATGACAAAAATAAAAATACAAATTTCGTTCCAAAAAATTCTCAATAAAAACCCCGAAAAAATACGTGCAACTTCCACATTTTCAAAATATTTAAACAAATCTCCAAAGAAAATATTCCTAAAAGAATAAAGAAAACGACCACATAAAAAAAATGTAATCTAGAAAATAATACTGAAAAGAACAAAGACGTTGAAATCACTTGTTTCGTAGTATTCCAAAGATGAAGTTTCATCAAAGAGGTAGAGCTAATGACCGTATTCAGAGTACTTTCAAGACGATATACCGAATATGTTAGATTCAAAGTGAGTTATGTAGGTGCATAGATGCATAGATGATAGATACAGAAGAGAAGAGAAGAGAAGAGAGACACTCAGTCATTGTAAATTCGTATTAAGGATACGTTTCGGTACGCGAGGCCCGTTGGCTAAAAGGGCCACTGGAATTTGGGTCAGGTGACATCCTCTAATAAGGGCGCGCGTTAATAGGCTTACTTCGAGCTTTCAGGCATGGCCTGGAGTTAGATACAAGGGTGAGTTCTAGAATGTGATAGACAGAGATAGATATATACATAGTTATAGTGACAAAGAGGAGAGAGAGAGAGCAAGATGGAGGTGGGCGTGTATCTCCCTCGAGCCAGATTACTTGACGTACCTACAACTTGAAACCTTATACATGGACACGCCACGTGGCTCTCGGATACGAGAATTGGTCCCTTTGAGAGGACACGGCTTCCCGTTTATGAACCTTATCGTATATACTTGTTCCTTGGTGTTCCCTTCAAGTGCGCCTTTTAATTTCCCGATTCTCATTTCAACGAACTACATAAATACTTTGGTAATAACTTCAATATGGAACAAGAAATGAATCTCATTCGAAGATATCTTTTATTTAAAACCGAATCTTTCCTAGTACGAGCGCTCCAATTACTTCATAATATCTTTTCTAATGAATCGTGAATTTTGAGGACATAAGAGAGAGAGAGAGCGAAAGAGAAAAAGAAAGAGACAGAGGGAGAGAGAGAAAGAGAGAGAGAGAGAGAAAGAGAGAGAGAGAGAGAAGGAAGTGAGATAGGGTGAGAGTACCTTATAAAAAGTTGGAGCTTCGCCGGCAAGAGCGAACTCATTTGAAAGTCTAATTTAAATGATATATTCTAGCCGTCATCAATATAGAATTAATAACCAGCGCTCCTGCTACTTTCTTTCTCTCTCTTTCTCTCTCTTTCTCTCTCTTTCTAGTACCTTCGCATAGAAATTTATGAACGCCGTTTGACCCGACGCGACTAATCGATAATGAAATTTTAATCGAGATCAACATAAAAGACTACCACGGGAATATCTTTCCCTGTATTCCTACGAAAAATATTTTCCATTTTTTTCAATAGTTAGATCTTTTATTCTATGATTTTTTTAAAACTAATCAAATGCACGCGAGTTTAACCGTAGAATCGACCGAAATAATTCACGATTTATCAGAAATCTTTGACCGTGTACGTGTGTTGTTCGTATACGAGCGCGTGTGGTTTGTGTGTGTGTGTGATCCTTTTATTCTTATTTTCGTTAAAATACCTAGATAAATGTATATTAGACGCGATTATTAAAAAGAGATTAATCGAATAGCACGGAAGATAAATTTGCGAACAACATTTCCGTATGCGTCTTTATCGCTGCCAATAAAGTACGTAAATGTAGTGTCGATTATTCCGCACTTTATGAGTCACCTATTAGCATATCCAACAAAATTATAATCTACGAATTCGCATAAATTTACCTCATCTATTTATTAATAACGATGCTATCGCGTCATCCATCGTCTAAACACTACCCCTTTGATGGCTGGTTAAACTAAAAAATAGTTGATTTTTTATTATGAAATTACTAAACATTAATTTATAAAAAAAATGTCGTAC
Organism: Polistes fuscatus; assembly: GCF_010416935.1. Taxonomy (NCBI): domain Eukaryota; kingdom Metazoa; phylum Arthropoda; class Insecta; order Hymenoptera; family Vespidae; genus Polistes; species Polistes fuscatus. The sequence goes on along the minus strand of NW_025113162.1, from coordinate 536,857 downwards.
ATGTTAGGGAAAGTTTTTCAACTTTTCAACTGGTAAAATCGTAGTTGGGAGATATCATGACCAGAGAATCCTTGGTTATCGATTTGTAATCCTGTGTTGTACGTTCGCGTGACGGCGATATTGTCGACGCTTTTTGCCGGACTAAATCTACTCGAATGACCGTTCTCGCTGACTCGCTACTACTCGTCATGAATAAAAATAACTCCGAATGCACGCTTAGTCGCATTTTTCATTTCTTTTCGAAATAGCTACTTTTAATCATTCTAACGAATCATATATACGCAAGATGAATATTTTTCTTTTCAATTAATATCAAAATACAAGGTGAAACTGAATTTATTTCATTTCGTTTAATTATAATAACAGTATTATTTCGTTTTTCGAGTTCAATGACACATAATCATATCCAATTTTCTAATACAAAGTGGATCACAAACTTCCTACGTGGTTTTAAAAAGACTTTTAGCCTAAACATTGGAAAAATTTATTATAAACGAAATAAATCTTTAAAATTATAATTAAAATGAGTTTATTGATATTAAAAATCATTTAAAAGTTCTTATATTTTTTAAAAATTCTTATATTCTTTTTCTTATCCGATGTCTACGACGTTAATGTGAAGAAATAATCAAAGTTAATAGTTTTTCGAAAGGATAGTCTTGACATCGACGTTAAAAGACCACCCAGGGATGCTTTCGATACTGAAACGACAATGTCGAGCACACTAAGAAATTCTTTTTCTTTTCTATTCCTTTCTCTCTCTCTCTCTCTCTCTCTCTCTCTCTCTCTCTCTCTGTATCCCTATCTCTATCTTTCTCTTTTTCATTTTCCCGTAGCCACAGCGAGCTATATCGCATCGTTGCACAACTTGTATACGTTACGATATTGAAGATGGGAAAAGAAACACTTTACGTACGCCAAGTCGAAGGAACCACCACGTTGCATTCTTCGAAAACTTCTCATTACAGAACTTTGTCGGTGAATGATATCGATGAAAGAATTCGTTTAATGTCTTTTAACCCAACATCAGTTGTTCACTTTTATTCTATTTTTTCTTCATTTTTTGGTTTTTTTTTGCGTAAAATCTTGCGTTAAACTTTTCATTCATTAAATTTGCAATTTCGATTTCGAAACTTTTAACGAAGTCATGCGTAAAATAATTCGATAAGCGTATCAGTTAAACTGATAACATTTTAATTTTGATACTAAATTTGAAAACCCGATTATCAGATATTTACGTGCATCTAAAAAAATCATTACGTTACGTTTTTAAAGTTATCGAACTTCTTTTTCTAATTCTTTTCAGCTCTCTTATACTCAAAAAAAAACTATTTTTTTTTATTTAGAAATGAATAATCTACATTTTATGCGCTTTTATCACATTTTTTACAATGTCCACATTTTTACAAATTACAGGACGTTGTAAGAGCAGTTGTTAAACAATATTCGGCGCTCGTACACACAGGTTATCAGATTGATACCGAATATATAATATGTTACCGTCCAAATGGGAAATGCCGAGATATACCGAATTGCCTACAATGCCAAGTGTTTTTAGACAATGCAGGAAACAAGAATTGTTACGGACTTTTTCTAGGCATTGTACATAATACTTAGGTATTCTATAGAATACCAAATGCTGTTTAGGCAATGTTGAGAAGAATACATTATCGGGCAACGTGCGCACACATACCCCGTAGACACACACACAAAAGCGAGCATGGAGCGGGTTTTTGAGACTGCGCGTGCCACTATACTATGCGCACCTCTATAAACTGAAACTTACTCAATGCCAGTGTATTATTATGTAGGGCCCACTGTTACTTATCGTAGTAGAAGATTATTACATTTAGACCGATATTCATAGAGATTACCATGGAAAATCCATATCTTTTGCTCCTTATCATCGCGGAAGATAAGCAGGTTTGGAACGAAATGTTTCATATCTACTTTCTTGCTTTACCGATTCCTCATTTGTTATTCTACAGAATATCTAAGAAATGTGAGAAATATGAATACATTTCCCACTTTGCCCAAAAACGCCTGTCATTGTGAACAATGCCTACGCAGTGTTCCTAATTCAGGATTTCTCATTTGGACTATAACATATATACGGTGCTCATATTGAAAAGGTTAAAGGACCATCTAGGGATTTTTGTTGAAATAATGTTGAAGATATTTTGTTCTTAACAATCATTCAGATATTTAAAACATTATATTAAATTTTGGTTTTGTTGAAATATTTAACAAGAGAATATAATTTGATTTGTTGATTTTTGTATTTTCAGTTTGATACATCGAGATACCAGACCCGAGCCCTCGATAAGATGTTCCACATTAAGGGGTGCGACGAGACTGCCTTCGGCACCGGATCACCGGAGCGAGGCTCGATTGAGAATAGATCCAAAGGTGTTGGTCTTCGTCGAAACTTTATATTCCAGGCTGGGACGAGAGATAGCCGAGTTACTCGTTTATAACCGAATAAAGTGAGTACGCGACTAACCTCGTAAACGTTCAACTTCTATCGCTAAACTTCTATCGAAGGTCAGCTTTGAAAAATCCTGCGATAAAAACCTTCACCAACTTTCTTCCCATCTTCCCTCTTTCCCTTCCCTGAATTTTTCTACTTTCCTAAACAACATTTTTTTATTTCCTCCTTTTTTATTTTCCTAACAATCTGCTTGATAGGATTTTTCATACTTTTCTGCACAGAAAATATAAGGTTTTCTTTATTGTTTTTTCTTTCTGTTCTTATGTTTGTTGACAAGGAAGGACAAATGATTAAAGAAAAACATAGTTATTTCTTTTTTTATTAAAATAAAAATATTCTTATTTTATATTATTTTATATATACTAGAAATTCCCCGTGTTTGATGGAGACATATTAAATAAATTACAATTAGCGAAAATATTTCAACGAATTTATTAAATCGTTATTAAATTAATATTTTAATGTTAATTTAATCAGTTAAAGAATAATACATCTGTTTAATATTATAAACGAATATTTGAGAGATAAACGAAAAAGTTTCTGTATATATAAACCATAAATTTCAAATAGAATAGTAAACGTTGTTTTTTGTGGAAAATCTTTTGGAAAAGTAGTTTAAGAGTATCCAAATCTTTCTGGTAGTAGCTCTTGGAAAATTCAAAACAGGCGCGAAGTGTGGAACTTTGACCCTCTCTCTCTCTATGTTCAGATTTGCTCCTCAGTAGAGAGGAAGAAAGTTGATCTATTTTTGAAAAAGTAGTAAGAAGATTTGAAAAAGATGAGAAAACTACGAACTAAACCCTCTTTTCAACGGAATCTTTCAACGAGGAAGTGAAATAATAATGGTTGCCAATATGTTCAAATTTTGTTCGTAATTATCGGAAATGGAAGCAGGTGACACGAGAAAAGTGAGATGGAAAGATGAAAATCGCATTTCCGTGAATATAAACGTTCGTCGGATGAAAAATAACGATGAATGGAGATTGCTAAAGATAAAGGAAGAAGAAAAAGAATGAAAAAGGAAAAAAAAGAAAGATGGAAGATAACCGGAAAACATTGATGAAAAGAAAGAGACAGAGAAAGATATGACGAATATGAAAGTAGAGGGTGAATTGACAGAGATAGTTTCAACGTAGAATATAAAGAAAAGGAAACGAGGAGAATAAGCCATCGGATAATCGGAAAACCAACTGACGCATATCTACGCGAATACTACACGACATACACGCAAAACATACACTAACACATAAACTGATCTCGAATAAAACCGACGGTCTCTCGTTCGCTTTATCCGCTGCAATTTCATAATCGATAATCGTGCCTCGAGGTAGAGACCATAGTGGATAGGTAACGTTGTCCACCGAATGGAAAACATTCCTGTCTATCTATATATCCACAGGGTGTAACCAAAATATGCTCCGAAAACTTGAAGTATTTATTTTTTATATATAAAGATTCAAAATAGGTTTTACCAAAATGAAATGCAAAATACTGAATTTTCTAAGTTATGATACTTTCAAGTATGAATTTAATGTATTTTGATTAGGTTCAAATACGTGATCACTTATAATGAACTTCTTGTTTTACTAATCATCTATGTTGTGTTGCGTTCTTTATTGAAATAATTTGAACGGAAACATTGCAACGGAAAATTCGTGATCGTGTTGATCAGCGATAAAGACACCTGAGATAGATAGGTTTTCACTGAAAAGATATATGATATTTACTTTCAGTTGATTCAGTTGATCCATATTTATAATTGAGCTGTTCACTGTACAAATCAATTAACTCCATAAAACAAAAAGTGAGGAAATGCGATGAAATAATATGCATTGGTTTTTAAAATTCCTTCTATAATATAAATTCAAATAAATTTTGTAGAAAAAAAACGCTTGCTAGTGCATTTGAGTTATATTATTGAAACGATTTCCATTAGAGTACAGAGTTAATCAAAATGACCTCTGAAATAAATTGTTTATTATTCAGTGGTCAAAAAAAATATTGTCGTTTAATGATGTTAACCTTTTATGTTTGGGGAATTTTGTATAAATATAAAAAGTTATGATTATCCCAAGTGCTTTTACACTTAAATTTAAGATTTTTCGACAAGTAAAGTTAATCAATTTATGCAGTGAACGGCTCAATTGTTAGGCGGACTCATATTCAATTTATTCGCACATAATCAGTTACGTAATCAAATCAGTTCAGTTGACTCATATTCAGTTAGTTGATTCAATTGTTATAAACAAATTCAGCTAGTTAATATAAATCAGAGGTTAAATCAGAGGTCAGGTTAAGAAAATATTATGGACCTTAACAACAAAGGTAAAAGAATTAAAGTAATATGGATCCCCAGTCACATCGGGTTCAGTGGCAATGAAGAAACAGACAAAACTGCACACGAGGCTGCCAAACTCCCAATCTACAAAGATATCAGGATGTTAAAGTAATAATTAAAGAAGCTTCTATCAGTTTCTGGAATCTCAAATGGATAGATAGCGCCCAAACAAAAATTCACAAAATAAGATCGAATATCCAAGAGATGCCCAAAATTTCGATGCCAAACAGAAGAGACCAAGTATTCGTATCGGTCACACGAAACGAACACACGAATATTTACTCACTAAGAAAACGCTACCCAAATGTGAAACTTGCAATACTCCAAACAGCATCGAATATATTCTACTTTACTACACCAAATACACTGGCAATAGAAATCAACACCGAATTAAAGAATTTGAATGAAAGTAACAACATCCGGAATGTATTAGTCTTTTTGAAAGAGATAAATTTTCTGAATTTTTTGTAAAACGGATGTACGATCGGAAACGATCGTAGACTATTAACCCTTATTCGAAGTGCGCGCCTTAATCCTATAGGGAATTTCGAGGCGCTAACGTTCACGCCTCCCACCACTCGTACCCCTACTACGTACGCCCTGCTGGGCCCATTAGCTAAGCAACGAAGCTATAGGAGGACGATCGAGATACGCGTTTTCGTCGAATTTGTGTTGAAAATAACTAAATACCGTGTACGATAATTCTCCACGAGGGCGGCGGTGCAGATTTAAGTACGTGTGATTTTATAAATAAACAAATGAAACAAATAGTTCTCTTTGATGTTTTTGTTGCATTTTACGTGCAGTATTATTCATTTTTATACTAATTGAGTTAAAGATAAATTGATTCCATTTCACAATTTTTTTACAGATATATAGGATGATTTATCGACATTTTTTTCATGCTGTTATTTTTTCTTGACTTTGTGATATTATAACCAATTATTCCATTTTCTTTAGTTTATAATTTTTCATTTACTTCGTCGACTTATTTATCTATTTTTTTCCTAAGTTAAAATTAGGTTTTTTCATATTTAAAAAATAGGTTAGAACGAATCGATGCGCTCTCTAGTGTCAATAGAAATCATCCTGTCATTGTGTATATCGTAGCCACATTTATAACACTGCGGTCGTCCTCCTTGTATATAGTCTTCGTGGCAAAGACACTCATTCTATTTTTCCATTAGACGCCTACGACGATACATTTTAAACGACCAAGAACCAACGAAGAGCCGACAAAGAGCAGACAAAGAAAGCGAAATACCACCATCCTTCATATTACCACAAAAAAAGCCAAAAAATAAAGTAAATGAAGCGTAAGCACTCTTTACACGTTTATAGACGAGCGAGACGTGTCTAATCACGTGTCTAATCTTTGGTTGAACATCATTAATTTGTATCCGAATTAACAAACAGCGTTTTCATGTCGCAAGGCTTTTCCTTGACGAGCCAATAAAGTGTTATACTTTCTATTGGCTCAACCACGTGTTTTTATTTCTTATTTTAATTTAATCCTTTATCTTCCTCATAATCAGCTTCTCACAATCACCAGAGGACTCCATGTTGGAGGAATCTGCGAACAATACAACGGACATCCACGTATCTTTTAAAAATCGGATAATTTTCTTGACAATACCTGTATGATGAAAGTGGTCGCTAATGACTTCATTGTTAATGCGACCACTTAAAAATAAATTTTTACCAACAAAATATCTCTTAAATATTACAATTTCTAAATTTTAGTTACATCTTTCGTAACGTTTATACTTTATCGTTTAGTAAATGTATGTGTACTTGAATGAACGTGGATCGGCGCCAGAGAAAGTTTGTTATCAAAGATTGCTAGCTTCAGATTCTATACTAAACTCTGAGTTACGTTTTAGTATTGGTCCGAAAAATGTCACGCTAAAAAAGAGAAAGATAGATAGATAGAGGTGGAAAGAGAAGAGAAAACTGGTAGGTAGTATAGTTCAGAATTAGAACTCGTAGTACGAATGGATCGCGTAAATCCGAGGATCGGCATGAAAATAAAAAGTTGACGGGGAGATACGGCAAGTTTGGAATGCTTTTACCGTGTACGTCTACGAATAGTGGGAAACGCGGATGAATTGTCCCTTTACCAAATTACCAGGAGTCCTCTGGAAAATTAATGGAACGACATTTCGAGGCATTGTCGCCGAATTTAAAGCACGATTCTACAATTGGATACCAACAGTCACTTCACTCAAACTTGACTACTTTTATTTTTATTATTTTTACCGATATTCTCGTTCTTTTCTCTTAAAAACTATCGTAATTATTATTCTCAAATTATTTTTCATCATTTTCTATATCAAGTTGTATACAGAATTTTCAAATTTTTATTTCCTAAACCGTTTCTCGAAGATAGATTATTTTTATTGTTATATTTAATCGACAAATAAAGTTTGGATAAGAGATTATTTTCAAAATGTATTGAAAAAATCTGCAACCATTGACTCGGTAGTACTTGGATTATGTAATTTTTATTTAAATCGCAAGTAATACAAGCTCCCAGGTTTCACCATGAGATAGAGATTACTGCCTACGAAGGCTCACGAGATATAATTATTACCATTCCTTATAAAATGATACTCACGGCAAACTCTTAATTAAAATCGCGTGTAATGAAGTTTCCTTCAGCTCAGCCAAATAACGTTAAAATTTATTATTCTTATTTTTTAATAAATACTAAATCTCTTATCACTTCATCATTATTATTATTATTATTATTAATATTATTATTATTATTACTATTATTATTATTATTGAAGTTATTAAAACTTGAATATAATTATTAAATTTGGCAGTGACTTTGTATGAAAGACCAGAGATAAGACTTTAAACATTTAAATAAAAATGAAAACTTCAAATTTAAATTCACAAAGGAAATATGGTATCTGCTTATCTATCTCAATATTTTAAACATATATGTAAAACATTTATATGAACACACACAGGCACATTTCACAATGTTCACATATATTGGTAGGGTGTAAAAGACTACTACGGAAGGGACGTATACCCTGAGGCACATACGTCACCCTAGCTTGATACGCGCCTTATTAAACTTAAACGCTAATAAGGGTTACATACCAATTTGCTATAATCGACTGTTAAGGTTAATGACTATTTCGTAATTACCTACTTTGAAAATAAATACTAGCACGTAATGGTATATAATCATACTTAAGTAATATACGTATTTTCTTAATAATTGAACAATACGATTAGACTAATATACTAAACGAATCTACAAGGTGTCTGGAACAAACATCCTACACGTCCCACATTTTAACAGATCGCAAAACAAAATAAGAAACAAAATTATACAAAATATAATAGAAGAATATTTTAGAATAAAACAAATGTAAACAAAAAAAGAGAGATACAAATATTTCAAAGATAAATCCCAGTATATTTGATGACGAACAATCACATATTTTACTCTAATTTGAAATTCTGCGAACAGATGCGTAATCCACTACCTACTACACGCGCGTATACACCAAATGAGAATTATATCGGGTATAATTATTAACACAATAATAGTTGGCAAATAAGGGAAACTTAAAACTAAACTCATAATATAACTGATCCTACTAGTTCGAGTAACACTTGAATAAATGCATAAATGAAAATTCAGAAAGCGTTTGTGGAAAAACAAGAATTAGTAAACTACTAGTTAAAACTTCGCCTCTGAAAAGGATTAATTTATAATCTATACTTACATACTAATAATCCTTTTTTTTTCTTTTCTCATTTTTCAAATATTAAATATTTCAACAAATTATTTTCTTTTGACTTTTAAATGTATTTGAAAAACAATATTTAATATTTAACAAATCTTTAACCTATTGCTTACTATCATTAGTTGAATTATCTAGAAAGGTTATAATTTTTTATTTAAGTATAAAATCTATCGATATTTTCTTGTTTATTTTCCATAATTTGACGATACATTAAAATAAATAGCCTTTCAATTCGTTTACTAGGATGCAAAGCATGTAAAATATTGCATTCAACTAAATTACACGATTAAGGTTCGTTTTACTCGGTAATATCGCTAGAGATAATATTTCACGTAATTACGTATCGTTAATTAATTAATATTATTGATCGAAACAAAAAAATTCCCTATGCCAAGCTAAGAAAAAAAATGAGCAAGTAGGAAAAACATATAATTTATAAAGAGGTTAGTAAAAAATGCAACACTCTCGCGAGTAAAACTCACAAGAGGATTTACTCATGGTCGTGCACATCAATAATCAATTTAAAAAATTACAACCAGTACCAACGTCGATCAGAATCTTTCATTCTCGACACGATGGATACCATAGGGACTTTACATTTTTTATACTCACTACTTTCAAGTTCTCTGATGGTTTTAAAACACTCGTTCGCGTCGTAGGATCGAAGTAGAAACGGATTTATCCATTGTAGGTAGAAATTGAAAGAAGTCGAACATTGAAGTTGGTCCAAGTAACAAAAAAGCAACAATGATCTGCACGCAACAATTGTTTTCTAATTCATTGCAATGAACAAAAGTTATCAAATAATTGAATATGAAATTTCTATTAATTCTTCTATCAAATAATCATTATATTGTTTTAATCATTTTCTGTATATTATTTTTTAAAATTTGTTTATTAATATTCTTCTATAAAACAATCGTTTGATTTTCTAATAAATGATAATTATTTATTCATAACGATACGAGCATTGACTTTCGTTCCTGATAATTTACTTTTATATTCATTATTAAACTCGGTGTATCTGTTGAAATAAAAAAAAAATTGAACGCAAACGAGTATTACTTTATTCATAGTCAATTAATTAAAATATATAGATGATGTATTTATTATACTTTTATTTATGTAATATACTATTATAATATACACTTGTATCGAAAAATTGACAAAAATCTGAAGATATGTGTAAAAATTTTAAATTATGAATAGATACCGATTCCGCTTTCTCCAATCTTTCTTTATTTATATAATGAAAAAAATAATCTCTGTTATTAGGAAAATTATTAAAGGAAAAAAAGGAGGAATACGAGGTCTGTTCAAAAAGTATCGTGAATTTCGTGTTTTTTTCAAAAATTATTTATTTATTCATGAATATCTATTTTGTCCCCTTCAAAGTAATCCCCATCAGATATTATACACTTGTGCCAACGTTTTTTCCAATCCTCGAAGCACTTCAAAAAATCATTTTTATTGATCTTGTTCAGCTCCTCCTCCGATGCCGTCTTTATCTCCTCAATCGTAGCGTAGCGTCGTCCTTTCATGGGCTTATTCAGTTTCGGGAGCAAGAGAAAGTCACAGGGGGCCAAATCTGGGGAATACGGTGGCTGCGGCATCATTATTGTATTGTTTTTGGTCAAAAATTTGCGCACAAGCAACGATGTGTGAGCAGAGGTGTTGTTATCATTGTGTAAAAGCCGAAAAATAGGCAAAAATCGAAGACGAGCCAAAATACATCCAAACAAAATAACTGAACATTCAAAGTGGCCGAACTTGTCAGCATAAGTGTGGGACACGAGTACCAACATAACGCCACAAAAAAATTGAAAATCGAATATAAGTAACCCGCGGGAATTCAAAATTCGCGATACTTTTTGAACAGACCTTATAATCGAGCGAACTATTACAAATATATCGTGATTAAAAAAGAAATTTGTTATATTATAATAGATGTAAAATATTACCTATTACTCTTAGAAGCAACGAGACGTCTTATTTATTTGAAAGTTCGTACGATAATAACAAATATCTCATGTCCTTGGACACGAACGACAATTCGACGTTTTCCACGAATTTTATTTTTCTAAGAATTCAAGGTGAAAAACAAAGCCGAGAGCTTATATACGCATCTCTTCATATATGCATTTTTGTTTACGACCTTCCAACGACAGTTTCCATATGATCACTTTACCGTTCGGTTGTTAAATGAAAATAGAAGATTTACATACGTCATATTTCATCTCGAATTTTATTACTTTTAAAGAATTGGATGAAACTTGTAAAAATTGTGGTAAGATTTTTACATTTATTTGTTATATGAATTAATTCGGAATATTAATAATGAAAAATAAGGAATTGTAAATACGTTTAGACGATTATTGACTTTTCTTTTATTGAATTTTTCTATGAGTCAGATGTGTATGAATGTGAATATTTGTGTGTGTGTGTGTGTGTATGCAGTGAGTCACAGGAATATGTGTATCCACCCATTCCCATTGTAAATTTTAAATAATTAATATTTGCAAATCATGCAAAATTTCAAAATTCTTATGCACAGAAACGTATTCAAAAAATTATGAAATTTTCAAATTAATAACAATTTTATTGCATAACATTTTGTTTTTTAGTGAAATCTAATTTTACTTACACAATATATTTTTATTAATCATTTCTTTTATTATATTTACATAAGATATAATAAAAGTACAATTATTTGTGTAAGTAAAACTTGGTTGGCTTTTGCATTTTCTGATTGTATTAACACGAGTGGTCATGTAAAACCAATTTTACTATCATTTATGTCCAATTATATATTTTTTAATTTAATTAATATTAAGATATATATTTCTTCGTATATAAGTGTTTAGAAATATTGTAGTAGAAACAAATATTAATTGTAAAAAAATTGACAACGAAGGTACGAATACTACTGCAATTTACTTGTGTATACATTTACATATTTTTTAATAATTCAATCGATTATGATTAAATGAGTTATTAATTATAAACATTTATCTAGACACACGCACACATTCGAATGAAATATATTTTGATTATAAAAATAACTATATGTATGTATAAATGTATATTTATATAAAGATCAGAGAAGAAAAGATAAGGATTTTATTCTCGTTTAAAGTAAATTGTCTACCGTGGATAGAAGATAACGATCGTCGTTTGAAAGAGAGAAACAGCATCTTGTTACAGAGTAGCTTTCACGAGAGTTACGATCTAACACAAATAAAGTATTCAATTTAAAATAAAAAGAAAAGAGAAAGAAAATGGAAAGAAAGAAAGAAATGTCAGTAAGCAACGTCAGCTTATCTCGCGTAGAAAAGGTTGCCACGAGTATTATGCGTGACGGAGTGGCCCCATAGTTTTCTGTTTCCTTCTAGTACGTAAAATTCAAGTTGGTTTGGTTGGTTCATGCTCGTTGGTTGGTGTTCTTGGTTCCTTCTTTACTTTCCTTCTAACTCTTCAAATAGATTGCGAGGAAAAGGACTACGAAAGTCGCTGCTAGAATTTCTTTTGACAAAAATTGCATAAAACGCGTATCCTAGCTTTTTCTCTTTTCTTTCTGTTTTCCTTTTAGCTTAGCAGCTACAGAGATACATATCTCATTCGAGAAAAGTTTGGGTCCTGTGCGTGTTTCCAACCCCTACCAACACAAACACCAACCACCTTTCCTCATCCACTTCCTTTAGAAACGGCATTGTCGCAAATAGAGGCAATTGAATGAAAATTGTGTCGAGAGAAAAGTTAGAACAGTGTTGGTAACAGCAGCCGCACGTTTCGAAAAAGGAAACGGGCTTTGCGAATTAACTAAACAAAAAAAAAAAATTACAAAACAAAACAAAAAATAAAGGGAACAAAGAAAAACAATAAGGGAGGAATAAACGAGGCGGGCAAGCAAACTCGGTGAATTTTATATTTTATGCGAAATAATATACGCTCATTCTTTTTTCTCCCCACACGAGATCATAATAAAATCTCCATCCATTTCGTTTCTCCGTCCAAATAATTATTTTCTCCTGTAATCGTTCAATCGTATAAACAATATTGATAATGATCCACTAATTCGAAGATCACTGTTGTACGATAAGCAAGATTAATAGGGGGAGCATTTCGATGAGATACGGAAAACGAGACGGCATCGATCAAGTGGGGTGGACAGAATGGGGAAGAAAGAGAGATAGATAGATACGACAAAGGAAAAGAAAAAAAAAGAAAAGATAAAGACAGAAAGAGTAGTCCGTTCCTTTCCTACTTCCTCGTTATTTTCCACTATCCCCGGCTTTAACGCAGTCTGCAGCACAATACTCGTTATCCCGAAGAGACATAGACGGAGATGCAAGATGGTTGAACGCGAGAGGTGAGAGGTTAGAGGATAAGAGAAAAAGGGTAAACGTTTCAGGGCACGTTGCTAGAGGGTGGAAGCGACGATCGAACCCTTCGCTTTCATTTTTCTTTTCTTTACTTTTTTTGTTTTTTTTTCTTCTTTTTGTTTCTTTCTTTTTCGTCACACGCACGCACGCCATCCATCCCTTATCTTCTTTGTTTTTTATCTTTTGTTTGTATCTTCCTTTTTCCATCTCCTTCCTTTCTTCCTTCCTTCCTTCTTTCCATCTCTCTTCCTTTTCTTTCATCCCCATTCTAAAGTTTCCCTTCACGTTGATAAAACAAAACAGAAAAAAAAAGAAAAATATAAATGCAAGCTTTTACACCTTGATCCATGTGATTCATCGATTACAAATCGAAACTCCGAGAGGTGTTATCAATCTTTCACATTTTATCTTTTTCGTTTTTATTTGTTATCACTTTTTCTTCGCGAGTATGTTTATTTCGATTCGTTTTTACTTCAAGATTTTGTTTTTTGACAAGCAACGTTCTAGGGTACAGAGGTAGAATTAGATTTAGGACGGAGAGAGATAGAGTAGAGACTTTCTAGTTGCCTTTTCATGGTAAACAGGTTTTCATCCATAAAAAATGTTCCTTGGAATTCGTCCAAACTAATAAATAAATGAAATTTTAATTAACATCCTTCCTATCTTCACGACGTCGAAAACTTGCTAACAAAATTGCTCGGGGGTAAAACTTTAGTATTTTTCTATTCAATTTATCTTACATACAATTTTGTACATTCGATCGAACACCTTTCTTTCTTTCTTATTTTATTGTATTTGTTATTTTTTTTCAACGGTGCGTACGTAACATTTTTTCAATTTTTTCCAAGATATTACAAAAGCAATACTGGTCAGTGATCTCTCTTTTTTTTTTACCTTTTTTTTCCTTTTTTGCAGATATGTATCATACATACGAATGTATGAATAAAAAAAGGTATCGATAAAAAAGAAAAGATTAATAAAAATAAAATAAAACGAATCATAGAGATATTTTTTAACAACTATACCTGTGTACGATCGATAACGTGTACATACATTATACAACACGCACGCACATATGTATTGTGTATGTATATACATACACAAATATATCAAAGTAATATCGTATTCGATATCGGCGAATTGATTTACAACAATTTGTATTTCGTTCATTTTCGTATATGACGGTGATATCGGGGAAAAATAACGCGAAAAATGCATTAACTGGTTTTCGATTTAGAAAGGGCATATCTTCGCATTATTACGTACGAGAAAAACAGAGAAAGAGAGAGAGAAAAAAGAGAATGGTAATAGAGAGTGAATAAAAGATAGGTGAGGTGGTTGTGGGTGGTGGTGGTGATGATTACAGTGAGAGGAGAAGGTTGAATACTTTCACGATATGGGACGAAATTTTTCTCGAAAGCAAATATATGTGTATACATATATATATGTATGTAGATATTTTTGTTCTTTTTGTTCTTTTTTTTTTCCTCTCCATTCTATACAATTCGACGGAAGGGGACAACGCTCTCGATAGCAAGCGTCGACAGGAGGAAAAATATCGGTCTATTTTCGCAGCTGGACTCGGGCCAACCGGTCATCGAATAATGTCTGCTCGCGGTGTGTAACGCAACGTTTAATTGCCGATAAGTTTGCAAAAACTCCATGTCTCATCGTGAAACATACCTTAAAAAGAAAAAGAAAAAGAAAGACCGATAAAATAAAATATAAAAGAGAGAGAGAGGGAGAGAGAGAGATAAAATAAGGATGATTTAACAGAAGGATACGGAGAAATGTTTTCTTTTCCTTCTCATCTTCGCGTGTATAGTACTCGATATTAAATAGAATTTACGCGAAATAACTTCCGATTCGGGTGACAGAATGAACGACTGCTATCGAAGGGTGGAAGAGACGTTAGAAAAATAACTTCGTTCTTTTTTGGAATTTCGCCAAACTACCCCAGGATCTTCGATTATCCTCACCGTTATACCTTCCTCTTCTATTATTTTTTTATCTTTCCTTTTTAATGATCGAACAGGATGAAAATAGTGTAATCTTCTTTTCAGAAATCCTATTTATTTGGTTAATATTATTTTTGAGTATTTTTTAATCGATATTTTGTATAATAAGAGAGAGTTTCTTTTTTCTTTTTTATTATAAATAACAAGTCTCAGTTTTATAGAGTTTTATACAAGTCTCAGGATTATACAATTGACATTGATATTTTATACAAATATACATAAAACATTGACAATTTTTCTTTAAATTAATCGATGTGATATCGACTACCTTTATATCGATATTTTATTGTTTCAAATACTGATTGAAAAATATTTGAAAGCACTGATCCAACAAATAACAGTACCGAAAAACTAATCTAAAGAAGGAAATATGAAAAAAGAAATAAAATTGCAATGGATGGATTGCAAAAAAGCGGAAGAAAAAAAAATGGAAAGAAAGAGAGAGGCAGAGAGAGAGAAAAAAAAAGGATGAAAAGATCGGGAAATATTCGAGCAATTCGAATCGACATTGTTAAAAAGGAAGGCCACGATAATCGAGCTTGTCACGCTCAATCATGTTCTCGCTTCAGGATATTTCGAGGATCACCGGGTTCTCCTCGCTTTATTAGCTCTATTGTTCGTCGACAGGGGGTTGGCATCGGTCCGGCTACCTTTTCTTCTTCCACCCACCCTTCCTCCCTCTCTTCCTCCCTCCTTCTCTTTTTCCCCCATTTTTTTTCTCTTTTTTTTTTCATTCTTTTTTCCCTCATCGACGAAAACGCTCTCCACAGCTTCCGGATTTCGCGTTCTCGTGGTGGATTTTGCGGTGAACGCGAAACTCGTGCCCGCGAATGAGTGAGAGAGAAAGAGAGAGAGAGAGCTTTGACTTAAGCCGACTTAATTGTTCCGTCGTCTAGCCAAATTTCCTCGTGGTTACACACTTCCCATGGTTTTCTTTCGAAGTAATTCAATAAAATGAACGAAGAAAGAGAGAGAGAGAGAGAGAAGATAAAATAAAAAAGAAAGTAATTAATACGTCTCAGAAACTGCACACGACGTTTTTCTCTTGGCACGAGGAGGAAAATTTTGAAGATATAGAAAAAGGAATCCATTGAAGTCAAAGAAATATTCTTTTTCTTTTCTTTGTTTTTTTTTTTCTTTCTTCTATCCACTCTCCGAGGAATCTATTTTCCATATCGTATCTATTATTCTTCTTTTACTCATACCTCGAGAAACTTATCGTTTGCATAGTTTTCTCGTTCAAGTACGACTATTACAGACGTAGACTTTTTATTCTATTTTATTCTATTTTCTCTCTCTCTCTCTCTTTTTCTCTCTTTCATGGGGTTTCTTTTCTATCGAGTCGCAAACGTATTTTCCGTGTGAATTCGATGATCACGTGAAAGGTTCGAGTATTACTACTTATACTTCAAATACAAATAATTCTTTTTATATCTACCCTTTCAGTTTGCCATCCCTTTGATGTGACTTTTGAGAAGAAATAGTTGAAGTACGTTTATCGTCCTCGTTCTCGTCGTTATTACTCACTCTTACATTAAACGTTAATCCTTTTCCACTTTTATTTTTTCATCCCTTCTTCTATAGATTTTTTTAACCTCTAAGAAGAAGTAGAAGAAGAAAAACGTTTCGTACGAGCGTTACGATATCGACGCTCGTCAAATAGATTTTCAACGGTAGGAATAAAAAAAAAAAGTTTCTATAATAAAAGTACGATAATTCCCCATGGGAATGATTTTTCCTTAGGAAATGCAAACTCTTTTCTTTCTTGAAGAGAAACGAGAGAACGCACCCGTTGGTAAGACTAACGTTCGCTCGTTCTCTTTGAAAAACAATCGGGCTTTAAAGAAAAGAAGAAGAAGAAGAAGAAGGAGGAAGGAAGGAAGGAAGGAAGGAAGGAAGGAAGGATGGAAGGAAGAAAGGAAGGAATAGAAGAAGAAGAGGGAGTTCGAATGAGAAAGAGTAAGAAGAGGAAAGAATGGGGAGGAGAAAAAAAGAAAAAACAAAAAAAAGAGAAGGATGAGAAAGATGCTCTTTGAACAGTCTCCGAATCGGTTCGTCGCAAGGATCGTTTGCGATTCATCGATCGATCGGTAGATGAATGAATGGATGTATCGATCGATCGATTGATCGATCTATCTATCTTCAAAGTCTATTTACACCGAAGAGGAATTGAGAGGGCTCAGGAGAACTCCCTTCCTTCCTTCTTTCCTCACCCTCCCCTCTCTCTCTCTCTCTCTCTCTTTCTCTTTCTTTTGCAAAAGAAGAATGGATGATCGAAGAAGGAACGGCAGCGTTACGGTGAGAGAAAGATGCCGAATAGGAAATTCATAAAGCACTTCTTAAGCTAGAACTGCGGCTCGAGCGTGTCAGTCAGTGACCTTTCCGCTCGCGATCTTAGTCGTTGGTATGGTTGCTTTCCTGAGAATTCAACCGAGTTTCTTTCGAATCGGTCAATGCCATTGAAAACAGAGTTAAAAAGCTCTTCTAGGGTTTGGTTCTTCGTTTTAAACGACTAGGACGAATTTCATTATGTTTTTTTTTCATCCCTTTTTTTTTTTTTGTCATTATAGAGTAACCTTACTTTCGTCGAATACTTTGTTATATTCTCTTTTTCACTTTTTCTTTTTTCTTTTTAATCACTATTTTTTTTCTTTTTTTTTTCTTTTTTAGTTTATAACCTTTAAGTGAATCTACAGTTGAATATTTATTTTTGTCATCTTTTCTCAAAGGTTCGTAGATCTCTTTGGTAATTAAAGTCTTGCAATTAGTTCTACTTTTGCTTATTTTTTTTGTTTTCCATTTATATCGATATTATTTTATTTTTCCTTTAATTTATTAATCTCAAATTTAATTACAGTTTGATATTATTTTATTAATTATTTCTTGTCTTTTAAAGAACTACCAGAGTTTCTGTTGAACTCATTCTAATTTTAAGTCGAACGAATTGATCATTATTAATAGTATCAATATTTAAATCTATCGAAATAATTTTCACTCGCTTTTCGTTTATTCCTATTTACGTATCATAAGACCTCACTGATTTAATAATAGATTTATATACAATTTGTCTTCTGCCGTTTTTAACTTTTAAGATTAATACTAATAATGTTAACGTATATCAAATTTCAAATATAGAATAAATCAGATAACAAATTTGTCAATACTAAAATATCATGATCACATTCGAATAGTTTTCTATCTCTTTTTTTCTTTCTCTCTCTCTCTCTTTTAGAGAGATGGGTTCGATTGCTGGATGAATAAATCCTGCAGTTCTTTTCCAGCATCCTTTTGTCTCTTTCTTCACGGTTGAAAAGAGACCAAAAGAGAATCCGTAAGTCGTGAGATAATAGGGATACTTTGCGACGATTTTCACTGCTGCAACGGACAACGGAGTAACCCGAAGAAAATCGGTCCAACTTTGTATATACGTACATACATACACACATATATACATATACGTATATATATGTATACCTATATATACCTATACATACAATACTTTTTATATTTTTCTTCTTAACTCTTCATTTGCGACACGTTTTTCTCTTACCTTTTCATTCTTTCCGCCACTTCTTTTCGTGATAAATGTCACGCGAAGCACATGTTTTTTAAAAAACACCTTAGAAAAACTTTCAAGACGAATTTCTAACTTTTATCTCGCCTGATATTAAATAAAAACCTTTTCCTTAAATCATTGCAACCTACCTGTTGTTGATCAAATCATTTTCAATTTTTATTTTCTCTTATCGTATTTAATTCGCTCTTTTATTTCTCATCAAGATCTAATTTTCTCGATTAATAATATTTTAATAATTACCTTTGTATTATTTTCACTATTTTTTCTCGTTATAAATGACACGCGAAGCACGTGTTTTTTAAAAAAGGAAAAACATCTCAGGAAAACTTTTAAAGCAAATGTTATAAGTACATTTACCTCGTTCGATATTGAATAAAAACCTTTTCCTTAAATCATTGCAACCTACCCGTTGTTGATTAAATCATTTCCAATTTTTATTTTTCTCTTATTGTATTTAATTCGCTCTTTTATTTCTCATCAAGATCTAATTATTCTCGATTAATAATATTTTAATCTTTACCTTTGTATTATTTTCACTATTTTTTCTCGTAATAAATGACACGCGAATCACGTGTTTTTTAAAAAAGATAAAACATCTCAGGAAAACTTTCAAAGCAAATGTTATAAGTACATTTACCTCGTTCGATATTAAATAAAAACCTTTTCCTTAAATCATTGCACAACCTACCTATTGTTGATTTAATTATTTTTAATTTTGATTTTCTCTTATATTTTATTTAATTCGTTCTTTTATTTCTCATCAAGTTCCATTTATTCTCGATTAACAACATTTTTATTTTCCTTTTTCTTACTTATTTTTTTTCTTTTTTAATTTCTTATCACTCGTACAGTTTTTCATCTTTCTTCTCTTTATTCTTTGAAACTTCTTCTTTAAAAGCGTTTTCGCTTATTACGTTCTTATTCTTGGCTTTCCTTTTTTCTCACGTTTCTCGTTCGGACAGTTCGACAAGCTTTCACGACCGGAGAGTACAAACGACACTTACGTAGCATCGACGCTAATCGAAAAGCCGGAACATAAAACATATTTTTTCTTTCTCTTTCACTCCATCCATCCACATTCTCACACACACAGACACACACTTTTGTAAAGGTTAAGGTAAAGTATCAATATATTGTTATTCGTCAATCTTTTTTGTTAAAAAAGTGTATACCCTCCAGCAAGGTTCAACTTTAATACGACAAAGTCGATATTTCGCAATTTTATAAAGAATTCTTTTACGCGCGCGTGTGTGTGTTGTGTGTGTGTTGTGTGTGTGTATGTATACTTGATCTTCGAATATTTTATTTCAAACAAGAAACCAAGTACAGATTGGCTAAGTTTTTTTAGCTTCATCGAAGTAATTACTCATTTCCTAGTCTTCTAAAATCGACGATAATATTATTCAAAAATGTTAGAGAACTTTCCAGATTGTTTATATTTCCTCTTTTAATGCTCTGATCAACGAGTTGAACTTTAGCGAGATCACAGGAGTATCGATTGTTTCGAAAATTCTATTTCAAAGTTGAAGAAATGAATTATTCAGATTTATATATTGTATTTTAAGTTTATCGTTTATTACGGTCGAAGGGTTGAAAAATTTTGATCAATCGAATCCGAACGAATCGTCGATATTTCCTTTGAAATAACGCAGGATTATGGTGAACGATGTAAAAGAAAAAAGAAACAGAAAAAGAGAGAAAGAGAGGGATGAAAGAGAAGGAGAAGAAATTTAATAAAGAAGGGCCACTCAGTTGAAGTAAAAAAAGAAAAAAAAATAACCTGAAATAATTAAGAAAAATAATAAAAAATAATTAGTATTTCTAAAGGAGTGGAAGGTTCGTATTTAATAGTAGCATGGAAAGCAACGGCGTTAATTAAAGGAGTAATTTTCATGCAAATCTTTGGACTTCTTCTATTTTTCTTTCTTTTTCTTTTTTTGTATGTTTTATTTAAGCTACCAGTTCTTAACCCTTTGTTGTTTCCTTTCGGATAACTGAGTTACTCATTCTCGAAGACGGAAGTAGAAAGAGATATAGAGAAAGAGAAGAAATAAGAAGAAGACAGAGTCAAATTGTCGTCGCATGGAATACGAAGAGAGAGGAAGAGAGAGGATCGTCATTATTTTCACGAAGAGTAGGAAAGGTTTACGACTGTCCATCAAGATCTGAAATTGCTCTGGGGTGAATGCTTCCAAGTTTCTCGTTGAAAGTAACTTTTCCTCGAATTTAGGTATACAGGGTGAGGAATTTCAATCGAAACGCTTAAGTGTCACTCTTGTTTATTGTTTTATAGACGAAGCTTTTAAACAAAAAATAATAGCATCCGAAAATACAAATGTAGCGATAAAATTTTTACTACTGTCAATTTTTTAAATTGAATTATATATTTTACATTATATTGATCAATCAACAGTATTAATCTATTTGCATCGTTATTTATAATATTTTAATGAAAATATTTCCTTAACCGATAGGTAAATTAAAATACGTGATTCCATGTAAGAAAATGAAAAAGTGAGGATTAATTATTATATAGATATGTCTTAAAAGAATTAATTATTTTTTGTCAACTAAATTTGCCTCGTCAAATACTACAGCATTATTCTAAATTATTTCCCCTTCTTCCTACCCAAAAACCTCAAATAGAAAATATTTCTAAGCGTTCCCATTTAAATACTCTACCCTATATATACTTCCGTTTAGGAATGCAGTAAAATTCGTAGACGCTCGTAAAACTTCCTTTCTAGTTTCTTTTTGTTTCATCTTTTGTTTCTTAAGTTTCAAATTTCAGTCACGTAATAAACCATAGCACTTCGAGAATGTTTTCGTTGGTGTTTCGCAATAATGATCACGATTGTTTTTCATCCTCCACACCCCTAACGAAGAAATCGGCTCTCGAGATGCATTAGATTTTCAAAACGCGTGACTGGAGTTAGCCGTTAGTCGAGTTAGCTGACTCGAGGATGAAATTCTCTCGCGGGAAAACATTGGAACTTGGGAAGGAACGAAGAGTGAGAGAATGAGAAAATGAGAGAGAGAGAGAGAGAGAGAGAGAGAGAGAGGTTAGTGGACTATTTTCGGATACACGCATCGCACTTTCGCGTTTGCGAAATATCCCACAGGAATTTACGGATGTATTTACATTAAAATTATACGTATCGCTACGAGCATGAATACCAAACATATTTACCTAAGTATACCTTATAGTCCAAATTACGAAAATTCGTTTAAAACTAATCAATGCGATCCTTAAAATTGTTTATTTTTTATTTATTTTCATTATTATTTTATTCATTTTATTTCATTATTAGATAGCCTACTTTCGAATAATAAAATTCTACTGATTGTGAGATATATCGCATAAAAGTCCATTCAATTTTATTAACCATTAAAAAAATATATTTTATAGCGTTTAAATTAATCTATACATTTTTTGATGTTTCTCGTTAATAGCTCATATTTTTTGAATACCAAGTTATTTGTTGGATATCATCGCCTGACTCCCCTTATACAATTTCATTGATCAATGAAATCTCTTTCTGTCTCTCTCTTTCACTCTCTTTATATAGATTTCTCTTTTTTTTCGGGTATTATTGAATATGTGAAGGCTATAATAGCTTTGGGCTTCCATTCAATCGTAAATCAATCAACCATCTTCCCTTTTTGACGTCATCGGTTCTATGTAAAGGTCTCTCTCTCTCTCTCTTTTCTCTCTCTTTTAATTTTTATTTTCTGGTTCTCTTTTTGAAGAACCAAAATAACGGCATAGATATGAATAAGAATAAAGATAATAAGGTATTCACATATTTATCTACAATCACATTCCACTAGGAACTATATAGAAGATTATTTTAAAGCAGATTATTCCCTGATGTACAAAGGTACCACCGAGTATAATTATCTACTGCAACCTTCCCATACTTGCTTGTCTGCTTTGTCGACTCTTAAGCGACACTTCTTTTCCCCTTTCTTCTTAATATCCAGACGAAGCACATCATTAGATATCAAAGCTCTCAGAAAAAGACTCAACTTGAATATTCACTTTTAAAGAAGAATACTGTTAATATTTATTATATATTTTTTAATCACAATATTATATACGCAGGCTTAATTCTAAATTATGAGAATGAATTAGGTCTAAGATTTTATTTTCAACTATAATTTAATATTTTCAATTGTCGCATTTTAATACACCGTCACTATTGATAATAATTTCAGAATAGAAAATTAAAAATTCCGTTTAAAAATACTAGTCGAATCGTAATCGTGTCAATCGAAAAACAAAATTATCTTTCGCCCTTTTCAAAAAAAGAAATAAAGACAGAAAATAGAACAACTGACGGAATTCCTGGAAACAATTCTTGGAAAAAGAAAAACTAAATTCTTAGTACGAGTAAAAAGTTTCTTCTTTTTAATTCTTCATTCTTCGAATCATGAAAGGTAGATCTTTTCTGAAGAAGTTGATAAAAACCTAAAAGGGATGATGATAGGAAAAAAAGAGAGGTAGGAAAGGAAGAAGAAGAAGAGAAAGGAGGAATAGAAGGAAGAGGAGGAGGAGGAGGTGGAGAAGGAGGAGGAGAACTCGCGATACACGATTCGAAACGAGTCTGACTGAGATACGAACGTCTAGTCCTCCTCTTTCGATTCCCTCTTAAAAGGGTAACTTTGACTTTATGTCGAGAGGTCACACGCGACCTCCGGAACTCTTGAGATTCCCTCGAGTCCTTAGAGCCCTTCCTACACTCTACCAATCCGCTCGTCTGCTCGACTATAATATAGCACAGTCCTTTTCTAAAAACCCTTCTCTCTTCGCATTCTTCCTTTTCATTCGTTCTCACCCCTTTACTTCTTCTTTTATTTTTTTTCTCTTTCTATTTCTATTTCCACCTCCATTCCTCTATCACCTTTCGATCGTTCTTTCCTTCTTCTTTAACTTTGTTTCCCTCCTTCCTGTAGCCGCCCCTTCTCGTGTCGTCCGAGTCGCGCATACGAAATATATTTCCGACGTTTCTAAGACTACGTGCGGTCGACTCTCATAGGATTTTCAGAACGTAGCTGGAACATAAGTTGCTTCTTTCCAGTTTTTCAACTTTCACGTGGCGGAATCGAAAAGCTTTAAAATAATCTTTAAAATTCCTTTTTTACGTATATGTATTGTATTACATTATATGTGTTCAGCCGTAAAGTCATTAACTCACATTTATGCTAATTTTATGCTTATTGATCGTCAAACAAATTTTTAATGAGAAAAATCAGGTTTAGGATAAGTATGCTTTTTGTTACTACTTTCACACATTACTATTGGTACTTTTTACGGAGTAATAAATTGTTTCTGGATTGTTTGAAGCAAGGTAAGCAACATAAACCATTTTGAAGCAAAAGCGTAGTTAATGACTTTTGTATGAACATAGATGATATATGACTCCACTCTTTGTCGTTTCACTCGAATATTATCGACGTTATCGAATTTTGGGAAAGAAAAGAAGTAAAGATAAGAAGAGTAGGTGAAAAGATGAGAAAAATGTGTTGGAGTACAGAAGATAAGAAAATCTAAGTTACCTAATCTTGTTTGTTGAAACTAGGTCTGATGCGTCATCTTACGAGAGGCACATGCATTCTTTGAAAAATGTATCCTTTAAATATTATACGCACACGAGATTATATAGGTTCTCTTTCTTTTCCTCTGTTTCTCTTTGCTTCTATGAAGATGTTTCAAGAAAGTGAGATAGAAGCGTGGAAGCAAGATGAGCAACTCCAGGGAATAAGAATTTTCCTTCATGAATAATTCCCGATATCCCTTCGTGCATTCGTTTTCCCGAAGGGGTAGAATGCGTTTTTGAAATCTACGAACGGATCGTGTGGGAGGATTCTCTCCTTCGGGTATGGCAAAGCCATGCCGACGACGTTGATCATCCATTTTGTGTCCTTTCCACTTGCCTTTGCCTTATCCTTTCTCTTTCTCGCTTACACCTGTGTACTATAGTGTCTGCTTTAACACTATCTTTCTCTCTTTCTCTTTCTTTCTCTCTCTCATCAAGATTCGATTCGCGTACCTGTCCCGCGAGAGGGGTCGCCAAGAAAGTGCAAATGGTCCTTAAGGACTTTCCTTAGCAACATAGGCTACTGTACGCCATGCACGAACCTTCTACCACAGAAAGAGATTATCACGCTTTCTTCGAGTTCGATACTTCCGTATAAAGGATCCTATACAAAATAGATAAGCTAAAAGATGAACGAAGAGAACCTGATCTCTCTCTTTCTCTCTCTCTTTCTTTCTCTCTCTCTCTCTCTCTCTCTCTCTCTCTCTCTCTTTCTCTCTGTCTCTCTCTTTTTCATTTATACGAAAAAGAGATACCCTAAATGAATTTAGATCGCAATCTTTCAAATTGCATACTACTGATTGTATCTAATCATTAGGTTGAATTATAATTTTGTTCCTTTTGCCGATAGGAACAAATTGTTTCATTGTTTAACAAGGTCTGTTGTAAATAATGCAAGTTTTTGCGAGGATGCATCAGGGCAAAAGAGCTCGTTAAACGATGCAACCATTCTCCTCTACAATTTTCCATTCAATTTACGATAGGAACAAATTTTTATTCCAACCCAGTAACTACGTACACTCTGTATACCTAGCAATAAAAATTCAAGATCGATTAGATCGAAACCAAAGTAATTTCGTAGGACGGACCAAAGTTCGCGAATCCGTCGTTACTCCGAAACGAATTCACTTCAGGACCCTCGGAGATTCTTCCTACTTTGAAATAAACTTTTATTTCCCTCGTCTTTATTCTCTCTCTCTCTCTCTCTCTCTCTCTTTTTATTTTCTTTCTTTTCATTCCTTTTCGTTCTTTCTTTTTCTTTGTTTTTATTCACTTTCGAATTTTCCTCGAACGAAAGTATATATACATACATTATATATATGTATATATTCTACATAGAAAAGCTTTGTCGTGTGGTTGCTGCTTTTCTCTTAGGGAAAAGATTTTACTATCTATAAAAATGCGAATTTAGAAATGGAGGAGAGGTGACGAGTTCGTAGTATCGAAACGAGTCACTAGAGATTTTGCATACCATTGAAGCTATAGCACTGAACGAATGGTGAATATTTGATTTCAAACTCGTATATCGTTTATGAATTAAAAAGAACTATGCATTTGTGTTAAATCTCAACTGAATAAAAGTAATGTGTATCTACTTTTATACATGCAGAGAAGGTGTCTAGGGTCTTTTGTGAGCGTATTTTAGGCTCACAAATAAAAGAAATAAATGTTACATAGACATAGGTCCATTAAAGTTTTTTTTAAAAGTTATAAGATAAATTGTAAAACTATTTAAATATTTTTTAAATGTTTACTGTCTTTCAGTGATTCAATGTATTTTTCTGTGAACAAAATAGCTTGACCATCTAGATCACTTGACCTTATCACACAAGATTTTTATTTGTAGGGGAAATTAAAACAAGAACTGTATACAACTAAGATAGCTACACTTTATGTTATGAAAGAACGAATTTGATGACATAGTTGCAGAAATTAATACAAATCCACAAGAAATTCGTCATGTGATAAACAGCACTACAGCGTTGTCAAATTTATATTCACAGGCAACATTTTCAACAGAACATATAGACACAATTTAACAATTTATATTTATAATTTTAAAATAAAGCTTTAAATAACCTATGTTTATATAACATTTATTTTGTTATTTTTTGAGTTTAAAATGCGCTCACAATGTTTGTATATATAAATAAACCTTAAATATTCAGCGTATATACCTACGTCTAGTATATACATAAATGAGAGGAAAATGAAAGAAAGAAAGAAAGAAAGAGAGAGAAAGAGTAATTTTCTAGTCGAGCTGCATTATGATTTATCTTACGGAAAGTACGTTCATTTTTAAATTACTCTAGACGGAAACCGCAGCGCTAGTCCATGGACCGCTTCATAAATATCGAATCGAAGTATAGTTCCCAGATAAAAGTGGAAACGAGTCTATGCACTGTCCGGATTTTTGTCCGGTAAGCATTAACGGGATGGACGGATTTCTGGCATAGTGCCACAAGCGCCATTAATCCAACACGCGTGTACTCGAGATTCACACATACGTACTAACCTAGGTATGTTTTCTTGTACACGTACAACTTGAGCCTCAAATGGATGAGCTTTAACTCCCATTCACCTGGCAACTTCGCACAACGTGAAACGCTACCAACTAGCTGTTAGGACAGATCTCTGTTATTGAGATAACTTATAGAATGGTATGAAAACTTACCCAGACACTTTTATCGATACTATCTGGCAAATGATTTGACCTATTCATATCTAAAAGTTCATTGCAACGAATTGATATTACCAATGGAAATTGAACAAAAGATTGAACATATTATTCATCTGAACTTTTTGTCAATAATACCTACGAAAAATGAACGTTCTCGAGTATACATAGTTAATATAGGAACAGTAGCAGTAGCACCACTAGTAACGGCAACAGCGACAACACTAACAGCAACGACGAGTATCCACCATCGTCGAGTAGTTAATGAGATTCGACATAGATGAAAGGGCCCCGAACGAACGTGGAATTAATGGAATTGTCGAGTCTACGTGAGAGAGACGAGGCTCCATCGATCCCCCGTGGAAACGATGACCTGGTTCCATCGAACGTAGGTAACTATCTACCTATCGAAGAGAAGAGGACCCGTTCATACTACCACCCCTCTAACTGCTTCTGCTGCTGCTACTGTTGCTGCTGCTGCTGCTCTGAGTGGTAACTATAGCTGATAGTGTCAATGTTAGTCTGATTTATCCTTCGTTAAAATTTGTCCATCGATTTTTTTTACTTCTAAAATATTCAATAATATTTAAATGATTATTATCGTGATTTTGATTTTCTTATAACATCAAGTAGAATAATATTCGGATTGAAATCCAAGTTGTTGAACAATTGAATGAAATCCAGAAAGCCAGAATCGGTGGAGTGACTTTACTACTACTTTTACGAATCACGGATTAATGAAATCGTCCTGAAGCCCTAGTCTTCTTTAGCCTTCCCTATCTTTCCTCTCAGAATTGGCAAACTTGTTCGCAACGTTGTATCGTTCTACAGTTGAAGATAGGCTCGCGTAACTACGATTCTCCAAATGGAGAAAGTTTCCCGCTAGAAAGGGCTCGTTATCGTTGACCGCTGACCTCTTCTTTCTGGCATGGAAGGCTCAACCTCGGAAACCACGAAGGGAGAGAAAACCGGCTTAACCTTCCCCCCCCCTCTCCCATCATTCTCCTCTCCTTCTCCACCACTCATTTCTCCATCTCTTTCTCTTTCTTTTCCTTTTTTTTGCTTTTTTAACTTTTCAAGGGTCGCTACGTGAGCGATATGCCACCGAATGAGAGCAAGAGAGAGAGAGAGAGAGAGAAAGAGAAAACGGTTTTCTCTTTTCCCAGTTTTCTCATGATACGATGCCAAATAGCAAGGCGTTTTGTAAACGGTTTATCTCCGAGTTCGATAAAGTTTAGTTCGCGGGGACATTTGGCAAGCGACAGAAACCGAAGAAGAAGAAGAAGAATAAGAAGATAGGAGGGGTGAAAAGGGAGAGAATATTACCCTCGTTGACGATGATAAAACCTGGATTGTTAGCGACCAACTTTTAGACTTATGCTTTTAAAACGCGTTACGCTTTTGGATAAAGACAAAAAAGGGCTCTCAAGCTTTCCGTCCTTTTCCTTTCTTTCTTTCCTTCTTTCTTTTTTTCTTCTCTTTTTCGCTCTTTCTTTTTTTTCTTTCTACCTTATCTTATCCAACTTTATTTGATATTTCTCGGTTATATGTTTTTTTTTAACAGTGAATTTTTATTTACCGTACTGCACACCATGGAAAATGGTTTTTTGAGGAATATGCACGGGTTCCAGTTAATTTAACGCGGAACATTGTTAATACGAATTTAAATAATTAAACGCAATCTTTTTCATTTATTTAATTTTCATTCCACTCTATGAGAAGGTACATACTACTCTCTGGATTTATATTATTTTATTTTCTCTTTTTTTGTTTCTTTTTCTTTTTTTTTATCCTCTAAGAATAAAATTTTTCACATAAAATTCATGAACAATCATAACTACGAAAGTACTTTCAATTAGGAAGGAAAATAAATGATAAAACTGTTATCCATTATCGTAGAAAATAATTGTTCTAATGACTCTTTAAAAATACATACTTACATAGCACGTAAAAGACGATTTAGTATTTGCTTGATGGGACGAATACGGTCAGAGAGATGTCGTTCTTGGATAAGAATGTTAATTCCTAGGCGAGAGTTGGTAGTTCGAGCGTTCGTTAATTAAATTTACCTAGAACTCTCTCTCTCTCTCTCTTTCTTTCTCATTCTCCCGCTGCGTACCAAAATGGCCTAGAGTCTCGTAAATTTTACGAATTTTTTTCTTCATTCTTTTTAATTCCACCTTCTCTCAGCATGACCGAATTATATTAAAAAAAAAAAAGTTGCAGTAGTGAAAGAAGGAAAAAAAAAGGAAGAAATTTAAATAATAAAATTATTAAAATTATCCAACATAGAGAAAGAGACAAGTGAAATGTTCATACTGTTTGCGTTCAATTATTATTTATATAATGAATATTTTAAAACATTTTTGTGACTGATATTTATAATAACTTTGACGCAACTCTGCACCTATGACAAATTATCTTAGAAAGAAAAATAAATGAAAATTATATTGATCAAATAAATCGAAACAATAATAGTAATAAATTGACCAAATTTACTACATTACGCAAACATTAACATTACTAACCCCTAGAGAACGGTAATAGCAGATACTGTTTGCGTTACGGACAATAACGATTTGGAGGTAAATCAGAAAGCACGGGTAGTCTGTAGGACACGCACGTGCCTCTAACGCAATTGTCCATTTCCCAGGTAGTAGGAACGTGGCTTCGGTGTAACAATGGACATCCATCGATTACCCGTCTGTAGTAGACACGAGGTGAGGTTAGGGGGAAAGGGAGAGGAGTATGGGGACGTGGGTAGGGTGGGGGTGAGAGTGGTAGGTTCAGAGGGAGTGCAGAGAGAGAGAGGGTGGACGAGAACTCCGTAGGGTGGTTGTACGTTCACAGGAGACTGCCTTCCGGAGCTTTGGAAGCTTGCCTGTTTGCTTCGGCTGGCTGCCTGGGCTACCTGTCTCATACCAGAATTACGTGATTTACATGGAGCTCGATGAACGTGCGACGGCTCGCGCTACGTCGCGTTATCCGACGATAACGTCGGAAACGGCAAAGGCATATGAACAGAAGGATTGAGTGATCGAGTGAGAGAAACGGTTCAAGGCTGGAGGAGGAACGGAATGGTCATAGAGTAAGAAGGGAATGGAATGGTGAAACTACGACAAGACCTTGGCCGATTAATGGAACGACAAACTTGACGAAATTGGCAAACTTGGCCGTGAGCTATAACGTTCGTCCTATTGTGTGCATCGAACTTGAACGGAAGTGGACTAAACTGTTCGAACCGACATCGTTATTGTTTCGCTATTACGTTCGTTTCGAACTTTCCTAGGAATACCTAAAAGATAAACCAGTTAGTGTTTGTCATTGTAAACGTGAAAAAGGAATTCGTACTTGTATTATTCGAACTTTTTTCTTTAACCGTCTATGGCCAGAATTGTCGTTAAAAATAAAAAAAAACATTTTTGGAATTGAAAATCTATAATTATAAACATATATATGCAGGTGAAACAAACATTTTTCCGTTTAAACAATTTTATTACAATAAATTCAATGTGTTACTTTCAGGTAACAACGGCCCATAATTTTTCCACTTCTGCGTAGGAAATTCTACGAAGTACTTTGTACGTAGCGTTAAAAATAAATGTACATTGCATTTTTAATATTTTATTTTCGAAATTCCTTTACGCCGAGATTTTTACAGCGTCCTTTGTTGTCCGAAAAAATTGGCCAATGTGCTACTTCATTTTTTCGTACGTTTTGTACTGGAAGTACTGTATTTGGTCTTTTTTTTATATTTGTATGTAATTTTTTATCTACATTGGTAGAAACAACACACTCTTTTTTCTTACGAATTCCTTTGTGCTCCTGACATAAACAAAATGCAATTTCAGTTTTAAATGTCAAGAAATTATACTGTTTCCTGGGGCTAATAGAATACAATGAATTTTGTACAGGGTTCACGACCGAAAATCTATCTTTATAGCTCTTCCGCCATAAAACTGATAAACATGATCAGGAATTGTTCACTGCAACAAATTTCTCAACTTGTTCCGACATATGATGGAACACACAAGCTTTATCCTAAATATACAGAAATCTCCCTTATAATCCATTGTTACTTCAAAGTAACAGAACTGTATCATAAAAAAAAAAGTAACAAAATGATATTTAAAATGCAAAAAATTAAATTGTTATTAATATTCAAACTCAGAACTATTATATACATAATTTTTTATTCGGTAAACACCGACAGAAGCACAAATAATTTCAATTGAAGAAAAAGGTTTAGCTTGCCTCTACTGTAGACAGCTTGCATAACATTTATTTTGTTATTTCAGATTGATAGTATTAGCAACCATCATGAATATTGGTATTAGTTGTCTCGGAAACATTATAAAATTAAGATGTATACGCCATCTCATTAAAATAACTAAAATTATTTGGTAAAATGCCGAAAAATTATTATGTTACCTGAAAGGAACACTGGCCCACAGAGGGTTAACAAGGAAGTTGAAATCAACGTGAAAATACTCTTGACATCTTATTCTATTGTCTTCTTTCATTTTCTTATATTTTATTTCTCTCTCTCTCTCTCCCTCTCTTTCTTTTTTATTTTGGTTTTATTTTTGTCCCGATGTATGATACAGGGATTTTCTTCTCGATATATAGAATCCACATCACGTAATATCATAATCGTAAATGTATTAACATGCGTGGGATCCAGCTAAAGGGCAAGCGGAAGGTATTAAAACGTGAGATGTTTATCGTTTCAACGCAACACGAACCAAGTGGACGAAGAGTGGAGATTTTATTTTCGAGATCGAACAAAGATTTCCTACCTGTTCTTTCAAAACACAGAGGGAAAAAGAGAAGGGCAATGAAATAAAAATAAAAGAGGAGGAGAGAGTACAAGCAAAGCACTTTTGTTATCTAACGAAAAAACGCTTTTCTAATTCCGCAATATTCGTGGGATCGTTAAAGAATACTTTTGTTTTGTCATTTTTCATCATTTAATTTTTTCAAGGGTGGAAATCCATTGGATCTAGCAACGTTTTTCAAAGACAATAAAATAAAGAATAAAAAATATAAAAATCTCACCAGGATATCGCATAGTTTTATGGCGGATGGAACGTTTTGTTTTGTCTTTTTTTTTTCGTTTCTTGTCTTCTTAATGTTTTCTTTTTCTTTTTCTCGTTCTTTCTTTCTTTCTTTCTTCTCGGTTTTTTTCTCTCTTCTTCTTTTTGATAGATTGCATAGGAAACAATGCTCAACACAAGTAACGCTCGTTCGTAGGTGAATGTGGCATTCATCTCCATTGTCAGGAAGCGAACATCCTGCTGTAGCTTCGTCGGTTGCTGCCGTACCAGTTTCTACCGAGACTACCTTCCTTCCTTCCTTCCTTCCTTGCTTCCTTGCTTCCTCGCTTCCTTGCTTCCTTGCCTGCTTGCTAGCTAGACTAGCTTGCTCTTTTAACTATCCTGAAATAAAGTATGCAAGCTAATCTAACACAAAAGATAGAAAATGAAAATGAAAGAAAATTCTTAATATTTGTATACCCAAATATGCATATGTAATCTAAGTCATTTTGAATTATCTAACAGTCTACGATCAGACGTATTTGATGAAAATATTTGTCTTTTACTAATTAGGTCAATCAGAATAACTAATATTGCCTTTTTAATTATTTTTAATTAAATTTAATTATCGTTGCAACAAGTGTAATCGGCACTAGTTCTTAATATTTGTGTACATTCGTGCACACGTAAGTTAGCTCTGTTATTTTTAAGAATTCATGGTATTTCAAATTATCAAGAAATCTATGTCTGCAAATATTTTGCAAACAAATTGTTATTCTTAGATTGATAAACGAATAATTGCAAATTTTAATATATTTAATGATCATCGTTAGAGTTCGAATTGGGATTACTGATGTGTACTTGTATTATTTTTGAAGATTTTTGAAGATCCCATTGACGTTTTATGTGTGACCAATACTAGTAATTTTTATTTATTTATTTATTTATTTCTCTCTCTTTCTCTCCCTCTCTCTCTCTTTGTCTTATAGAGAAATCTATAAAACAATAGTATTTTATCTATTTCCTCATGCGACAGGACTTTACGATAGAAAGAACGTATGAAATATTGACATAGATAACTAAGGCAGTGGTCTCTGGTGTACGATACGAACTTCATCCACTTTCAAAGTCGTTTATCCTGAAAGAACCGAGACTTTCTTCCCTTTACTCTTCGTACTTTTTAAACTTGTAGTACGCGCTACAAATCGCGAGGACGTTTTACGTCTAAGAATACTTTAGGGTATTCAAAGTGTCTGTTACATTTACGCTTGCCTTACAAAAAAAAAAATAAGAAAGGAAACAAGAAAAAACCAAATAAAAAAAATACTTTAATACGCGCATTCATGCATACGTATTTATTATTTATACCGAACAAATATTCTTTAATACATTTCCATGTTTATAAGTCGCGTCTAAAAAAGAAAGATAGTAAAAAAGGAAACTAAAACTCGATCACGAAAACATAGCCCGAAAATCAACGCGGAATCGCAATCATAAATAAACTCTGACGCTGGATAGGAACGTACGATTTTTATCCTCTTGTAGGGGAAAAAAAAATAAAAATAATAATAATCAAAAAAGAAGAGGAAGGAAGAAATTTCCTACGATTCTTCTCTCTAACGAACACGCCGAAACAGTATTTTGCTCGATAAAGATTGCACGAATACGAGGACCGGGGCCGGATCGTACGTCGTTTCTATAAATATTTATTGGACAATTGGCTGCTTTCCGTTATGTGTATATATGTGTTCTCGGGTGTGCATATTTAAAAAAAAAAACCATTTTCCTGATACGAACAACTACGATCTAATATAACAGTCAATGAATTTTGACTATGCAAATAATGACCCATCGTTTTTAATAAAAATTCAACCCTCCAATGTTATTGCGTATACGGGGAATGAAAAAATATTTGTTTCACGAGTAAAAAATAAAGATACATTTTCTGTGAATACCGGATACATATCCTGATGCATATCAGGAAACATGCCATGCGTGTTCGTTGAAATCAGAAGGGAAAGAGAAATTTTCTAATATTTTGTTCTTTTTCATATTCATACAACATTTATTAGCATATTTTTATTCGAAGTCACGAAGACGCGATTAAAAATTACCTCGACGTAATTAAATATTCTTAACGATATTTATTTCAAGAGGAAGTGAGGTAAAGAAGGAAATGATGGAAAATCTTTTATCCATCGATTGTAATCTCGCGTTGTTAATTAGTGCAATTAATTTACGATACAAATTGAAAAACGAGGAGGGGGACATGATATATTTTCGATTATATTCCCGATAAATCGTTCATCTAATCCTATCGATATATCAGTATCGGAAAATAAATTAGTTATTATCGTAGAAGAAAAGAAGAATATATAAAAATCAATATAAGTTAATATTTAATACATTTATACAAATACAATCGTACTGATATTACGTTCGTGTTAATTCATTTTCAAGCTGAGTCGGTGAGGCAGTAAAAAAGTAAAGAACGATGATAAGGATGGAAAACTCGAAGCTATTATATAAAATAATTGGATTTTTAAGCAGATAAGAATCGTGAAAAGGAGGTTTTACCTGAGACGTGACATAAAGATTGTCAGAAAATGTTGGGCTAATCCATCGCATTATAATAAAGTACTTCCTTTATTTTAATCTAATTAATATCTTTTATCTTCTTTTAGGAAATAACAAATATCAATGTATC
This sequence comes from Polistes fuscatus, assembly GCF_010416935.1. NCBI lineage: Eukaryota > Metazoa > Arthropoda > Insecta > Hymenoptera > Vespidae > Polistes > Polistes fuscatus. Next base: position 502,261 of record NW_025113162.1, on the reverse strand, counting down.
TGAGTAGATTTAGTTTTCAAAATATTCGCAAAAAATATTACAATAGGTAAATTTGAGTATCACAAAGTCCTCTTAGAACTCCTTTCCTAGGAGTCAGAATGGATCACCAGCAGTTGCTGCTTCAAACCCACTAGTACTATTACTAGATTAGGAAGAGAGGAAAGTTGGTCCCGAGAGGTGAGGAGGATCCATTTGAATTAGAATCTTCGTCGAATAAAATATATATATATATATATCTACTTCCTCTAGCGAATTTAATAGCATGATTTGGAATCCGAGATTGGACGGAAATAGGAGGAAAAAATTTAATTTCGGATCAAATGAATATTATGATCTTGGATTAAAGTTCTACAGGATGATTTCAGTTTTTTTTTTTATTTTTTATTTTTTTTTATTTTCTTCCGAAAAGAAGATTCGTGGATGAAACAGCTGACGAGTAGAACATCTGGTATCATCCCACGAGTCACGAAATTAACGAAAATATCGTTGGATTCCTTCCCTTTTCCTTGCGTAGAATAAAGAAAGGAAGAAGAAAAAAAAGAAAGGGAGTTTTTATTTTCTTAGTCCCTTACTCGCATCATTCCATTTGGAAATAAGAAAAAGCAAGGAAGAAGAACAGGAGGAAACAGTCCCGCAAATCCTTTTCCACTACCACACTGTCAAGACTTTTCTCGTTTGGCCGGGTTTCTCTTCTTCCTCCCTCTTTTTTTTTTTATTTTCCTCTTTCTATTCCATTTTCGCAAAAGAGAACGTTGCCAAGATGATAAGTCCTTTTCTAAGTGCCCAGAGTAAATCGTGTTTGCCCACCTCGTCCGCGACACACTCCTCATCGATGGTTGTACGCTTTTCTTTGTCGACGGACATGGATAAGGAAAGGAGTTTTAGTTTGGTAGGGTGAGGTTAAGGGTGAAGGGTAAAGTGAAAGGAAGAGAGGATGAAGAGAAGGAATGAAAGAGGGTAACTAAGAAAGAAAGAAAAGGGGGGGGAAGTAAGACAAGGAGAGTTTCCTTTTCTTCGCTTCCTGCTTTTAGTTTCTTTCCTTTTTCTTTCTTGATGCACGCTAAAAAAAGTAATACCGAATAAAAGAATACCAAGAGAAGAAGAAGGAGGAGGAGGAGGAGGAAAAGAAAGAAGAGGGAAATGACAATGGCAGAGGAGATAACAGAAACGCCATGCTCATGAAAGAGTCGTGGCTTGAGTGTACCTTTCGCATTTCCTGTTATCGTAGATCGGCAAGCAACGCTATTAGGAAAACTTGCGATTATAGTGATAGGATTACTCGATGCATCCAACTCATTCTCATTTTTCTCTCTTTCTCTCTTTCTCTTTCTGTCTATTTCGCTTTCTCTCTGTATTCCTTCTCCTTCGAACGCGAATTCTTACGCCCAGTGCACTTCGATATTACTGAGAAACTTCCATTGAAAGTAATTACGGGATCTGCAGCGTGGTGTGCTTCCATTATCGAACTTAGAACTATCCAATGGCCGTTGTGCTACGGGCAAACTTATAAAAGTGTTAATCAAGAACGAAATCGTGACTTTCTTTCTCTCTTTCTTTTTCTTTTTTTAATACTGTAACGAGTTTTGTATGTTTGTACTTAATTATCTTTAATGTAAATAATATATATTAAAATGTGTGTGTGTGTCGATTATTTCGTATCTAATTAGCACCTCGTTTCAATTTAAAAAACATCAAAATAAAATATCAGTCTTTAAGTTTTAGTCGATATTTAGAAATTCTATTAATCGTTTTTCAAAATATACCTAAATTACATCCCGTATGCGTAACTTTTGCACAAAAGTATAATAATATTTTTCCTATTCTCATTGTTTTTCTTAAAAAATAATATCTGGAATCGTATAAAAAAATTTCTTTTTTTATTACATTTAAATAAATATGTGCCCCCTCGACACAATTTAACGTTACAATAAATAGCTGAATTGTGAAGCTCTTTTTATTTTTATTTTTTTTTTAATTTATTTATTTTAGTCTGAATTGGAAGATGCACTTATCAAAATTCTTCTAAACAAAAAGACAAAACAAAAATTGAATAGCAAAGACCCCCTATGTATTTATATTTGTATTTAAAGTTTCCTAATTAAAATTCGTTTTAATTTGATCAATAATGAAATAGGAAATGCCAAAACAATCTTACCGTGTATATTCGCGTTTAATCTTACGACGACGACAACAAGCGACGAACTAGTTTATCGCTCGATCATTCGATGTAATTTGTGTGTGGCGAGGTAGAGAGTAACAAGAAATAGTCATCATCAAGCGTGCCAGCAAATGCTTCTTGCGAATATTGCTCCCGTTTCGACGTTGTTACATTGGTCAGAATATCGTAGCCGCAAACGCCATATGGACCATGAATCGGGCAAAATTACGGACCAAGCGTAGTATTCAATTGTTTCGAGTTAATCTCACGCTTAATGATTTACGATTGTTATCTGAAGCGTGATTTTAATCTAAATCGTTTAATCAATATTTTTATCATTTCATCATATTACCCCTATCTTCTAAATTAAATATTTAATTTGCGTAAAATTGTTAGGAGAAAAAAAAGAGAAAAGGAAAACGACAAATTAAATAAAAAAAAAGAAAAAAGAAAGAAACAAGAAACCCGAAAGAAAATAGGAAATGTTTTAAGGTTTCGAATTCGAATTACGGGAAGATATTTTATCGGAATAAGGACGACAGGAACTCGATTCGCTGGGAAGAACGAAAACATCGTACCGTCGAAATGAAAGATTCAGAAGAGGTTTCCCTATCTCTCCTCTCTCTCTTTTTCTCTCTTTTTCTCTCTTTTTCTCTCTCTTACAGCACGTAGCGACACGGTTAATTCAATATTTTGCAATGCTAACTGCGAGTGGTGACTGAGAGAAATCTTCCTCAATGAAAACTCGATGCGCATATCTCTCCTGTCTTTTATTTTCGAAGAAAACTTTACCAACGTGGAAGGAACAACGGCTTGCGTTGTCATAACACCCATCAAGAATCACGTAGGAAATCATCCCTCTTTCTTCTTTCCCTTTTCTCCCTTAGATTTCGCTTCTGGACATCGTTGAAGGTTAAATCTGGTGTGTAAACACTCGAAGAAAATGCTGAAATACTCTTAGTTGAATTTGAGCTTAAAAAAATTCGAGATTTAAGAGAAATGTGTAGAAAACGTTCGATAATAATAATCAATTTAAACGATGGAAAGAAATTTCATTGCTGCGGAAGATTTTCGTTTAAATATAAAAAATTGTAACTCTGAGAGTTATGGAGATAAATAGACAAAAATTTAATTTAGTCAATATTTTATAAATAAATAATTAATATTTATAATGAAATTCTTATATGTAATATAGAGGTCAGGATTACAGTAATTAATACGATAATCGTCAGTATTTCTAATAAAATATTTATAAAACTAACTCTGACGTAAATTTATCTCTTTTATAAATATAGACCACAAAGTAAAAAACTATTAAAAGATAAACAAATAAAAATAACAAATAAATGAAAGTGGACAAATATAAATCAGTACTTTATATAAGAGAAACTAGCTTTAATATTTATAATAAAATTTTAATATTTAAGAGACAGGTAATAAATAAAAAAGAAACAACACAACAGATTAGTCTAATAAATAGTGTAATAAATATTACACTAATTAATACAAAAACATTATTTGTAATAAATGAAAAATCAAACATTTGTCGCACAAGTTAACCCTTATTATAAATATTAACCAGGAAATAAAAAGTATAAAAAATATCCGGAGCAAATAAATAAAAATGGACAAATAAAAAGTACGTCGTGAAAATATTTTTCTCATATTCGAAGTACCAGTATATAGTCATCGTCGCCTTCGTCGTAAAAGCTTTCGTTTTTATCGTCTACTCGTATTTAATATAAATTCCAGCTTTTTTCTCCCCGAAGTATCCGCGTTCCATACGAAGCGTACAGAGAATCTTCTTCTTCTTCTTCTTCTTCCTCCTCTACCTTTACCTCTTCTTCTTCTTCTTTTCTTTTTTATTTTATTTTATTTTTTTCTTTTATTTTTAAAAAATATTTTTCCTTTCTCCCTATTCTTTTTTAATTCTATATCACTCGCGCGTATGTTTCATCTCGGTTAGTAACCACATTTAGTTGAAAGAGGAAGTATGCTTTTTCCTTGGCGTATACCGTAAAAATCGTTTTTATACTTTATGTCTGTAATCTTCATAAGAGAACGCAGAAAATTAAAACAAAAAAGAAAGAAAGAGAGAGAGAGAAAAAATCGGAAAGAAAATTTTTCATCGTAGTTCTCAGAAGAAAAAGTTAATTTCAAAAATCAATTCTCATCATTTCTCTAAATCTTCTATTTAATTTTCCAATTTCATTTCAAGAAAATAAAAAACAAAAATAGCTTTTATTTACTTCTTAGCACTCACTCGAAAGTAATTCTTTCAAATAAATTTACTCGAATCGAGTCATATAACTCGTGACTGCCAAATCGTGAAACATTTCTAAAATTTTCAGCTTGTCCTGTTTCTTTTTTCTCGTGTTTTTTTTTTTTCATTTTCTATTATTCTATGTCCCCCTTTTTCCATATTTTTTTTATCCTAACAACGCTGATTTTTCTCATGTGAAACGGGACGAAACGGGAGTTGGCATGTCACACATCCGGACGAAATTTACGAGTTTAGCAAAGGACTTCTTTTGGCGAGAACACGCCCCCATGGCTAAATTATTTCACCCCGGAGGCACCATTGCTTTTCGAGATTGCGACTTTCTTTCTCTTTCTATGTATTTATGTACACGTTCTGTCTCTTTCCTTTCGATTCTAACTTCAAAGACCCATGGGAATTCGAGAAATATAGGCAACTATCCTATCGTCAAAACAAATATCTACAATATTTTATAATTTCATTGATGTTTATAGTCATTTAACTTGTACGAACGTATTCGACGATGGAACGGAGTAGCACAAACTTTTATTCGATCATCTAGAGTATTTTTCTTACGAGGAGCTACAATCCACGATATCGATCTGTCAAAATTTAATTTTTTCGTTCAATTTTCCAGAATGTTATTCTTATTTGAAAAAATAAAATTATTTAAAAAAAAAATCATTGTAACATTGAAATTTAACTTCAAATAATATCCCATAATCAATATATTTTTATCAATCAATATTTGTAAAATTGTAATTGATATTTTTTTACATAATCTTCTTAGTCATTGAACATTTTTAAATATTATTTTATACACATTATTGAAAATTCGAAAAACCATGAAAAATGTTTGTTAAATTCGTATTGATATTTTTAATAACTTTTGTTTATTTTAAAATACTTATTACCATTTAAAAAAAAAAATTATTACAAATTTCAACAGTACTCCAAAAGACATATCTGCATTACTTAATAAATTTCATCCTTAAAAAATAATAAATTTAATGTTAAATAATTTTGTTACTCGAAGCTAAATAAGATCGTTCCAAATAGAGACATCTTATATATTTCATAGAAGCTAATACTTTTACCTTATCTGCATAACATCACATAAATGTCTTCTGAAAAAAAGAAAAAACCTAAGGAGAGAAAGTGTATTGTCGTATTTGCTTAGCGTGTAACGTCAAAGGCTATACATATGGATAGATAGCAGGTGGATGTCCTACTTTTTTCATCGATGATCTTCTTAAAGGAATCTCCGGTATTATATATATACGTCTTTACATTTTTACTTGACGTCTTTACATTTTCACCTAAACATAGATACACTATATATACTTGTCGTGTCACATTGATCAAAGATACCAAAAAAAAAATATCCAAGTCTTTTCAAAATTCCAACCAAAAGTATTATATCAAACTCTGAGAATTCTTACGAACATTAACAAAACATTCCATTACGTATTTTATATTTCCCCTTCCCTTTCCTTTCCGTTTTTTCCCCTCTTTCCACTCATCTTCTCTTATTTTCTTAATTTTATAAACAAACTTATTATTATTATTATTATTAGAATAATTTTGTAAAAAGGATTTTCTTTTTTATTCCAACATGATTTTTTAATGAAATTTAACTCTTTCTCGTTTTTAATTTGAAAATATTTTTGAGATACCATCCCTATTGGATTATCAGCAATAATTGCGACACTAAGGAAGTTTCATAAGTAATGAAATTAAAAGTAAAAATAAAGAAAGAAAAGAAAAATATCTACGAGGTCGTTCTTTATTAAGAAGAAACGTCTTTATTCGAGTAATTTTGTTCATTGTGTAACCTCGATGTAACTTTCTCGAAACATTTAATCATTAAAACGAGGACAAGCGGATTAGTAGGGATTAGAAAAACGGCCGGAAAAGATGCACCCATTTTTTGTTCTCATCTTAAACACACACACACTCTCTCTCTCTCTCTGTCTCTTTTTTCTCTCTTTTTCTTCTTCTTCTTTCGTAATAATATTTCCATTGGTTGGACGGGTCTAAGCGTGGCTTCTAAGTTCATTAAACTTGTGTTTACAAAGTTTCTTTCTCTCTCGGTTGATGCTCCTTTAAGAATTATTCCTCAATCTAACTTTCATTCGAGATTATTCGAGCGTGGTATGAGCTTCCGTTTGACCTTGTCGAACGATCCAAGTAATAACCTTCCCGTCCGATAAATCTCAACGATAATAAACGATTAATCGATACTCTTGCTTTCTTTTTTTTTGTTTCAATCGTTTCTTCTTACTACCTACATATTAAAAAAAAAAAGAAATAAAAAAAGAAAAGAAAAAACTGAATGGAAAAGCTAACATTTCGCTGATTTGTTTAGATCGATGTAAATTTTATCGTATAATCGATTTAATTGAATCCAATCATAATCTTCGATATATAACATTTTATATTACTACTCGATATAGAATTGATTGCATAATCAAGATTATATGATATCTTTTTAGTTATCGTCTGTGAGATAATAAGTAAACGAAAAAACGAATAAGAGTGTGCACACACACAGACACGCGCGCATGCACACGTATATACGAAACGATTCGGGCAATTGTTAGCAGGAAATAAAAGAAGCAACACGGTAGTTCGTTATGACAGTTCGTTAGCTACGTAAATTGCCGACTCTTCGTTAATGGGTGGTTACCAATTATCGAATCGATTACTTCATCAGTTACAACTACAATTTTCTGTCCTAGTTTGTTGTGCCAGTCGGTGAAGGTACATAGTTGGTAGGTAGGTAGGAAGGTAGGTAGGTTGGTAGGTAGGTTGGTAGGTAGGTTGATAGGTAGGTAGGTAGGTAGGTAGGTAGGTAGGTTTGTACTGCAACAACGTGGAAGACACTACTTCGCCGTAAACCACGCTCGGATGCATGCTACTCTTCGTTGGAGGGCCATTAACGCGAAAATAAAGCAAATTACAGAAAATCCAATAACGGTTCGTGTCGTTATGAAGTCATTACAACAACGGACAAACACCGCTTTTAAGCTTTATACGACTTTATAAGCGTATAAACAATTTATTCCTTGAAGAAATAAAAATTAAGGGGAAAAAATAACGAATCGTCGGAAATTTCGAAATAATTTCATTTGCTCGTCAATATTGTTAATAATTAATAGTAAATATAATGTAAAATTCACATTACTCCCTGTATTAAATCACATTTTTTAAGTACAGTATTGTTTATTCGTGTTTATGTTATTATATAATATTTTATTGTTGTCTTTTTACTCTCCCTTTTACGGGTTTGAGTCACCTTTCTACCAATACATTCTCACACCTATCCACATAACCAATACTACAAAAGAGGTCACATCTGTTTTTTCGTCTATCTAGAATCAACAACACACGGTTTTTCTTTTTTCGAATAAATCATCAATCCATTTTATTAATCGTGCCCACATTGCTTGATTTTAATATTCTGACGGGAACTAATAATCCAACGTGGCTAAGCTGTTAACATTATACAATAATATTTTATAATAAATTTGTTACATTTATTTAAAATACTGTTTAACTTATTCAAATTACTAATTAAAAATTTAGGAAAATCGACATTCGTCTCGAAGCAGGCAAGGCAAGTTGCTTTCTCTTTGCTAAGGAACAAATATTTATTTTTAAAACACTCGACTGGCGAAAGAAAAAAACTTTTGTTTATAATCGATTGATTTTCCAAATCTCAACATGTATTTCTCGCGAGATAATTTAATCGAGGAGCGAATCTTCGAGTTCGTTAAAGTACCGTGTGGAATGGGCACGTTCATCTTTAAAATTTACGAGCACTGATAACTTTGCTAAAATGATTTTTATATTTTACATTACCAGCACTAGTTTTGATATATCAATCGTGCGTCGTAAAATAATTGCACGGTTCATTAAGTACCAATCGAAAGAATCACCGTGTTCGATACGAACGTGCATTAAATTCTGCGAGAAAAGTTAAATTTATGAATTCCCAGGAGAAAGAAAACGATCGAAGAAATTCTCGACGCACACATACACACACACACATACACACGTAGTCAAGAAAAAAAGAAGTGGAAAAGGTTAAAAAGCAAGAAGTAAATATTAGAAGCTATAAAAGATCGGCAATTGGAATTTTAGAACTCATAACCTGGTTCGATTCGAAAGAAATTGTCGTCGATGATGGCGAATAGAAGTAAAATGTTGTTTAGCAAAACCACCAATTTACCCTTCCCCCTCCCCTTTTTTTGTTTATTCTCCTTTTTCTCCTTATATTTTTTTTTTTTTCATTTTTTATACGAGCAATATTACATAACAGGAGAAAAGTTAATTCGCGTTTTATCCGAAGATATTAATTTTGATCTCTCACTCTCGTTGCGGCTACTCACTCTCTTTCTATCTTTTTATAAATACATATAACTCGTCATACGAAAAACGATATCGTTTCAGAAATGAGATGCAGAGGTCTACGATTTTTCCTGAGGTTTCGTTGATGTTGCATTTATTGTCGCGAATAAAGCACGATAATATGCACAGATTTAAATGAGCATTCTCTTCTTCTTTTTCTTCTTCTGCTTTTTCTTCTTCATCCTTTCTTCTTCTCCTCTTCCCTCATCTCATTCTCATCCTCATCATCGCGATCCGTATAAAAAGAAGAAAAAGAAGACAAGGGGGATGGATTTAATGGCGCTTTTCGAAGCACAGTCGTTAAAATAAAAAGAGCTATGAGAGGAACTGAAATTCGCGGAGCTTATCGTCCCCCGATAAGGAAGTAATATTTTATCTTTTTCTTTCTACCAAAAGCAAACCTCCTCTTCTCCTTTTCCGTTCTTCCTCAAACTTCCCCCACCTCCATACTTCTAAGCATCATCTTCATCACCTTCGCTACTACCATCATATGAATCATCTGAATTTTTTACTACTTTTCTTCTTTTCTCTTCTCTCGTTTTTTTCTTAAACTTCCCCCACTCCGTTCCAATCACCGCCATTTTCACCATCTTCACTTCTACTACCACCATACGAACCATCTGAATTTCCAATAAATTTGAAATCGAAATGTCTCTATTTACGACAGGCTGTAACTTTATATACGAGAGAAATCCATAGTATCGAGCTTATTCACACGATAAAATGATTTTATCCTTGATGTGTAAGGGTAAAGATGGTGCCATGTATCGGAACGTTAGAACTACATGACTCTGCGTAGTTTCGTTTCTTTCCGAAATGGAAGATAACCAAAATTTGCAATACCTCAATACCCCTTTCCTCTTTTAACCCTCTTCAGCCCATTCTTTAATTTAGCGCCTCGATGAAGTAACAAATTTCTCTCTTCTATATTTTTTTTTTTGGGCAACTTTTAAAACACGTCAAAAATTCGATGACGATAGTTCGATAGTACCTAATACTAATTTAATATATAATATAAAAAATAATAATAATATATTTATGTGGGGTTTTGAATTGTTTAAGAAGTATAAATATGAATGTGTGAATGGTATGAGTGTGAGAGTGATTGAAAGAAATGAAAGAATGCATCCGGTCGAGGATAAAGAAAGAGCGTTAGATAAGAATATTAGTTTTAGGTATAAGGTTACGCCGTCTGGACTTGTCGCCTTTGTATAGCTACATCGAAGCCTCCCGAACGTTCTCGATAATGTGAAATACCGGAAAAGCCTTTGTGCGTGGTTTGGAATGATCGGGAAGTTTCCAGGGGAATGACGAGAAACAACAGAAGACGATGGAGGGGATGTAGGGTATAAGTAGGCGACGGAAAGGACTGGTGGGGCGTTCTGCGTGCTGTGCGTTTTTCTGTGAGTTCGGTAATAATTGGCGAGTGATAAGTGTAACGGAGAGTACGGAAGACAACGGGGAACGGCGAAGGATTACGATAGGCGACGACGAGTCGGATTCAGGTGTTCCTTGCGGTTGTTTTCGGACGTAGAGAGTTACACTTATTGTTAATATATCGTAGCGTTAGGTCATTGGTTTTAGATTATAGATATTTACTATTTTATTTCTTACAAACATTATACCTTGTTAGTATTTATTAATAAATAAATACTTTACTATTACTTACCATTATAAATATATATCTCATCTCATTACGAAAATCTTACATATATAAATATAATATAATAATAATTAATTTAGTTTCCCTCTTTTTTTTTTTTAATTTTGGTATCACGATAAAGAATACAGAAAAGAAAATATATTTCTTTTCGTAACGAACAATTTTAAGGATTGTAATCACATTTTCTTTTCTCGAAAGTTATTTTCTAACTATCTCAATCCCCATCCTCTCTGTATAAAATGCGATTTCGATGCAGCAACGTTGCTTTATCGTTTAACAATAAGCGGCAGTATCTCGTCCTTGGTTCCCCGCATTCTCTATCGATATTCGATTTTTCTTGTATTTATTACCACAGTCGTTTTAAACATCCGGTAGGTAAAGGAAGTGAAATTTTCAAAACGCATATCAGCGAATGGCCATTGCGATATCCACACGTACAAATATTTGTGGTTATGTATTTATAAGGTGCGGCGGTAGGAGTGGGGGGTTGGTGATACGGGGAAGTGAGGTAGATGAAAAGTAGGAAGAAGGGTTGGGAATAAAGTATCGTTTGGTACGGAAGCCAGGGAAATTTATTTCTAACGAAAAAGCGAGTTAACTACCTGTGCAGGCTCGGTCGTTTCGTTTGAAATTCCTATAGCAAAAGAAATCAGTGAAAAATGTAGGTATTTATAAAGAAAGGATCACCAAAAATGCAATTATTTAGAAAATATTACTAATATTTAGAAAATAAATAGGTAAATATGTTTTGGACAAATTTTTTTACCGGCAAAATGCATTCTAAAGGGTTTTAAATAATTACAGAATATTTGGATATCTTTTGATTGTTGTAACCAACAAACTGTAAAAATTACAACAAAGTTTTGTTGACAAAAATAACCATTTGTAATTTTTAAAAAGTTATGATAAGAAGTATTTGTAATTTGTTTTTAATTTTATTTCTTTTTTTCTTGCTATCCAAACTCACTTTAATATAGTAAAAATAAATCCTGAAAATTTAGTTATTTTGTTTTAACTCGTAAATTGTAAAAAAATGCAACAAAAATTTCCAGATAAGAATTACCTTTTTTTTTATTAAAAATAAATTTTTGTTTAATTCTAATGCAAACTTTCTTATATTAATGAATTATGTTCCTTAACAATAGAGTGTCGAGAAATATAATTTAAAACGACTCAAGTAAACTTTGATTACATGTACTCGTTTGATTAAAATTTAAATAATCGTGTGATTACAGGTACAAAGTAGAGGTGGCCGGCAAGTCCCTGCCGGTATTGACGAATCTCGACAAGGGTCGTTACGGCGTTCTAATATTCGAGAACCTAAACAAGTACCTGCAAATGGACAAGTGGAATCGAGAACTATTGGACAAGTATTGTAGAGAATACTCGGTTGGAATCGTAGGCTTTGCTCCTCCTGGAGAAGAGAGTCTCGTTGGTGCCCAACTCAAGGGTTTTCCTCTCTTCATACATACGAATCTTCGACTAAAGGTTAGTTTCCATAGTATTCAATTTCTCCTATAATTTCCTTTCTAAAACTCGGGACAGACAATTTTCCAAAAATTTTCAAAAATAAAACGAGAACCACCAAGTAAGGCATTAACAAAATTTCTTCTATTTTCGTAAATACATTTTGTACACGACGATAAGATTGAGCCTCAATGTCTAAATATGAAAATGAAGATGAAAAACAAATTGAAGGAGAATAAGAAGAAGAAGAAGAAGGGTGTGGAAGTTGAAGTAGAAAGAAGAAGAAGGTAAAAAAAGAAAATAATAGAGATCACGCCACGAGGGCTGAAAACTCCGATCACAGAAAACTTTAAGTGGCAATCTCGTCGTGTCGTGACGAAACGACCGACTTTATTTCGTAGAAAACTTATGAGACTGCACTGTGAGCAAGAGTAAGAGCAAGGGTATACGAAATAAGAGTAAGAGTGAGAACGAAGAGAAATTCTCGTAAAGTAGAATAATAAAAGACGTTGTTACCTTCTAACCGACTCGCAGTACCTATCCTCTTTCTACTTACTACTACTACTACTGTACAACCACCAAAGCATAATACGTTCACGTGGCAATAGGAAAAATAGTGTTAAGCGATTCGTGGGAAAAGAACGTTACTGCGACGAATAAATTTGCATGCATCCCGTAGCACCGACAACGGTAATAATCTCCAAGCGATATCCACTTTATCGTTCCTTTTTACAAATTTATATCGCTATTATAACGAATAAAAAACAAAATAAGTAATAAAAAAAGAAAGAGGCGGAAAGAAAAAAAAGGGAGACTTTTTCTTCTCATATTTTTCATATACGCATTAAATTGGTTAACCATCGATAAGAGAACTTGTTTATCGTTTAATGGGGAAAGGATGTTAAAAATTAAAGTAAAGAATAAAACAAAGAAAGAAGAAAAAAAACTTAGAGAAGGATTAAAAAAGCAAACTTTTTCATATACGCATTAACATTTATTTAACTATTGATAAGAAAATTTGTTTATAATTTAACAGCGAAAGAGTGTTAAGAATAATGCTAAAGAATTAAAATAATAAAAAAGAAAGGGAAAGAAAAATTCTAATGCAACCACATAGATGGTCGTTTGCGATTAAACGAAAAACGCGATAATTAATTACGCATATATGCTATTTATGCTATATATATATATATATATATGTAGATACATTTAGGTATTATTACGTTCCTCTTTAATTCGCATCACCGCGCTCGAAAGTATAATAAAGGCTAGGATACCTACATACCTGCATTAAGTTTTTCTCATTATGAAACTTTTTTATTCTCTCTTTCTCTCTCTCTCTCTCTTTCTCTTTGCATTTACAGGGCTCATAATACCTCGAATCGTAAACGTTATTGTATCAGGGATTTATTCGACCAACTAATTTAACTCAAAGTTTAAATACCTTTATTCCTCATATTTCCGTTCCTATCATCTACTCGTGACTTATCCTTTTACGTAACAGAATTGTAATAAAATCTCATTGAACACACGAGAAACAAACAGAAGAAAAGACAGACAGATACGGAAATGTTGTTCACTTTTTCTATACGATAACTGTCAAGAAAAAATGTTAAAAGAAATGAGTTGGTTTAACTGAGAAACGAAACGAAATGAAATCAGTTTTTCATTCTAACACAGGACGCCCAGTTAAACGCAGCATCTCCTATTCTACGATTAACCAGATCCGGAGAAACAGCCTGGGGACCACTTCCTGGTGGTGACTGGACCATTTTTCAAGCCAATCACAGTACCTACGAACCGTTGGCCTGGGCACACAGGGACAGCCTCGACTATCCAACCAACAAAAGCCCTCTGGCTACTGTCATTCAGGTGAGACGATCCTTATTGGACTTTCGTGTCACGTCTAACTCTTTTTCTTCTAGCTACGACAGTTACCGAATTAATGCTAGTTCTGTTCGCGATTCCAAGCATTACCATTCATTTGTATCGAAGCTTACGTGACTATCGAACTCTCTATTTTACTGTAATTAATCGCTCGTTACATAATTCCAAATTTTTTTTTTATCTTTTTGTTATCAGACAATGATAGAAAATCGATGTTTCATTTCCTTCGTTTCTCATATATTTCTTATCCAGAAATAAAAATATTCTCCTACGAGAGAGAGTTCGTGTTATTTGAAGAAAAATAAATTGAACGTCTTATTCTTATTAGCAGTCTCTTTTGCTCAAAAATTTATTTCTTAGTAAATCTAATTTAAAGCAGAAATATATTACATTCATTACACTTATCCGAACACACATTTTAGGATTTTATATTCGAGAAATATGATAGATAGGAATTTATATTTATTTGGTCATAATCGATGTAGAATTGGATAATACATACGTGCTGATATTTTATTCAAAATATTCGATCCAATAAATATTAACACCATAAAAATAGAATAAAATTTTCATTTGATACAAGGAGAAGACGAATAACTCGTAGCTCGTAGCTTTCTTGCTACTAGAAAATCCGATAACATTGAGAATGGTGACGTTGAGAATCGAGAATATTGAGATAAAGTAATTCAGCTCGAGACAAAGTAATCAAATTGAGAAAAAATGCAGTTTGTTAGTAAGATACTTTTTTGGTGAGGTAACTTTTCTCGGACTTCTCGCAATTTTTATTTTCTCGAGACGTAAAAGAGAGTAGGTTGGGAGCTTGGGTAGATACCGGTAAGAGAGGTGGGGAGGGAGGAGAAGAAAACAAATGAGGAATTTTCATGGAAAAGAAGAGAAACGTGAGCACAGCACCACCATACGAGTAAACCGTGTGGTATCGTGAAGGGGCTCGAAACAATTCGTAAAGCTCTATTACTTGGCGTTTACGATCGCTTCAGGAATTTTGGATTACGAGATTCCTTGAAGCAACAGAGGAGTTGGGATGAAAGAGAGAAAAAGAGAGAGAAAAGAAGAAGAAAGATTCGTTTTGCTTTCTCCAGGGGTTGATGCGAACCTACAACGCTCGAGGGGGATGTTCTTTTTCTACGTCGTCGTACTATGCAAAAATGGCTGGGTAGTGATTTCACGGAACTCGGAGGAAAAAACTTTTGCGACACTTTGAATTATTTATCTCTTTTTGCTCTACGATATTTCTCTCTCTCTCTCTCTTTTTACAATTTATTTTTTATCTCCTTCGATAGAAACTTGCTGAATATTAAAAATCAATCGGATTATCGAAATCGGGATGGAATTTATCGACAACTTCTGTAACACGATGGTATTAAATCAATGTTGTAAATTTGATTACGTCTCTTCTTTTCGTTCGCGAGCGAGCAAGCAGGCAAGCGAACGATCCAATACAAATGTTGAGTCGGATAGAGAAGGAAAGTTAAGAACAAAGTCGTAGGAAAGAAAATTTATAGTGAAATTATGCGCGTAGATAAGTTTATGGTGAATGGTAATACGCGTTATATATGATTTCAATAGACAGTGAAATAAAACGGTACAAAGTGACATTTATTTTTATAGCTAGAATATATACATTGGTGCATACATATGTAGAAACGTCTCTGAAAACGTTCTACTATGACATTTCATGTATTATATATGAATATTACATACGCTCGATAGTCTCATTTCTTTTGTCTAGTATTTTTTCCTCTCTTTCTCTTTCTCCGTATACTACTTCATACACCATTTCTAATATACATGTTACACACGTTCACACACACGTATACACACGTGTTATACAAGTTCATATCAATTGTATGTAAAAATCTGTGGACGGAGAAGTTGGGTGGAAGGAAGATAAACTTATTTCCGTATTCCCAGATGAATTTCTTCCTCCGTGATAAGTTGGAGGAAACGTTAGCGTCGTCGCATTTGATAAGAGAAACCGATCCACAGTGGCTCGCGCTCGGCTAACTACGTGAACGTCAAACGTTAACATTGATTTATGGACGTCGTCGTTGTGATTTCGGTGCCTCGGAGGAGAATACTGTGCTACTATGCTTTGTGCACCTTCTCTTCTCACTCTTTCTCTACATTTATATATAACGGTATACGTGTGTAGGTATTACGTACACGAAAAGAGGATAAAGCTTTGTTAGGAATAAAGAGAGAGAGAGAGAGAGAGAAAGAAAGAGAAGCAGGAGTAAAGCTGATCAACGAACAAAATAAATTGGTGGCTTCTCCCAGTGCTTGGTACGAAACAAGTGAACCACGGCGTTGCTCATTAATCGAATGAACCAACGGCTGATTGGCTCCTGATTTAATTAACTGACTACCTGCGATACTTTACCCTCTCTGTTCCTCTTCTGCAATCCACCCTTTTCGGTAATGGGGTTTATCAGTGAGATTATTATTGTTGTTTACTGCTAACAAGCTCGGTTCATAGCAAATTCCATACACTGCGAGGAAGAAGATAGGGAGAGAGTGAGAGAGAGATAGAGAGAGAGAGAGAATTACCATCGGACAACACAATTAACAGCTCACGTGCTTGCGATTACGTTCGATCCTCTTCGGCATCGATGTTAACATTATCATTTAAGCGAATCCATTGAAACAACAGTGTTCAAGTGTCGGATTTATCGTTCATAGATTAGTCTCATTACAAATCACATTTGTTTCAACAGGATCATGGAAGATACGACGGCATTCAAAGAGTCCTATTCGGTGGTGGTCTAAGATTTTGGTTGCACAAGTTGTTACTCCTCGATTCGCTCTCGTACCTTTCGCACGGTCAACTGAGTCTAAGCTTGAATCGTATGATTCTTGTTGACGTAGACGATATATTCGTCGGTGAGAAAGGTACGAGATTGAAGAGGGACGACGTGATGGCTTTGCTAGCAACGCAACAAAAGATTCAAGCACTGGTTCCGGGGTTCAAATTCAACTTGGGGTTTTCCGGGAAGTATTTTCATCACGGGATAGCAGAGGAAAATTTGGGGGACGATATGCTTCTGGAGAACGTCGACAGGTGAACAATTATTTTAATCAAATATTATATTATCATTTGTCGTGGTTTATCCTTTCATAGTTAAATTTTGCTAGTAGAATTAGTTGAATTTCATAATTATATATGCGAAGGTTACTACGTGTAGTATATTTTACCTTGTTAATCTAACTCGTAGATTTACGTGGTTTTCCCACATGTGGAACCATCAACAACCCCATCTTTACGAGAATGTGACCCATCTACAATTGGACATGGCACTGAACAAACAATTCGCAAAGGACCACGGAATACCAACGGTAAGCGGATACAGCGTAAGTCCTCATCATTCAGGCGTTTATCCGGTCCACGAAGGCCTCTACGAGGCTTGGAAAAGAGTTTGGAACATCAAGGTCACTAGCACGGAAGAATACCCCCATTTAAGGCCAGCACGTTTAAGACGCGGTTTCATTCATCGTAACATCATGGTAAGTGTAAAGGATTTGTGTATATACTTGGAAATACCTATACGATCAAGACGAAGACGACAAGACGTGAATATCTAGGTCTGGGCCAATGTACACGAGCCTGACCTATTAAATTGTCAGATCGATATTCCTATATTCGTCACTTTCACACGACACTTTATATTATAGTTACTCAGTCATCACTTATTAATAACTCTTTGATACTTTTCAACAAGAACGAGTACTTATAAATGAGGACGTTAGCACATATAAAATCGTTCAAAATTCATTTCTTAATTCTTAAATTCAACCATCAAAATCTCACGCTAATTATCATACGAAAGTAGACACACACAAAAAGTCATTTTATTATTAATTTGCTACAGCAATTATTTATATTATAAAATATATGAAATACATGAAATAGATTTTTTCTACCTTTTTTATACACCGTTATAATTACCGGCACAGTTGGAAGGAAAAAATTAGATTAATTAACCATCGTTCAAATTAATTATTCTACCGTCTTTTTTGTGTGTTTCTTCTTTTATATATATATATATAATTTTTATTTAAATTACGAATAAATTCACTAGAATCTTACTTTTTATTTCTTACAAGGTACTACCCAGACAGACGTGCGGCCTTTTCACTCACACCATCTTTATAGAAAGGTACCCAGGCGGAAGGGATAAGTTGGACGAATCGATACAGGGCGGCGAACTCTTTCAAACGATCGTTTATAATCCTGTAAGCGAAGCGTAAACTCTACCTCCGTGCAACCCCTTTCTCCTCCTCCTCCTCCTCCTCCTTCTTCCACCACTCTTCCATAGTACCTACACAACTTTGAACATACTCGTTGATTAATCGTCCAATCGTTAATTGCGATCTTTCACTTTTTTCCAGATAAATATTTTTATGACACACATGTCCAATTATGGAAACGATCGTTTGGCACTGTATACCTTCGAATCCGTAATCAAGTTTATTCAATGTTGGACAAATTTGAGATTGTCGAGTGCACCGCCGCTTAAACTCGGTGAACATTATTTTCAACTTTATCCCGAAGAAGCCGATCCTGTGTGGGGTGTAAGTTGAACAATTCTTTTTTAATACTTAACTTTATGAAAAAATATTCAATTCAGAATTCCTATTTTTTTTTTTACTCAAAGTACGTTGTCATTGTAAAATTTTCAGATTCCTCTTACAATTAAACGAAAATAGGAAAAATAATATTTTTAAAATGGAAAAATTGTTTCCAACATTGCGCCATATCTTTTTTTTTTTTATTATCAAGAAATAGTGTTATTATACTATATAAAATATAACCTAGACTTAAAAAAAAGTCGGGACCATGTATATGATTAAACAAATAATAATTTTATGATGACAAAATAAATAGGATATAAAAAAAAAATACAGAATACATTTGTATAAGTTATTTTTGTCAATATTATAGTTGAAATCATTGACCTTATGGCGTGAGTCATTGTTCTTATTCGAAATTTTATAGAATCCGTGCGACGACCAAAGACATCAAAAAATCTGGTCGAGAAACAAAACGTGTGATCAGCTGCCAAGATTCTTAGTCATAGGTCCTCAAAAAACTGGTACCACTGCACTCTATACTTTTCTGTCCATCCATCCGGCCATAAGCAGTAATTTACCCAGCCCAGACACTTTCGAAGAAATACAATTTTTCAATGGGAAAAATTATTATAAAGGTTTAGATTGGTTAGTTGATAAATAAAATTTTAATTAAATTCATTTACTATCTCAAAAATTATCATTATTATACTAATGTTCTTTACTTTCTGATCTCAGGTATATGAGTTTCTTTCCGGCATCAAAAAACGAAAGTTCTAGGTATCTTTTCGAAAAATCAGCAACCTATTTCGATGGCGAATTGGTTCCAAGAAGGGCGCATGCACTTTTACCAAGAGCTAAACTCATTACAATATTACTTTCGCCAGCACGAAGAGCTTATTCGTGGTATCAACATACTAGAGTTCATGGTGACCCTGTAGCAAATAATTATTCCTTTCATTCGGTCATTACAGCCAGTGATACGGCTCCAAAACCATTAAGAGATCTTCGAAATAGGTATAATTTCAGAATCTCATTTAAAAGAATTTGTTTAATTATAAATATTTATGCATATACATAAAAAATAATTTCTAATTACAGATGCCTCAATCCCGGCAAGTATGCTCAACATTTAGAAAGATGGTTGTCGTTTTATCCACCTCAGCAATTGCAAATCATCGATGGCGAACAATTGCGACAAAATCCAGTAGAAACATTGCACGAATTGCAAAGGTTTCTTAAAATCACTCCGGCATTTAATTATTCCTCGCATCTCAGGTATGATCCTAAAAAAGGATTCTTTTGTCAAGTTACCAATGAGGATCGTACTAAGTGTCTTGGAAAGAGCAAAGGACGTCAGTACCCACCGATGGAGGATAAATCCTATAAATTCTTACAAGTTAGTTATGAAAAGTATTAAACATTTTTCTACGTCAATATAATATACGTAATAAAAATATATATAAGAAAATAGAGTAAATCACAATAAATTCATATGAATTTCGAATTTTCTATTTTTTGCTTAACATGGTGGTACTCTTGCGAAATTATTAAAACTAAAGATTCATTTTTCTTGTTTTTCTCTTTCAGAGATATTACTTGTCACACAACACGGCCCTTGTAAAATTATTAAAACGACTAGGATCCAGAACGATTCCACAATGGTTGAAGGAAGATCTGACCGATACGGTGATGACCTAGCAAACGCCGATCGCATGAAACACAGCTATATCTCGATTTCAAGCTTGGATTCTCGCTTCCGCGGTACACGAGATACGTCGTTTATTGGTGGAAGACTTGTAAATTATTTGTACATTAAAATATATTTCGCTGGATTACAACATCCTAATCGGAGAAGGACCATAACCAGTGAAGTGGTGGCCTAACAAATCGATGAAAACCTGCAAAGCTACTAGTCACTAAACGATTTAACAGTTACATGTCAATGCAACTGTCAATCGTTGTTAAGCTAATAGTACTATTATTAACGTTATATTATATAATAATTATATATATATAATTATTATTATCGTTGTTGCGTCATTAAAGTTAGGAAGGGTTTTGAGAAGAGGCCTCTCTAACTCGAACTCGCAGAACACGATCTGCGTTATATCTTCGTTGTCAGGATGAACAAAACAATGTCTTGATAATTCTTACTTTGTTTGGATCAGAAAGAAATTTAAACTAAATTGTAATATTTTCATGTTCATTTTTATATCAAACGAATGCTTCATATTTTTCTATCGAGCTTGATTTTCTCTTTCAAACAAAAAATACATCGCGGAGGAACGATTACGAAAATTTGTGAAAAAAGAAACATAATTGTGTATCGAATGATTATAAAAAATAATATCTACGTGAAGTTGGAAGAAATATTAAAAATAATATGTTCTTTCTGAACCAAACAGAGTATTTCGAAGAGTTCGTCAACTTAATAATTCTATCGAGGTATTATCTGTCCAAAAACAACATGTTGCTGTGTTTAAAAAATGATTAATCCTCGCTCGAACGAACGAACGATCGATCGATCTACCCATTGATCAAACTTAAATAATTAAAAAAACAAAAAGCCAGTCTCTCATCTAGCGATCGATCGTTCATTACTATCACACTCGAAATATCGTCCAAGCGAATGAAACGCATATTTTGGGCTGTCAGATTAGTTCCTTTCTAGCCCATCTACTTTCGGAGACACAGTGTATGTTAATTCTCGTTGTATAAGCATATTTTGGGAAAACCAAAAACAAAAACAAAAAAAAATCTATCATGATTTTTGTATATTTTGACAATACTATTCTTGGTACCGACGATGAGAGTAATGATCAATAAAAGAGGTGTATGATCGCGTCCGTTTGTACATTAATGTAATATTGTAATACACTATTTTGATGTCAACGCGTGTAGGTGTAAAATATTAGATTTTAACGAACAAAATTAGATCAATTATAGGAAAAGCTTGGGATGAAATTTGGATTGAAGATTAAAAATTTCCGAAGATAAAAAATGCATTCGCGCGATGAAATTCGTATTCGCTTGCAATAATCGATGGAACACTTTTAAAACGCTCTCTGAATATTTTTTAGTCTATTTAATGAAAAAAAAAAAAAAGAAAAAAAGCAAGAAAAAGAAGGCACCTATCAAAGTTTGGACATTTGTTTTAATTAATATTGAAAATCAACAATTTGACTGGTAAATATGAAATCATAATACGTGAGCTGTGTTGTAATGTATCATCCCATACAGCAATATGTCCAATTTATTATTCCTGTGTCGTTTATTTGATTGATAACGATTCTATGACAGCAATTAGTCAATGATAATGACGAATTGCTCGTTTTGGAAATATACGATCAAACACCTGCTATGTTATTGTACTTTCTCTGATAGAATCGTTAATAAGGCTACATTACTTATATACGAATTTTTGCAATCGAGAATAGTGCTACTATTATATATATACACACACACATACACACATACATACGATGTACATTGTATATAAAATTTTATTTAATTTATTATCAACTCTTCCCCCTGCAATTATATAAAGTTCAATTTTAAATGTTAATCAATCGATGAACAAAAATTTACGATTTTAACATTTACATTGGATTGACAAATTTTTATTGTATGCGTCATTGTCATAAATCTTTTTTAAAATATTCTTTAAAAAAATATCAGTATCGTAATATTATTAAGAAAATATTATTATATTGACACACAAATTTGATGTAAAAAAAAAAAATATATTATTATTATCGTTGATTATCACGAGCCTAAGACGAGTTATAAGGCTCCCGTCCAAAACGAGCAATCGAGCAAAAAAAAAAAAAAGGAAATACAAAAATAAGAAGGACGAAAGTTCGCATTCGCAAAAATCTTTTAAGTACAATGACGTCGTCTAACGGATAATTTTATTTTTTTAAATAAGGCGAAATTCCTTTGGCCATATTATCTTTAAACATTTTATCTGATTACTACTATCTTGTTACGTTTGTATATTTGTTTCCATTTTTATACTGCCGTTAAATTGTGCCATTTGTGGACGTTTTAACGATAAACCTTGTACAAAATTTCTTGTTAATAATACAATAACAATAATAATGATACTAATAATTAATATTAATATTAATAATTAATAATATTAAGAATATTAATAATTAAGAATAACAATAGTAATAGTAAATATAATAATTAGTAACAGCGATGGATTATTATTATACAAATGATGATCGATCTATTTTGTCGAATCGTGCCATTTTACCGTGTTGTATATAATAATTGTATTATCATATTAAAATGATGACATAAAACAAACACACACATACAGACAAACATACACGTTGGATTTTGTAGTTAATGTTATTGAAATTTTCATTCGGCACGGCGGCCGTAACAGTTTTATTATTTATCGCCGCCTGACAATAATATGTGACAAAACCAAAAAACGGAAACATAATACCATGGAAAAAATAATAATAATATCTATATCCCGAATTGTACAAAAAAAAAGAATTAATAGTTGATACTATTATATTTCTATTTTTTTCCGTTTTCCATGTAATTTTATTCCAAATTATTTAATATTTATATTGTTCCTTTTTTTCTATGAAGAATCAATCAATCTTTTAAAAATTCATTATTTACAATTGTTTTTATGTAGATAAAGAAGATAACACATGTATTTTTATTTTTTTTTATGTCAAATAATGTAATAATAAAATAATATATTTTTTTATTTTATTCGTTCAAATTATTTTCAATCTGAATCGATTTTTGCGTTTTAAAATGAGAAAGACAAGATGAGGAAGCATTTTCGAAAAAGTTTCGCTTTAATAGACTGTTACGAATGAGAAGAATCGCCGTTATCCTAGATTTACAAAAAAAATGCGTTTAAAATGTGTGTACGGCACCTTAAATAACGACCTTGATTATTTAACTTATGATTACTCTATTGTAAAATATTGTAATAACTGTACGGAATAGGCCATAAGTTCTAATAAAATAATTATTTAAAACGGTCTCGTATATAAGAAATACAACATCGATCACACTTGAAGAATATAAAATTATGAAGATAATTATAAAGTATTTTTTGTTTCCTTTTTAATTTTACGATATGCCATAAAATCGAATGAAACATGCATTTATTTTATCTCACGTTTCAGTACCACAGACTTAATGAAAATTACATATCATGTAAGAATTAATTCTGTATAAAATTCTTTTTTTTGTTCCAGTTCATTGAACTCTTGTTTATCCAATTCTTCACGCAAGTTCATAAATTTTTGAGTTCTTCGTAATTGATACTCATTTTTAATAGTAATTTCATTATCATTGTTTTCTTTAATATCAACGTAACAACTTAAATTCAGTTTGCGCCGAATTTCTTTTGAATGATGAGAAATATTTGGAGAATGTTGCAAATTAGTTTCAGAGAAATATTTTCTGCTATTCGCAAGATCGATATCGATCCTATCACCGTTAGCAAATTGATCCTGTGACGAGATCAAATTGTACCCAGAAAGAGTATATATTTGTCTTAATTTGTGCACTTTTCTTCCTATGATGATTAGGATAAATGATTAGAATGAATTTTTTACAAATTTTTATCTTTAATCTAACGACTTACTCGATGATGCAGACCTGATGATTGCGAAGGATCAGACAATTCTTCATTTTTCATGGTCGCTATCTTGTTCAAATAATTTTCTTTAATAAATTCATCTTCCTCTAATCGCGACAACTCGTTTTGAGGTTGATAAGAATTTTCTCCAGTAAATTTAATAGATAATAAATTTGTATTATTTATAATCGATTCTTCGTATTTATCGCATGTAATATTTTTATCGGAAAACCTTTTTGTCATTTCAAGACTAATCGTAGATTCGTTAACTTTAAAAATTTGCGATCTGTGCTTAAGAAAACCGAAAACTTGTAGAATTAGAAGTAAAGGTGTTAGAGTGACAGTCACTAGTCCCATCAAAACAATTAAAGAAATTAATTGCCAGGAAAGATTTAATAAACGAAACTGTGTGCTAGCATTTTGTTCTGATACACAGAATGGTGCCAAGACGTTTGCGAAAAAACCACAAATTAGATGAATCGCTATGATATTGCAGTGATCTAAATCTCTATAAAATATCAATCTGGATATCAAATAAAAAATAACTCCTCCTAAATAACCTAATCCGATAGACATCAAATGAGAATATTTGTTGGAAGCACTTGAGATCATAATTAGGCCAACAATTAAACCTTGAACGCATCTTAATGTTGTCCAATGATCGATAGATCGTTTAAATGTTAAATGAAGGATCATGAAACAAAGTGAACAGCAACATGCTGCTATTAAATTGTTAATAACAGTATTTATATTATTTGATGTATCATTCTCCGAGGTTGATAAAGACAAATTCTGGAAAGAATAAATTAGTATAATTATGAAGAAATACATAAAATATATATGTAAAGTAAATAAAAATATTTTACTAGGAGACCAACGAAGATCAAAAATAAACCCAAACAAGTGGTACTCAAAAGGAACGAAGGTAAATTTATTCTATCAATATTCTTTGCTTTAAATATATAATTTTTTCTTGATAATATCAAATAAATGATCAAACCAGAGAGACCACCAACAACATGAACAATTCCTGATCCAGCATGATCACGAAAATAAACTCTGACGTCGTACAGTTTACCTTTTACGATCCATCCTTCTGGCATTAAAGACCAACGAATAAGAAAAGGTTGAACTAAACCAGCCAAGAGTAAATTTACCAGGAAATGAGCAATAAAGCATATATTTTCAGTCATACTAATCATATAAATAGCTGATGTCATTATGACAACTTGCCAACCGATTAGAAATTCTTCCTTCTTTATCAAAAAGTTCTCGAAACTATAATAATCACCGTAGATAAAGCTGTACACGTCAGCATCGAATATCACAAGAAAACCAATCGTAAAATAAGCAATTGTGGTACAGCAGATATCTTTGATATTTTTAAACAAAATTAAATTCAAATTGTCCTGCTTTGACACAGAACTAATTTGTAATAGAACATATCCTATTCGTGACAGGATCGTTAAAATTATTCGAGTGGTATAATTCGAAAAATAAACATAACGATAAAATTCATTGACTTTTAGTAAAGGATTGGAAAAGGTTTCGTTGGAAGGGTTAGGATTATTCGGATACATGACACTATTCTTTAATATTATCATAATTTTTAATACTATCGATATTGCACTATTTCAAATAATAACAAAAAACAAAAACAAAATACATTGGTAAATACTATAACCACTATTCGATAAGTGACCTAAACAGTTTTCTGCAATATTAGCAAATGGTAATAATTTATATATATCATATTTAATTTGAAAAAAGAAAGTCAACAATATTAATCTTAACAATCAAAAATTTCTTTTAACCTTTTGACTGCGCCGCGATCTCGGAGGAATCCATAATTATAGACAGCGTGCGATCGTCACATGTCAATTGGTAAAACAGTAAAAGGTATTATAGTAAAACCAATGCAGAGAACGTAAATTTACGTCCTTCGTACATATTGATGTATACATAAAGACGTATATTTACGTCTTTTGTATATATTGATAGACTTGTGAAAGCGTATATATACGCCTTTAGCAATCAAATGGTTAACAATTCCAAGTAACATTTTCACGATAAGATTAAACTGTTGGAAATATATATGATACATATTTAATTCTTCAATAATATATAAATCCATTTCTAGAAACATCCGCGGTAATTCATTCAATATTATGTGATAGTTATATTTCATATAACTTCGACTAAAAGGTTCAAATTCCTGACAGAGTAATCAAACCAAATTCCCGCGGTTCGTAATACATGGCAACTACTACAAGTATTTAAAATTCGTAAAAGCGCGAGTGATTCGTGAATGTTCGGTAAAATGTGGCTGTTGATTGGTCGAGCTATAGTACAGTAGAGTGGCACTGGGCGAGCCGGCGCGGAAGGGCACGAAGGATGCCGGCCGTGACCGACGACGATTAGTCTGTACGTCGTCGTCATCGTACATGGATGATCGTTCGTGGTTATATAGTCGCGTGAGGTTATTCATGTGTGTGAAGAGTGTTCGCCCGCCAACAAAAAAAAGGGAAAGGTACTTACTTTAATATAGTTTGTCCTTTTCTTCAGAGCTATCAACAGTTGTCCTTTTATTTTCTATTTTCTTTTCAACGAGGAAACAGGAAATTAGATAGGTGAAGAGAGGTTGGTTGGGATGAACAAGTAAAAGGAAGAAAAGATCATCGTTTTAAACATACGCACAACAGCATATACACATACAGCACACATAAATAAATTGAAATGGCATCAGCAGTCTCCTGTCGTGTAATGTCCCTTACAAGATGGTACGACGTTTCGACACGCGTTTTCACCGTCTCCTCGGCCTTAGTTACATCACGTAATTTCCAAAACGTAAGTCATTTACATATTCGTATATATACATATATATATATATATGAATTTATGCATGTGTTTACTTACCTTGTTTTGTCAAGCGTTATAACTTACGAGTATTCAAAGCAAGCCGGTTTCATTACCAACCGATCTGTCACGAATATACACGACTCCGAAAGATCGGCTGAGTGAGAGAGATAGAATGATGCGGAATGAAGTGTGCGTTAGATAAAGACAAAGATAGATCCAATGCAGCACCGACTACTCCCTCTACTCTATTTCTTTCTCTCTCTTTCTCTTTCTTTTTTTTTTCTATTTTTTTCATTGTTCCACGGTACACGCCAACCATAACCTTATATGTACATACTTATTTATATTTATGTAGATTTAATTCAAATTCATAATTAAGATAGCAACTTTATTGACGATAAAATATATTATTTAATTTGTTAGATTTATAAATAATTAGATGTATACATTAATTTACAAAACAAAATTATATAATTAATTGTTTGATCGAATGTCGATAACTAAATTGTAAACAAACATATCTTCCATATCTATCGAGTATGTTTATTTACTTGTTTGGATACACTCGCAAATTACGTATTATTATTTAATTTTTTATGTTTATTAATTATTCAACACCGTATGCAAATTAATTGTAGTAGTGTAATATCTAGTGATATTTTTAGTTGTACGTGTTCTGAGAGAAACACCCTATACATTTTTTTCTATGGTCCTCGAATATATTTTTTCCTGTTATTTTTGTCATTTTCTTCTCTTTCTCTCTCTCTCTCGCTCTTATGAAATTCTAAGCATTGAAAGCATATGAAGTTATTCGAACATGCGGGTTTGGTTGCAATAGATGAAGCGTTTTTTGTAAAAAGCAATATATGAGAGAAAACAAGTTAATTAGAGAAATCCTGAGCGAATACAAAAGTGAGCATTTTATTAAAACGTTTATTTCTTTATGGATAAGATCTAATTAGAGATTTTTCCCTTAGGAATTTTTCGTATCTTCTTTTTTTTATTCTTTGCTACAATTCGAAAGAAAGAACATATTACATATATAAGTTTAGTATGTCATAAAACAATGAAAACTTCAAAATCGTAAGATCATGTTTATCTAATTTTTTTTTCGACGTCTGTATTATCAATAACAATCAAAAGAGAAAAAATGATTTCTAATACTGATAAATATATTTATAAAAGGAATACGCAATTATGTATATCAAATTTACAATTAGAATTTATCGGAAATTTTTTGATGGACCAAAAGTTTTTAGATGATTTAAAAAATTAATAATTATTATCTAAAATTTTAAACGCTCATTTTGTTTCTAATAAATACAACTGCGAGTATAAAAGTATTTTTATATTATAAAAAGAAATAGTATATAAAATATTTGGAAAAGAAGTAATTAATTTTTAAAATTACCTACAACATTTTGATATGCGTTACAATAAAGAAGAATATAGATATTGATTTTTAAATTAAAAATGCTTTTTATATACTAATGATATTCTGTTTTATGAGTTCGATTCTTACAAGCAACGAAGTGTGGTAAAATTAATTAGAAAGTTTATAATAGTTTTCAGTAGAGACTATGCGAAGATCGTTGATAGAATTAATTATCAGGGAAATAACATTGTATGTATACTTATGTATGTTATCTAAGGTAATAATTCTCTTCATATTATCTATTTATCAGTAGCACTGAACGGATTAAATGTGTCTCTATTGTCGTAATTCAAACAATAATGATGCATCAACTAGTATTAGAATAATAACTAGCAAAAACGAGTAGTAAATACCCAAAATTCGATTCCTAAAAATTAATTTTTATTTTCAAATATTATAAATAAATGATAGAAAAATAAAATGTACGAGTGAGAGAGAAATGTAAATTTCATTTATTTTCTAGGAAGGAGATAAAAACAACGCATTTACGAGATATCAGATATGCTGGTCATATATTAGGTTATATTCTCATTAGCACATCAATGGTTATTCCCATAGAGACTAATAATTGCGATAGCCTAGAGTTGATAGACGTCATTTCAATGTTGACCTCAGTAAGGACGCTTAGTCAAGTATGTTCGAAAATAAAACTTTGAAAAGAGGAGTCTTATTATTTCATAAAATATAAATATTTCGTTGAATTTCATTGTTTCGTTTATTTAGGTAATTAAATAATAATATTATTCATACTAATACATCATTTTCAGTATATGTATATCTCTATTACATGTATTCATATATGTGTAAAATAGGGCGTGAAAAAGTTTTATTATATTTCATAGAATGTATTCATAAAATTTTATCGCTTCATTTTTCTACGTAATAAGATAATAATTTTATTTATACTTATATATAATTGGTAATGTATATGCATTTATATTACATATATCTACATATGCGTTTTATAGGATGTGTATAATTTTTGGTATTTAATTAAATATATTTATTGAATTTGATCGTTTCGTTTTTCTAGATAATTGGGTAATATATATATATATATATATATTTATTGATTAAATAAAACGTGTTGAAAATCATGTTCGCGAGTTTTGGTAAACGTGAAAACTTAATTTGGGTCTATGTGCCTGTTTATATGTGATGGTGAGTGACTAACAAGATTATTGACCTGCAAAAGCTCGTGACATTATCAAATTCTAAAAGCGTTGTTAAATGTTATCATCGTGCATCATCGCACGCAATCTATTATACTTTCAAAATAATTGAGAAGTATCAAACGAGAATTGAAAAATGCATTATAGTTTTTATTCCCCTGAATTGAATATCTTTCTATTAAAAATATTTTTATTTATTACAAATATTATTATTTAAATTATATGAATTATTATCTAAATTCCAATTTGAACCAAACTCGTATTTTTGTACAAATAAAACGCAATTAGTTCTTTTACATTTTTGTTTTGTTTTAATAAAAAGAAACAGGTATTGCTAATTACAATGATTATAATATTATAAATTTAAAAACGATGAAAAATATTGAACGACTAAACAAATTATTTATAATACTATTTTATTATTCTTTAAACGTAATTTTCTTTAAACGAACTGATCAATCATTGCTTTTAATTTAATTTATGATTTTTACGATACCTGTTATACGTGAAATGTTAAGAGCAATTTAAATAGTTCATTCGCGTATAATTCGAAGCTATTAACATAAAATCGACTAGCTAATCCAGATCACTTGGTTAAATGTCAAGAGATATATATCGGTTTTCGTGTCGTCTACGAGTCACGACATTTATAAATATTCGGGTGTTCTTGGATGGAGGAGGAGCAGAAAATAATTCGATATTTTTAATCTCACTTTTCAGTTGCTTTCTCGAGGAAAGTTTTTTGCGAACTAAACGAATATCAATTTTTCATTTAAAAATGGAATATCAATCGAAGAACGAGTGGAAACAAACGATTCTTCTTTTTTCTTTATTTAATACAAATTCCTTCGGTATAGGTTCATATAAAATTTTATATTTTAGCCGGAAATAAAAAGAAATGAGAAAAAAGAAAAGAAATATTATAGTAAGCATAAAAAAAAGAACTAAGTGTAAAGGCATACATAAATTTATGACTCCATTAAGAAAATATACTTACCACACATATGTAACTAATGTTATACCACGTATAAAGTGCATTTTAATATTTCAACGTGAAATAATTTAGAAACAGAACTAGTATAGAGTTTACTTCTCTGTTTTCTTTTTTTATCATTACTTTCTTTTTCATGTGATAATTTTAGTACACAAGTAACACATGAATATATGAATTGCACATGAAGACTAATAAGTACTCGACTAAGTGTTAGATGATTAGGATTGCTATAAAATTTAAAATACGATGTATCTCTCTCTCTCTCTCTCTTTCTCTCTCTCTCTCTTACACACACCATTTTTTTTCTTTAATTTTTTATCTATCATTTTATCAAACGAAATTACTTTCCTAACAGCCTAATATTTATCTATCTATCTTTATTTCTATTTTAATCAAGTGGAATAGCGTTATTCATTGTTAATATTCAGTTTAAACGTTCGATTAAGCTAATCGATAATTTCCAAGTAGGTTCTTTGTGCATCCTACTATTAATAATAATAGAATGCTTTAGTTGGCTTTATTTCATGTCCGGTGAACGTTCAAAGGAATTCGTAGTTCTCTTTTCAAAAGGCTGAATGCCAGAACGCGCTAGTAAGCAAGATGAAATTGCATAGAAGAAATGTTTCGTCCAAGTAAGTATTCTATGAAATTTTTGAAAAATTGTTATGAACCTCTGATTTAATTAAAGAATTAAAAAATTCAAGACAATGATTAAGAGAAGTCAGTTATACATGCATTTGATATTAGGTACCATTTGTACGTGTTTATCGCGATTTGCGAGAAACACACGACAAAATTATCTGATTCTATTGGAAACGATTACATGATGCGTAATTGAATGCAATGAAAGCACTAAATGAATCCTATTAGTGTCATTAGCAGATAGATTGTAGGCAGACTAATTGTAAGTGTTGAATAATATAATTAGGAAGTTTTATACATATATTTATGTTATACAATAGTCTTTCATTACAATTAATTTAAAGTTAAAAAATTATTTTTATAGGTATTACATTTGATGGAAAAATAATTACGGTTTTTACGTATCGAATTCCAAAAAATTATTGGATTTAAATGTCAAATAACTTTAATAATAAACATTGAATTCTCTTTTGTATTCATTGAGTTGTTTTACGTGAGTTTGAATAATAACCCACAAATTATTATAGTCATTTCTATCACGAATTTCTTTTTAAGTTTCTCTTTTTGCTCGTTGTTTTTGGTTATATTTCAAACAGTTTCTACTTAATGTCTCAATTTAAACTTATAAAGTAATAGTACGTATTTGTTTTTATTTCTCCACGATTAATTTAAATTACAATTAAATTCGGCAATACTAAAATAATTAAAAATTCAATAAAACCGATTTAACTTTTTTAATTAATTAAATTAAAATTAAGTAAGAAAACCATCGGGATATATTCAAATAATAACAACCGTAATTGTTTTTTACAGGACGTTCGTAAAAATAAAAAGAAACAAAATGTGTTATACGCGTAGATAAATTTTATTTATTTTAGCGTTTACCATTTTATTTTTTTAAAAAGAAGGGAATTTTTCATGAAGAGAGAGAGAGCAACATGCTGGAGATTAGTTCAAGCATATTACAAGGTAGCTCGAGCGAATGCATAATTTGAAGATACATTTTACGAGATCACGTTAAATTCACGTCAAGTGAGACGTTAGTGATTCATCAGAAGCAACCGTGCGGTTGATCGAGACTAAAGATCCGCATTGCGTCTATGCAGAAACTTCTCTCGATTTCTACATCAATGAAAATTCGAAGTATTCCGAAGCATCAGAAGATATAAAATATCTTCCGTACTCTCTATAATGATAGGAGGAAAAAAATACAAGAAGAAAAGAAAAAATAAATAGAAGATATTTATCTTTCAACGTTATGACATCATAGCACGAATACCTCACG
This sequence comes from Polistes fuscatus, assembly GCF_010416935.1. NCBI lineage: Eukaryota > Metazoa > Arthropoda > Insecta > Hymenoptera > Vespidae > Polistes > Polistes fuscatus. The sequence continues at coordinate 469,813 of NW_025113162.1, read as the reverse complement.
TACAAATATAGTAAACGCGATGGAGTAAAGTTATTCCAAGTTTTTCGAATACTATCTTACTTCGCGTTTGTAGAGACACGTACGGCGAACTATGACGTATTTTACATTGATATACTAGTCCATTCACTATTACGTTTCTTCGAAGTCAATGACACCGACGATGATTCTACACATAAATCGTCATAGCTATTATTTTTTTTTCTTCTCAATAATTTTTAAACATATCTGCACTTTAATAATACGAAATAATTCATATATTTCCACAATTATATAGTATTATAGTATTATTAATATTTCCATATTATATAGTATTTAATTATTTAATTATTTAATTATTTACGTAAAATAAAGTAGTCATCCTTAAAGAAAAATAATTAACATACGCTATAAGAATGTTTTAGAAGATAATAAAAATAAGTAGTAAAAAAAGTCATAAGGGTATACAACATGTTTGAAAATTCAAAATGTATGAGTAATGAGTTGAGTGTAACCCAGTGTCCTAATTACTTCTCTTAATTAACATAAAGAGACCCTTACGATTTTACCGGAAACGTTTCTAACGGTTATATGTGTATTTTATTTTTGGATACGTTAATCTTATTTGAAATTCACCTATGCGTTTGGAATGTTAAATACATTGATACTTTCTCTCAATTATAATTCTTAATATACGTCGAGTTTTGTAACACGAGTACTTTTTAAAGGCACAAACACGTCCTTTGATAACCGTTTAAAAGGAAGCACGTTCGAAAATTGTATCATAGTAATCAAATCAATCGATAAACTTACAATTAGAGAGGAAATAACACATCTTCCTTACACGGCCAAGAAAAATGTATGTCGACAGAAAGAAAAAAGGGGGATAAGGATGGGAATGTGAAGCAAGGAAAAGAAAAAGAGAAAATCTAACTTTACGAGGATGAACCATCTTGTTTCTGGCACAGAGCTTGAATTTCTCTCCTTCTGAGTGAATTCGGAGCGATGCGTTATAACCCACAAAGTTATACAAGGAAAGAATTCTTAAAACTGACCACCATTTATCATGAATTTAAATAGAACGAATAAAATAGAACGAAGAATAGGAAAAAAACAAAAACAAAAAACAATAAAATAATACTACAATGACACCCAAGCTGACTTTTCTAACGAATTGCATAAAAATTTGGAAAATTCGAAATACGTGAAATATTATATTAAAATAAATGTTAACATTATATTTAATCGTATAATTTTTACATTGAGACGAACGATTTAATAATTCAGCTAACATGATCTACTTACGAATTACATTATTTAATTTCCAGTTTCATTTTCTACGTGTATATGGGGCACACAAGAAGTATCCTTATCTCGAAAATTTAATATCTCTCGTTGTAGTACGATTACGATGAAAATGTTTATTTTTCCTCATTTATTATTGCTATAATTGTCAACGAGTCTCGAATTTGTGTCTTGAATTTTGAAATATAAAGAAAGAATAAGAGAGAGAGAGAGAGAGAGAGAGAAGTAGAGATAGAGATAGTAGATTCGTATAGAATATTATCGTACTTACCTTATTTCGCTGGAAAGTAGAACAAACATTACTATCATGTTCAAAATAGTTTGGAAAAGAAAATACAACGTAGAAAATTTTCGCAGTAAGTGTACACTAAATGTTGATGTTATTTTTCATGTAATTTCGACTCCTATTTTGCCAGTTATTATTGTATTTTTTTATTTTTATTTATATTTCATTGTATTTCTTTTTTATAGTGTAAAAAGATAATACACAAGGAAGTAAGTTGAGGTTTTTTAAGTTTGAAGAGGAAAGAAATACAAACTCGTAGGAATGAAAATACTCGAAGGAATTCTGACGACTTCAAAGGTTCGTCTTTCGTCGTAAGATCTTTTAATTGCGAAATGTTTTAATAACTTTTACTTCGAAGTAATATCCAGAAGAACTTTCGTACACCTTCGAATTAAAGTTTAGTGGTGGAAAAAAAAGAAGTTACATTTCCGCATTTGAAAGTACTATTTATAGAAGTTTTGTATCGGTAAAATAATGAAAGTCTACTTGGTCTGATTCGGACCATAGCGCGCATTTTCCTCGTTTTATTGGAAAACTTGGTTAACTGGGTCTTCTGAAGAATTTACATTCGAAATTGATTCGTAACATTCATTGGTCGAAACCCACGGACAATCAAATACTACGTTTTAATCTTCGATGCTCTTATCTGTTTTATTATTGTATTGCGACGCTGATATGAACTGGTCCAAGCATTTCAAATCTGAATAATTTAGTAGACAAAAATGCATTAGATGATATTTGTTTTGTTACAAAGCTTTCAATAAATTGCTAAAACTGTAATTAATTAATTTAATTTTGTAATTTTTATATTGTCAATTATGAGACAGGTATATATATAAACATTAATTAATTTTAAGAACAAATATTTATAAATACGAGTAAATTTCAAATGTGAGTGAAATATTTAGGTCAGATTTTCTATAAAATTAGGAACACACAGGTAACTTACAGGTAACAACTTCTTCCAACGTTATTATATTATGTTAACCTACAATGTAAATACTCCCTTAAGCGAAACATTATCCTTTCCGAGTTCTCTCCGAATGCATTCAGCGTAATCATTTTGACAAATACAGTTGACTCGTCCGACGAAATAGATCGCTAAAAGCAAGAGATATTCGAAAGTTGTTTACTCATCTCAGACATTTATTAATAAAAACTAAAATAGAAAGAAAGAGAGAGAGAGAGAGAAAAGGAGAGAATAAATATTTGATAGATATAAATTTTCTTCGAAAAAATTTATATTAAAGTTTTTAACTCTTTAAAATTCAATTTAAATTTATATATTTATATATTTATATACACTTTTAAGATTATATCGCTTATTTTTTAAATAAAAATATTAATAATTACTTTTATGGTTAGTAAAGTTAAAATAAATGTATTTTAGTTTAAGCAATCTAAAATATTAGTAGAGTACATTACAGTGTTGGATATACCTTAAATGATTGTTAATTAATCGAAAAAAATATATATTGTAATTTAGAGAAGCACTGACTTAATAATTATATAGATTTAAAAGAATATAACACGGATATAGGAAAAAGCAGAACTTTAAAAACTTTTTGTTCAAAATTGGCTGGCCAATGGAAAAAAATATTTTACCATGATAACACCTTAAAGGTATACTACTGATATACCAAAGCTCGTTAAGATCCGTTAGTGCTCCAGTGTAATGTCTCCTTGTAAATATACGTTCGACGCATCATCTTCTTCGAAATCCGCCTGTTAGATTGGCTCATTGTCCTCTGTGAAAGTCAATTAAAATTCTTTTATTAATTGTTGTTTATATGACTCTCCGAAGGTTACATACATAGGTACGTATAATGAAAATAATATGCGTAGTAAATAGAATTTATTTGTTCGGAAAGTCATATAAAGAAGAATTGATAAAAGAAATTTAATCGATTTTCGTAAATGCCATTGAGCCAGTCTAACGGTGGATTTCGAAGAGAACGATATGTCGAACTTATACTCCACAATATTCATTTCCTTCGATTAATTATCAATCAATTAAGGTAAATCGAACAGAGTACTGTACTCTATTAATATTTTGAATTGTTCAAACTAAAATATATTTGATTTAACGTTCTTGGCCAGAAATGACTTTGAATTGAAAATTTTCATCCAATAAAATATCAGATCGGAATTTTTTATTATTCGAAGTATATTAATAGAGATGTATCATTTTTAAACAAATGTACTTTATATTTTATTTTTACTTTAATAAGTATTAATCTGATTCTGATACTAAAAAACATTTAAATAACAGTAAAAACCAAGGATGACCGATTGTTAGACATGAAAAAACCGGATGTTCCTTCGGGTGTTTTTTGTACATTATTTTCGTATATACTTAATTCATTCGTTATAAATAATGCTTTCAAACTAAACTCATGAAATACGTAATTAAGGTATACTATTTATTTCTAAATTTTCTTCATCACAAACACACTATTATATATATATTGTTTTGAAGCAAAAATTTAGTAAGCGTAACGGTGTATGATTTTAAGAAATTCTCACTGTATGTGTTTAATATTCAAGCTTCATGTCACATAGTTTTTTGTCAAACGCAGAAAAGAAACTTGGCACATGCAGAAGGTTTAAATATATTCAACGATTCCAACTATTTCCTCTTCTCACGAATATTGATTTTATTTTTTATTCACTAGGATTGAACAAAGACTTGAGAAAATGAAATTGTCAAAGTTTCAATCCACTGCAAAGCGTATATATACGTAGATAAAAGATAGCGAGTGTAATTCAGGTTTGAAAAGATATAGTTTGTGTTTCCAATAATTACTACAAGCATGAGAATATGTGAAAGCTGGGTAAACGTTAGCTCGTTGGTGGAAAGTACAGGCCCTTCCATATGTATATATATATATATATATATATATACATATATACATTGTTAAGGCTGTTAGGAGGTTTGTTCAAAGGGGTTCCAGACCGAGGACGCTGCGGCAGGCGCCATGGTCATCGATCTGCTCCACTGCAGCTTCCCTCTCTAACACAACGACTCCATTTGGAAAAGGCAGTCGATTTTTCCTGTCCAATAATGTTAAAGATTCTTCCCCAGAAAATAAGAGTGATCTCCTTTTTTCAAAATATTATCTCGTTGTGTTCCTTAAATTTCTTTTGGGACAAAAGTTTGTTTATAGGAAACATAGATAATATTATATATTATAAGAAAATACAAATAACACTTAGTAATATTGTCTAAAATTATTCCAAATAAAATGTATACAAATTTTATAGTCAATAAAATAAAATACAATTTTTCCATTTAAATGCTAGATGCACTGAAGAGGTTAATATAATATTTATATTTTTAATGTATTATAGGCTACTTTATATTGAATTAGTAGTTATAATTAATATTAGTGTTTATCATGCATTAATTAATGTAAAATTATTATTTATATTCAACAAAATATTTGATATACATAAACCATTTATTTTATGAGATGATCAAATGAATAGAAATGTTTATTATGGAATACATTGAGTAAAATGTTTAAGTAACGTTTTAACCTGGCCTATTAAATTTATCTAACAAATCTAACTTACTTCATATCATTCGCTAGCGTGTGATTTCTATCCAACGATATTATATATAAACCGCACGCGTTCAAGCGCATTATGTTTCCGCTTTACAAAGTTGCATTAAGAAACTTTCATGTTAATCTTATTTGCCGATCCGACGAACTCGAAATTTTACTGGCTAAAGTTACAATAGAAAGTATTCGTGACGTGATTTTGTAAAATTGTCTACTTTTTCGATTATTTCTTAGACTTGGTTTCGTTACACGAGACGTTACTCGTTACACCAGTAGAAGCTTCCGACGGATTGCGTGTTACGTTTTAATCGATCCATTCTAGATCCCGCTCTAGACGACACGCGAATTAACATTTACTTGGAAACAATGAGAGAAAAGAACATTATTGTTTTAATAATTACGAAGTTTTACATTTGTTATACAAGATGCAGAAGTATCAGAGGAAAGAAAAAAGTAATTTTAGTTTGTTTAAATAAAATTGTATCAAGGATTCGAATAAAAAAAATTATGCGAGAAGAATATTTTCTTCTGTTAAATTGATTACAAAGTTTTCAATTGGTTGAAATATCAAGAAACTTCGGAAAGAAAATGAGAATATATTTTGCTCGTTCGAATTAAAACCATATCCACAAAATTTTTAAGAGAAAATTACGCAATTTTCGTGAAAAGGAACAGTTTTTGAATCGAAATGATTAAAAGTTAAAAGTTAGGTAGGTACGGATGAAGAAGAAAAAGAAGAAAAAGAAAATAAAAAGACAAGAAAAAGTTTAGTTTGGCCGTTTGAACTGTATAAATTTAGAAACGTTCCTTGAAAACGGGCCAACGCCAACGCCCACGACAGTTCCAACGCTGGTAAGAATAAACGAGAAAATAACAATTCTTTTTACAACCATTTTATCTTTCCCGGTAACCGTCATAAAAACATTTATAATCATTTTATAATATAAACAAACAAAATATTGGTAAAAATGAAAGATTAAACTCACTCATCCACCAGTTCTCCATAGATTTTCCATTTAATTCTTTGATCCTTTAATTCGATATTAAATATATAAATACGCAAGTATCTTTCAAAGAGATTAAGTGACGTGTGTTAATTACAAAATCCGAAAGAAGAACGACAGATTACATCGTTGAAATATTATTACAACACACGTGCAATCTATTTTTTAATTAATTGGAATATCGATTGATTTTTCAATCGCTTTAGGCGCATTTAACCTTCTTTTTTTTATTTTACATATTTTTTTTGCAAACGAATCGATGAGAAACAGGATAAGTGAAAAAATGAAGGATATTTTTTTAGCTGGCGAGAAAAAAAGCGTATGCAAAAAAAAATAAAAGGGATGATAACAGCAAAATAGTGGAGGAAAAAGAATGGACGGGCGACTAACAAGGTTGTAATATTATCGTCTTAACAAGGACATTGTAAGACGTTGACACGTTAGGTAAATATTCAAGATAGTAACTTTTTTATTTCGAGGGTTTACAAAGAAAAAAAAAGATGTTTGACATCTTAAAAATTCGTCCATTCTTTCTCTTTCTTTGTATTTATTTTTTTTTTTTTAAGGAGTGGCCTATCAGATATCACGAAGGAAGAACGAAGTATTGCGCGTTATCGATTCGTTGCGTTAACAAATTTTCTTTTTTATATTCCATATCGTAAAGTTCTCAACGATATGGGATGAGTGAGAGTCATTTAAGTATTACACGTAACATTCGTTTATTATCTTCCGTAGAATATTAAAAAGTTTATTGTATAAATATATGCAACCGGACAAGATATCTTATCTCGTTGCGATAATAAATTGTTTGTAGCATTAGATCGCTATCTCGTTAAAACTAAGTTATTCTTTTCATTTTATATTTAATTGTTTCTAGGTATTATTAATGATAATTTAGATCACAGTTATAAATAAATAGAATTCAACTAATGCATTATGCTTATGCATTGCTATCATTATGTGCATGCTTTTTATACATACACATGAAGAGTCACGTTTTATCGCATTTTTTACTACACAAGGTTTAGCTGTTATTACGTTGATGAATCATTGATGTATAGTCACGAAGGGGTCAAGAATCTAAAAAATCATTAATAAACGTGCGAACTATTACAATCAAGTACTCAATTCTACTCTCTCTCTCTCTTCCTTTGTCGATTTTCTTTATATGAAGTTATTTAATAACGAATAAAAATATAATTAATTAGCATATAGCGTCAAAGGAAGAAATTAATTACAATTAAAGTGAAAATGTGATTCGGTAACACTTTAATGTAAATGACTGCAATAGTCATTCAATTCCCGTTGACGTACTTGAAAATTACAATTATTCTAGTTCATCCTTTATTTTTAGGAATACTAGTTACGAAAATAAGATAATCGGATTCCGTAAAAATAAAGTCTTCATGAATATTCCTAAAAATTGATAAATTTTCAAAGAAAACAAACTGTGCTTTTTCACGTCAATTATTTATTTAATATCAACTATCTCGATTGGTATCTAATTTATTTAAAATTGAACATAAACGTGTTCAAATATAATATAAAAAAAATTATTGTTTTCTAGGGACTTATACAGAAAATATAAAACAGAAAAAACTTTCTATAACAAAAATAAAAGAAAGAAAGAGAAGACACTACAAATTCATTTTCCTTCCCCTTTTTTTATGAACTAGTACCAACAGTTTCACCCTATATGTTTGCTTACCCGACTGACCCATAAACGAACGACCAATTACTCGTTCGATCAATCGAACGTCCTCGTGCAGGAGTATCGGATAAAACCTGTTTACTTCCTACACTATTTTTTATTCTGTCTTTCTTTCTGTGTCTTTCTCTCTCTCTCCCTCCATCCCTCTCTCTCCCTCCACCCCCCCTCTCTCTCTATCTTTCTCTCTCAATCTTTTCGTCTTTTATTTGCTGCTTTCAGCAATTATACGCTTCGTGGAGACAAGAGTAAAATGAATTACCATTTCCCTATCACTTATGTTAGATTTCGAAGTACTCTCCAAACACACTCGTCTCTTTTAACAGAGAACTCGATAAATGCATCCACTCTTACGAAGACTTCTTGTCTTCATTTCTCTCTCTCTCTCTCTCTCTCTCTCTTTCTCTCTATCTCTCTCTCTCACTCACTTTCTCTTTACCTCAATCTTTCTTTCGTATTCATAGACGATTTTTTTTATTTCCTACTCTTTTAATATAATGATTTATTGACAGATATTAGCAGATTAAACAATGTTTAAACTTCTTGAATTTCTTTCCTCATTATCATCATTAAATATTTGTTTTAATATAGGAAATGAATAAATAAAGAATGTCCATAATTATGGTAAATTTATTATTATTATGAATTATTAGGAATATTTACTTGTAATTAATTGAAGATATTTAAATATATAGAAGGAAGGTAGTTATAATTAATATTAAATATCATCATGAATATAGAATGTAGGTTATTAAAACTTAAATAATAGAAGGTATGTAGATTTTTCGATTAAAATGTTTCACTATGGGTAATCAGTTTGATAACTGGAATTTTGATTGTAACTGTGTAAAAACATATTTGATTCAAAACCAACAACTATCAATCTCTTGATACAAATTGACAATGAATAAAACATTTTCAAAAATGTTAGAACAATTTTCCGATATTTCAAACAAGGGTTGATGATGGCTATAAAATTTTTGCATAACCAATTATTTGCACGCAACATTGGGGATTGAAATTATATTAAACGAAAGAAAATATATCAATAAATTATTTTTTGATTGTTAAATCGTACGAGACTATTAAATGATGAAATTGAGTAAATGTTGAATTATCATGAGAGATTTCATACAGGTATATGAAATAAACAATTAAATAAATAAATAAAATATTATTTAGCAACTACTTAGTTATCAAATTATCTTCCATAATAGAATATTCAAGCAATTTCATACACATAGTTTAGATAATCGATAACAGTAAAGGGAGGAAATGGAAAAGCCTTGAAGGGAAGTGGTTAGCTTGTTAATCGTCCATAGCGAATATGTCCATGGTGGTTTTGAGATAGTGTTAAGTTATATATTATTCTAGATGGATGGGTAAAGGAATTTGTACTGATTTACTTAGCATGTATGATACAATAGAAACATTAAAATTGTTTTGTTAAAAGTAAACGTAATATACATAGATCGAATAATGTACCATAATTTTTATAGAACGTAAATAGGTGATGCATATTTTAGAAGATTGAAACTTTACGAGCCTGCCACAGTAAACTCAGCATCGAAATGTCGAAAAGAAACCTCGGCACTTGTATTTTGAACATTAATATACATAACTTCGTTAGCATCTAAAAGAAATTTTCTAAAGATTCAAAATATAATTTTGATTTTTTACTTATAATAACGTCTGCATTTACTGTTTACGTTTATGCAACGAGATTCTTTTTTCTTTTTCCTTTTTTCTTTCCTTCATTATTATTTCTATTTCCTCGTAACGATTTTATTCAACGCGTGTAAATTTTTCAAAGCGTTTTAATATTTTAAAAATTTTAGTGATTCACAACGAAGACGAATTTTCGTCGTGTTGGAAATATTCATTATTTTGGAATTAGCTGACGACTGTTAGTATAGAGAAATGAAGGATAATGCATTGTTATAGAGAAATGGAATTTCATTGAGATAGTGTGTGCTATGATAATTATCATAAGGTCTGATATTCCATAGATTAGGATATTTGCTCCGCTATTTGCATTCTAACGAGATATAGCGTACTCTTGGATATAACAGGAAGGGAAAATATAATTGTGGTTATTGTGTTGGTGACGTTTAATATATATATATACATACATTTAGGTTTTATATTTTGTCCAGTTAAATATTTTTTACAATAATATAATGTTCAAGTACAGTAAATGTCTCGCCAGAAAAGTACTAAATGTCTCTCTCATTGTTTCTGTTAATTTATAGTTATCTCTCGTCTTTTGCACACGACAGTTGTAAGAAATCTTCTTTGCTTTTAACTCTTTTGGCTGACGACCAGAAGACTTGAATTATGATTATATTTTAGTTAGGTTATTTATAATTAGTCGACGAAGACACCAGAAAATTTCAATTAATATTCTACTGCAATATTTATCTTGAGATAAATTATTTATAAAATTGATAGATAAACTAGGGAGATGATTAAAGGTAATAATTGCGTTATCTTATAAAATCGATCTTAGTGAAACTCTTACGATGAAGAAATGAGAAAGATAAAATGGGAGAAGATCAGATTGAGAAGTCACAGGATGTGATGATAAAATGAGGACGGAAAAATAGGACAAATGGAATCAACGAACATAGTAAATGGGAACATACTGATCAAAGAGATATCGGTATTTTTGACGATACGAATCTACCGGGTGTCTTAGTTAAAAAAATATACTAAAACATTTTCCGATCCTATTAATTTTATAAATAATTTTCTATTTGTTTTAGCTATCGTGTTATTTATGATAAATAAATTACAATTTCCAAAGTTCAAAAAAATATAAATAAATATAATCAATAATGAGAAATATGTGATTTGTTATTTCATTGGTTATAAAATATTCGCAGGAAAGATGATATCGTTATTTGTGATTACGCGGTCTGTTTAATTTCAAGGCGTCATAATTCAATGAAATATCGATGAATCAATCCGATGACCTGTATGTACGAGTGCCACTCGTACTTATTCATTTTTAAATAAAAGAAAATGTTTTCTTCGCTGTCCAATTGGCTAAAATTTCATTCTGTATTAAGATATATATTTCTTTTTAAGGAGTCATTTGACTGCTCACGGTAGGAATAGGTATACATGAAGTATCGGTAGATTCAATATTAAGCACAGTTCTTATTTAACGCTTAGGAAAATGTTCATACAAAAAAGGGAATTGTGTGCATTTTCAGAGCGGCACCTTGTACAGCGAGAGTGTCACGCAGGACAGAACGCTTATACTGAAAGGGTTAACCCTTTCGCTACGGACACCGACTATAGTCGGCGGCCGCGCGAAGTGCTGTGTGTACGGACACCGATTATAGCCGGTGTCGCGTGAACCTACGCTTACGCTTAAATTTGTTAATATGTTAATTTCTGAATACTTAAATTATATTCATTTTTATGTTTTTCATATAAAATGACGAAACAGTTGTTACATAACTCTCAAAAAAGTATCCACACAAGAGAATTTCAAAATACCATTGAAAAACGTAAGCCACTGCAAGTAGCAGTGGCGCTACTCTCGCGGAACGGAGCGCCGTAGCGAAAGGGTTAAAAAAACTAACAGGATCCGAAATATTGAAGTATATCTTTTAGAAAAAGACACTCGGTATATTTAGTATTTTAAAGTTTTATTCCGGTCAGTGAACGCATATCATTTTAACAAACCTCCAACTGTCCGTAGTACGTTTGATCAATTCCTTGACAACAAAATGATCTATCGTGCAAACATTACTTAGTTTTATCAAAAGATCGTTAAACATCAAACTTGATCTACAAATCGATCAAATGTTTATTTTTGTATTATTTCTCAAATGGGTTCATTAAATTGAATTATAAAAAATGTATGCTTAATTCGAAACAATGTTCGCGTATTTAGACTATTGCTTTGTTCTTATTTTATCTTGAATAAAATCACAATTCAACAGCCGAATTAGAGTAGGTATACTACACCAAGTCAACCTAATTCAGGATGGAATTTTCAACGACTTCTACCCTCTCTAAGGGATATTACTACAATGGCCACGTTGGCACCATTTAAATACCCTTTGGTGTTACGAATATATACCAACCGACCATACTATTCAAAGATACTTAAGGAAACATCGTATGCTAAAGTAAAAGATAGATCATTAAATGGACTTAATGTTTACCATTCAATTTGCATATTCAAAGAAGGAAGTCTGCAAGAAATTGTCTGCTTAACAATTTTCGCGGACTACTTCGAAGATACCCAATTAAAATCGAATTTTATTTTTATTCTCCAAATTATTTGTTCGATTTTACGAGCGAAACGATTAATTTTTCATCGATATCTGTTATCAAGAATATTAAATAAGCTAGAAAATTCGTATCGTTTTTAAATCCGTTCATAATTTATTTCCATTAACTAATGAATTTTTTAATGTATGTTTAATGTACATTGTATATTATAATAATAAGATTACCGAGAGAAATTTTGGGTTATTTTAATCAAGAGAAATAAATAATAAATAAACTTAGAAAAGATATGAAATTTCTTAGTTGTACAGATAATTATGACAGTAAACTATAATAAATCAAAACATTGGGAAAAAGAATCTTATGATTTATTTTATATTCAAATTATTTATATTACAAAATAAATTGTGAAATAAATTAGTATAATTTTTGGATTTATGTTAAGCTACTATCATAATTATTAGTACAGTCATTTTTCGAAAAGGAAAGTCTGATTTTTATTGATTGCCCATAATCTACAAATTTACTTACTATGATTTATTCCTTTCCTTGAACGATTCATTATCTCTTAGAAGATAAATTTTTATCTCGAAATAGGCACCTATATACGTAGATATTTTTTAACATGGAGAAAATAATAGGAATCACTAGAATTCTCAATTGATCATGACCTTTTTCCTTTTGGGGAAGATAGTAGGTATTTGAACACTTTGAAAATAACATGTTGCTCGTTCGATCGTCTCATTTTATGAAAAAGTTTTTTCATTTATTCAATTCCGTTCAGTGTTGTGAGAGTTCGAATTGGGAACGAACGATCGAGTGATTTAAAGAGATAGCAAATCGGTTAAGATCATGAAATAAAAGATATGACTGGCATAAAAAGAAATATGTTCTTTTTAGCTTGATGAAAGATAAAAAAAAAAATAAAAACAAGAAAAGAAAAATTGAAGAAAAAACATTTGGCTTGAAGGGTGATCCAATATTATTCTTCAACTCATTGTTAAGTGTGTACGGTTTATTTGCGTTGTAGACTGAAAACTCGAGCACTATTCTGAAGATTACTTCGTTCCCAATGTTTATTTGAAATGTAACTGGAGAAACTTATTGGATAAACACAAGAAAGAAAAGATGGCAAATAAGAATAGAACAATATAATAAAAAGATTCGATCGATGTAATGATTTCCTTACTACTTTTTCTATCAGTTTCGCTATAGATTTTGATTAAATTTAATTAAAAAAGAAAAATGCAAAACATTCGAGTTCGATTGCTTGCATTTGCATTTTTTCTTATGAAAACGTGTATCTGTGCGTTTTGTTTCTTTTTTTTAGGCTGGTTTATTTATTTTATTTATTTATTTTTCTTTTCGATACTTATTGTCCTTTTTTCTTCTCGTAAAAAAATTACGGTCCTATTCGAAGTTTAGGATCAGCAAACACGATGAGGGACTCGAAGAAAATATCATATGGTGGGAGGCTTTACCAACTCTCGAGTTTCTCGTAAACGTGTAGAGTAACGTCCGTTTACTGTATAAAAGTTTCATCGAAAGACGAGAAGTTTTCTTTTCCCCCCGAAAGCATCCACCGATCGATATTCAGCGCATTTTACACCACCCGAATTTGAATTCTTACTTGTACGGGAAATGTTGTTTTCTTGAAAGATAAAAAACAAAGCGATATACCCACTGCGTCACTCAACTTTATCACTCCAAATGTTTCTTTTATTCGTTTCGGTTCTATAAAAAAAAAAAAAGCAAAAGAAAAGAAAAAAGTGGCTTAGGAAAAAGTTTTACTATTTTAAGATAAACGATATTTTTTTCTCTTTTTTTATTAATAAAACTCCACAACTTTTTTAGAGAGGATAAATTGATTTATCGTACCATTCTGAATAAAGAAAGAAAAAAGGAGGTAAAGTAAAATATCGGAAAGTAATTAGTACGCGAAAAATTTTTTTGGAAAAATGTTCGATGATTCGCCTAACTTTGGAAAGGTCATATATTTTCTTTTTCTTTGAAATTAAAAATGATTGCTGGTGAAATAATAGACGAATATCTCAAGGTTTTTATATCTTTTCTCGCAGGTATTCGTACGCCTTTATTATTGCACTATATTTAAATTACATTTCATTGATATTAATGCACTTTTTATCTACCAACGTATACAGTTATATTATAACTCCATTTTTTCTGACTTTCTTTTTGTACCTTATTTTAGGAAACCTGGTGCAAAAGATGGTGGCAACTTTCGCAAAGGAACATATCGATAACAGCGAGATCGTTCGAGCCAAATTTAAGTACGATTCTCATGAAGAACAACACTCAAGCATCGACTATAAAACAGGACATAAGGGAAAAACCATCTACGACATCCGTCACCGAACCAACCGGTATGTTCTCTCTCCGCAAAACCCATAAAAATGAAAAATATAGTTTACGGAAATTGTTGGCTGTTACTATGAAGATTTATCATAGATATGAACGTTACGTGCTTATTTTCAGCAATACAGTTTTCCAGGTAGCAAACTTCTGAAGATGTAAAAATAACATTTACTTGCTTGTTTATTTTTCTTTTTTTTTTTTTTTATTCGTTTCAAGGAATATCCGAGTATATTATAGATATTTTTATAATGAAAATAGTTGTACAAAGGAATACGAAAATTGTACAAAATATTAATAATATTGTATGACGTTAAAAAATTGTTCTCATACTTCGGGTACTATAGGGGTCACTTATCTGAAATTTTCTGACGTTGCATTCCGTTGATATAAAAATCAATTCGATATGCATCCTTCTTAAAGAGGAAAATCTTCGAGGACATTCATTTTACATTGTGACCTACTCTCGAGAAACTGCTACGCTTTACTTTCATGCTGTATAATGGATGATCTTTTATTCCACATTTCATTTTTAAATTCGTCCTTTTACCTTCGAGTATTCGTTCTATCACTTTTTCTTTCCGTTATCATATTCTTATACTGGGTAAGCTAAAAATTCTTAGACCTGTAACTTTAAAATAAAAAATAAAATGAGCCTAGAGAATTTCTTGGCAAAATATTATCAATCGTGTCAGATTTTAAGCAAAGTTTTGTTTTGTTTTTTTTTAGGTAATTAAATTCTTTGACTTGCAGTCTTATAAGACAAACTTAATTTAAAGAGCATAATTAATGATATTGTTGGAATCATTTGGGAATTTTTGACCCTGTACCCTATACTTGAAGTCGAATGAACGATTATTATTTATTTTTCAAATACAGAACTTTGATGTAAAAAAAAAAGAGAGAAAAATAGGATATGAGGATAATATAGAAAAAAGGATTCATATTTTAACATCGAATAAAATAAATTCGATAATTTAATTCCATTATACACGCTACAAATATGAGTTTTATTACAGTGATCACCGAAAGACTAGCACTAGACTTAAACCAAGGTAAAACTAAAGATCAAAGTTTTGGAATGAAACGAGGCAATGATAGGCGCTTAGAATGTCATTAATCGCCATAATAAATATGTTAATCGACGATCGTCACATCGACGAAAGTTTGTTCGATATTGGCTGGAATTTTCGATTGAACATTAGCATCCTCGTAAATTTTTATGTTTCAGGTTAACCATGATAATTTATTCAGATTTCATTATTCATTAACGATATTGATATAAAATCTTAAGTAGGTACTATACATCAATTTGAACCTTTTTCAATCCCTTTTTTACCATACGACCCATGAATTTATTTGTAATGATACTGCTATCTCAAATTCTTATATCAAATTTTATAGGACTATAGTAAACTGGAGTTACTGTAAATTATTTGGAAGATACAACCGTACTTGAAAATCTTTTACAAATGAATTATTACTTTGCTCACTTTGACGTTCGTTAATAACTATCTTTTTACGACCCAATAATGAGACGCAGTTCATAGGTTGAAAACTGCTACTATACATTATAGATACAAGACGAAACTTTGAAGTATATATATCATAAATGTACATATTCCCTTTTTATACATATCATTCGAAGAATAAACATCATTTTCTTTTTAATCATACATACATACACACACACACACACACACATATACGCTTTCCCGACGAAAATATTTCTCTAGATAAAAATATATTTTTAGGAAACTTTTCAAGAAGCTTCCAAACGTTGACTTTGATTTTCCATTCCATTAAGACTATCCTCTAGTACCTCGAACTCTTCAAACTCCATTTTTCCAAAATCACTTCCATTCTTCCAATGATTTTCGTTTATCTGCCACCTTGTCAAAGCACTTTCATTGAATCTAGCGTGAAAAGTTGATTTATTATCCTCGTAATTCCCTAGCTTGAAATCGGCCTTGAATGCTTTACTTTCTTTCTGCTCGTCTTTTTTTGGTTCCAATCCAATAACGACAGGTGGTTCTCTTTTAGTTTCCGTACGAGTTTCCTCTTTATCTTTCTCGTCATTTTCATCTTTATTATCGATGGTAGTAATCTCGATACTTGGGGTTTCAATTATAGTGCATTGTCTCAAATCAGGTACTATTTCGTTTCGATTGGTTATTTTTGCTTGTCTTTCAACTAATCTTCCAGTTAATTCAAGTCGACTGTCACAAGAGTTACTTTTTATAAGCCTAAATTTAACATAATCGTTTTTGGTTCGATCGATTCTCTTGAACCTGTTTTCGATTAATGGTGAAATGAGTGGTCCATTGCATGTGTTAACAACTTTGCCTCCGTAATAAGTTACCGAAGTACCACATTCACGAATTTTCTTCAAAACATCTTGGGACACGTAATGACCAGGTCCACTCTCATCGAGACCATCATCGTCATAATGGCAATCCTCGTCTTCCGAAGACGTGCACTGTACTCCGCTACCAGGATCGGTGTCTGGATAATCACTGGAAACTCCAGAACTAACACTACCTGCATCCCAGTTATGATTATGATGATGGTGATGATAACGAGTAACTTTGTTTTTCGAAGAATTAGAATCGCACGGTGACGTATGTCCACTTCTAGCTTCGAAGGATTGCGCTAATATTCTTGTTTTAGATTCGCTTCGTGGACTTTCCGTTTCTTCTTTGTTTCCGGTCGTCGAAGCAATTGTTGAAGTCGATTTTTCCATGCTCTCGAACATTTTTGTCAAATCTTTTGCTCTGCTTGAACATCTGGATCTAATAAAAAAAAAAAAGAAATCAAAAAACTTCATTGATTTATTTCTGAATGAACAGTTTCGATGGAACTGATTAAATGTTTGAATATACGTACCTTGATATTTCTTCATTCTTTTCCAATACTTCTTCGTAACGAGAATCCGAATCGATACTTGTGAGATCCTTCATGCTAACGCTCTTTCTATTTTTACAATCTTTATCCATATCTAAATTCGAAGATGAATTTTTCTTCTTTAAAGTATCCTCGAACATTCGTCTTACGTTTCTCACGGTGTCAGGATCAGGTAATTCTTCATCAATCAATTCGCGATTAACTCTGATAGGATGATAAAAGAAATGTTTTCGAATCGATGATTGTTTGCTGATTTTACAATTACCGTTATCACACTTTTCGTTACTCTTTCTCGATTCTTGATCGGAATCATCTGTTTTTTGAAGCGTATTTGATACTTTACAATTCGTTTCTGGTCTTCTTTTGTCACTAGCGGATGAAGATTTTCTTTCGATTTGTTCTGCGCGCACAGGTTCGATGATAACAACATTGTTATCCAGAAGAAGTTCCTGAAATGAATATTCTCGAAGATATTGCATGAGACCGTCGTATGTGACATCACCTCTCCCAGTGGTATACATATTTTTACTAAAAACGTTCGATTTAACGATCTTATAACGAACGTGATCGAATTCTGGTGTATCGTTTTGCGACTCGATCGAGTCTGCGCAACTTTTAGATCTCGTTAAATTATTATAATTTTTCTTAGTATCGTTCTCGTCTATATTGTTATGAATCATGTTGGTACAATCCCTATCGTGATCGTTATCATCGACGGATCTTCTTCTAGTATCAGTTTCGATTTCAGAGCCCAAGCCAAGATCCGAACTTTCCGAACGAGCTTCGAAACCTAAACTACCCTTTACAACGTTGCATGCCTTGCCAAGTATGTTCGAAGTTTCCTTGACAATTCTCTCGAATCTACTCTCGATCTGTTTAGTCTTTCCAACAGCTTTCTCTCGAGAGGTTTCATTCTCAAACATGTTCTTCACGTTCTTAACAGATGTTTCCGTTTTCTCCTCTTGAGAGACAACATCCTTCAAAAACAAAGAAAAAGAAAGAAAACAAAAATTAAAGTTAAACAAAAGAAAAAATAAAGTAGAGTAGAAAGATTAGCGAAAAAAAAATCAAACACAATCTAGATTACTTTCTAATAAGAATAATAAAAGAGACAAATCATCCGTCAGTCGATTACCGATGATAAATAACTTACATGAATAGTAGAATTTCCATCGACGACGTCTTTTATTCGTTCGGATTTCAATATCAAATCTTTGGAATCGTTAGATTCGTTTCTAACGTCTCGTATGATTTCACACTTTGGCACATCTTCAACATGAATATCTATTTCCACTGAACGACGATGAGATCTTTTAGTCACGTCGTTATCGACTACTTTAAGAACCTGAGGTCTACGCGACATCTCTTCCTGTTCGTCGTTATCCGAAATCCAAATTGTTGTCGAACCCTCCTCGACTCCCTTCTCCTCCTCTTCGTTTTCAATAGATCTCCAATTGATCTTATGTTCACCGATTGGTGTTACCAAGGCTACACGTGCTCTATAACTATCGTCTTGATCGATTCTCAAGGACGATGACGAAGATCTCTCTTCTTCCTTACTGGTGTTTTCGATCGACGTTGAAATCTCCAAACTTCTTTCCAAGTTTTCTAAATTTTGTAAAGACTCCGGACTATTTTCACCACTACTCGTATTTCGGTCATGTATTTTTAAAAAGTTAACCAAAGAACTTCTTCGCGTTGCTACAACTTCCTCCTCTTTTTCGTCTTCTTCCTCGTCTTCGTTTTCGTTTTCGTTTTCGTTTTCGCGTGGATGCTCGTATTCGTCGTCTTCGTCTTCGTCTTCTTCGTTGTCGTCGATCGAAACAATTTCTGTTTTAGTTGTATCAGTGCCGTGACGTTTACATTTCTCTTCGTCCGTCACGTTCCTACTTTTAACGTTCAACTTCTCATCGATACTCGAAGATAATACTTCTTCCTGATGTTTGTGAACTTGTTGGGAACTTGAGACATCGTTATCCTTTCTTATCCTTCTTATTCTTCTCTCTTCTTCCCTCTGAGGATAATTATTATTCCTTGCATCTTCTTCGTCAAATTCCAATCTGACGTTAGACAATGGTAAAAGATTTAGTACGTCGAAATATTCCAATTCACTCTCGTCCTCGAAAAGGATGCTATCCAAACTACGATGTTCTTTGCGCTTGCGCTTGACCTATGATACGGCACAATGTAAGATAAAGATTTTTTTTCAATTTTATATATATATATATATATATATATATATATATATTATATATTTATATGTATATCAGGAAATAAGATAAAGAAGTAAAAAGTTACGACAGCAAAAAGCATACGTTCGGTTAACACGAAAGATGAACGCTCAAAAATGGATTATTGGATAATTGCTATATTTATTGAGTAAGTAATTTTAATCAATATTAAAAGTATTTTTTACAATTGAATGCAGATAACATTGCACTAATTTGGTACTGTTTTAATTTATAAATAAAATAAGAAAATAATAACATCGAACACGTACAATTTTAATTCCCAATTTAGAAATCAAATGGTCAACATTTATAAACAAATATTCATATAATGACTATTGAATAAAATACTGATGGAATAAAAAGAAATAGTTTGAATATTTTTCTTTGCGAAATAGAAGATAGGAATAGAGATAAATGAATAGATGAACCATCTCATACATTCACGTACTTGAGAGAGAAGAGATTCAGAACCGCATAGGATTCAAATTTGACCTCGTTCGAAGGAATCATGAATTTGAAATAGTACAAAGACGCGTAGAGTTAGTACGTTCATCCTTTGAGAATGAAAGCGCAATGAGTAGCTTCTTTCTCATTAATTCAAAGTCGATAACTTCGAAGAGAAAGAGAGAGAGAAATATGAAGTTTCCTAAAACTTCCGGTTGCTTTCTCGTTAAGTGTTAATCTCACCGAGACTAAATTAAATATTCATGTTAAAACCTGTGTAATGGTTTTGTTCTTAAGTGTTACAGAATAAATGTTCTCAGAAGATAGGATATGCATCTAATCCAGCTGTGTTCAAGCTAAAAGCTTCATAATCAATTTTCTATTAACTTCTTCAATCCAGCTACAACATTTTATTCAAAAATTGAACTTAAATCTTATTGAAAAAATAAATAAGTAATTTTTAATTTAATTTTCTAATCGGAAAATAAATCTCGATCGCCGTAATGTAAATGTATCGGGTTTATCGAAAAGTATTGTTTTTGTAATTTACAAATTAATTTCCTGATATTCATATTAATTTATCTTAATATTATTTTGATTTAATAATAAAATGAATAATATTTCATGAAAATACGTTTAAATGGAAATATACATATATTTAAATAAATAAAAGTATTTCCTTTTAATGAGATATTTTTTAATTCCGGGCAATCCAGTTAAATAGTTTATTATCTTTACTTATCACAAATAAAATGAAACAATAAAAATCTCTGTGTTAAGATTGAAATTATAAATTTAGATTTAAAGAAATTGGATCGATAGATCGAAAGATTAGAATTTACCTGAGTATAGATACAATCGATACTACGATTGCCTTCGGTAGGCCAATTATCCTCGATAATATCCACCAATCCGCTAACCGTATCCAATGTCTGTACACTTCGATAACGTCTCGGTGGTTCTGGCCAGTCGAGAATATTGAGTCGATCTGGATCAGAACGATTTGTAGTTTTCGCCGCGTATGCCAATGGATTAGGTAAAGAAGATAGAATTGGTTGAATTGAGTGCAATCCACAGGCTGATCGTGAATAGCCAGATTTTACCTCATTAAATCTGTCATAAGAATCTGACAAATGTTGCTGACTCTTGTAAAGTCTAAAATCAAAATGGGTAACGTGCGTTATCGATCATTTTTTATCTTTCATACACGAATAACTAATTTTCATATCTACGAGTTGATTAAACATCCGTCTGTCAGGAGTAATATAGAAAAAGTATATTAAAAATAAATACAAAGATAATATATTCATGAATTCACGTAGCGCAAATATTTTTACGTAATAAAACGCTCATCTTTCTTATAAAAAAGAAATTTAATACGATTTAAAATTTTCCTTACAGAACACAACAGTTTTTTCTCATCATAAAATTAAATAATTTAAAGAAAAAACATTGTTAAACGTGTAAGTTATACGATCTTACTTATAAAGAAAAACATTTTATTTTTCTACTCGAACACTTTAGACTCTGACTGATTAGATCATGCTTATGTAAATGTATATTTTTTTTGTTAATCGTATTCACGTATTTGCTCATCGATGAGCGAATGTCAAAGATCATATTCGTATAATGTAGAATATGCGATGACTTACCTATCCTTAAGAGAATTACGATCAATCAATTTGGCCCTTGGTATCAATTGATGCCTTCTGGGTAAATCGAAGCTCGATTCTCCTCCCAATTGGAAATGTCGGGTTTCACGTTCCTGACGAGATTCGTCCTCTGATATTACCGCCAGGCTCCTTGTTCGTTTCAATAATTTTCGTCTGTCCTGTGTTGATTGATTTCCCTGAGAACTTTCGTTACGACTTCCATCTCTAATAAATAATTTCAATTCTTCCGATTAATTTGTTTTCTCGATATTTGCATTGAAATAAAACTAATACGTACATTACCTATCGAAAATTTTTCATGTAAATTCAAAGAAACAGAATATTGATAAGAAAAAATTTGAGAAATGTTTAATTTTTATGGAAATCGGCAAGTGATTTGTAAACTTGTGTTCGGTAGTGCATATAAATTTGTTCCAAGTGCATTATGAAACATAATGCATTCCGTCTCGTCGAACGAAAATTTTCAAAAAGTGAAGAACAGTGAGAGAGGGAAAGAGAGAGAGAGAGAGAATAAAGCGGAAAATAATTTAACTCCCTAGTTGTTTATCCTTTCGTCGTATTATCGATAAAATTTTTCAAGTGGAAGAATGAAAATTGCTTCTCGTAATAAAAATGGAACGTATCTCTCGCTTTTATATTTCATAGTATTTCTCTACGTATGTTCAGGATCGTCATTGAAAACGTACATAAATTATCGAATATCGGATTAATCGTTATATCGGATTACTGATAGACATTCATTTTATTCACGTCTATTGTTATATTAAAATACAATATTTGAATGTAACAAAGCCTTTAACGATGGATGCAAATGCATAACGAATTGTTAATGAATTAGTCTCGAGTAATATATCGCATTGAGATCAAACTTTTCACATTCAAAATGATATTAAAAGTTTTCCTGCGAGTATTGTCTACTTTTTTCTTTCGCATAATATTTTCTAGCCTTAATCGCATTGAGTCGTTAAAATAGTAGAACTTTATTCTTACAACGTAATTATCTTAATGCAATCTACAAACGTTTGAAAACATATTATCCAAATCAATAACAACGCGTATTTCACTTTACGTAATCATTGATAAAACAGCCTTTTGTTTTTAACTGGTTTCAGAAATACTAAGGTTATAAAACTTCAACGAAAAGAATAAGACACATAAAAGAATGACCGAGAATAGTACGAATTAATTGTTTAATTATCAACAGACCACACCCGGTACAAATGATCCTTGCCCTTTAAAAGCCAGATAATAAATCTTCGTAGTTTTTTTCTCTCTTTCTTTTTTTTTCTCTTCTTATTTTTGCTTTTCAAAACATTAAAAATAAAATGCACAATTTTCGTGTATGATGACATTCGTGTTTTTTCTTTTTTTTTTTTATTGTTCTGTCTGTTTTGTTTATTTAATTTACATACGAAAGATGTTCTTTTAATCGTTATTTTCTTTGCCAGCAATTTTATATGATATATTTTTTGTGTAATTATTCGTAGAATAATCGTTAAAAGGTAGAAGCGATAAAAGAGTAAAACTTTCGTGTCGTTCGTTTAATTCTAATCGATAAAGTATCATTCATGCGAAATTTCCATATATATATTTACATATCAACGTTTACTATCACCACGCCTTTTCAACTACTGTTGTACGATCATTATTTTAAGTTTAATCGTCCTACGTTGTTCGTTTTACAAATGCCATAAAAAAGAAAAGTATGTCTTTATTTCGAAAATAATGAAAATATCTCGTGAGGCATTTATTCTATGAGAAAAATTTTTCGGCAAGTTTGTTTGTTCGTGAAAAGGACTCCATTATGATGCACAATTTTTGGCATGAATCGAGAAACATAATTTATAAAATTTTACAATAACAAACACCGTGTCTAACAATGGAAACAAAATGTATACATATTTAAACATAGCAAAAACTAAATTTATGTAAAACTAAAATCTGGCACATGATATTCAACAAAATCATTTAAAAAAATTATTTTTCTGAGTTCCAACTTTTTGAGATAAAAAGAAATATCCTGTATGAATAAAAGTAAATAGTAAAAAATATTCCGAATAATATGATATTTTAAAACTTTGCTTATAACGGCTTAAGTGAGTCTATTGTATTGCCACGAATGGTTTCTTTTTAAAGAAAAAGAAAAAAACAGGATCTCGCATTTCTCAGTCATCGTACATAAAATGATTCTGTCTATGCATTTTAATAAGCATATAAATGAAATCAGATAAAAACGATTCCAAACTCTAAGGTACGAGAAAATGACATCATCATTGTTGTATCTTTCTACCTTGGTCATAAAAAATTATTCTAATCAGAAGCATGACGATATTAAGATTGAAGCAAAAGATATACTAGAAGAAAATTGGTGTCAAGATCGGCTCGTACGCATCGTAAAGTGTGCATGGAATAATTATTAGATTGATGAGAATATAATTTCGATTTTCACGTATCGAATTTACGAAATTTATACAGTTTTTATACCGAATCATTTTTGAATAATTAAAGTTGAATTTGTTCAACTATCTGTGTTATCTTACGAACGATTGATTTATTAATAGCTTTTAAATTATTTATTTTAACAATTAAATGATCTTTATTATTTTTAATGCTTTTGTTCTCGTCACAAAATTTGTTGAGCAAATTCTAATTTAAATTTATATAATATAATCGTGCACAATAATTTTTTGTTCTATTCTCAATTAGAAATTTTAACATTTGACGATACTAAAAATAATGATATAAATAAAAATCAATCATCTGTAAATTCACCCTTTAAATTATTATTTTACGTGATCATAAATAGATAAAAATAAACAAGAAAAATTCAGCACTAATCGTAAAATAATACAAGCCACAAAATTAATTTTACACCAACTTAATACAAAAATAAGAAAGGTGAATGATTAATAAAAAAAGAAAGTAAAAGAAAAATTCAAACTTTAAAGAAATGATCTCGCATTCTTTATCTTTAAAAGTTTTACGAACACAAATGCAACTGAGAACAATGTTCATTAAAGCCTTCGTAAATTGAGATCTCTCAAAGAAACGAGTAAAAAGTAAGCTTTTTCACGGCATTCTAGAAAAACACAAAGAAAGGTTTTCATCTTATCAAGAAAGGAACGTTTTCTTCTCACGACGAGGGATTACAGAAAATCTTCGAAGCATTCTTACTCCTCCACCTCCTTCTATTCTTCTTACCCCCCTTCTCAAACTGCTTTTTCGTTGCTTGTTTTAAGGCTTTCTCAGCGACGATCGAAACCTTCAATCAGAAAGCTTTTCTCTATCGATAAGGACACCTACTTTCGATATTTGACCTTAAACTCTTCTTAAATTAAAATATATAAGACATCTATCACTAAATTCAAATTGCTTTTTTATCGATCGTGGCAAACAAAATTTTTCATTATAAAATCGAATGGAATTAAAAAAAAAAAAAAAAATATTTTTCATTATTATTATTAACTTAAGGTATTAAGAATCGAACTATAAATAAATTTCTATACATTAAATTGTAGTAATCGAAATAACTGAATAAATCTCTATTCAGTAAATTATTAAAAAAGGAAACATTATAACAATGAGCATAATGGATTACAAGCAGGAAGGACTTTAACGATCGTAACGAAAGACGGAGAAAAATAAAGGAAAAAAAAAGATAAAAAATAGGAAAAAAAATACGAAATCGTTGTCTCTCGAATCCTTGAAGAGAATCTGAGAAGCAAGCAGCGTATCGTTGTCTCATTGTATTCGCCTTAGCACGACTTACGTATCGTTACGTAAGTTTATCATTTCTTATCTCAATCATCATCTACCCAACGATTTTTTGGTTCATGCTCGTTCGTTTTAGATTTAAGACGCTTATTGGAATTCAGTTCTTCTTTTTGTCGTCAAAATTTCTTTGATCTTTCAACGAACGAACAAAAAGGAAAATTATTTTTACAAGGTCATTGAATATACCTTGCCATAAGTGAAATAATACTGACGTCATTTTTTTTTAGCATACTGCACGAAATTTATATTTCTCATTTTACACGTCACGAAGGTCTATAAAGAAATAAATCAAAATGACGTTGTGGTTTTCTTTATCGAATAAAACCACAATAGTAATCATTCATTCGTTTTCTTTTATGCATTTATATTAATATTTAAATACGTGTTAATAAATTTAACAAATTTCACACCTCGCGTATGTGTTGACGGGATTTTTTTTTATCTTTTTATTTTTTTTTTCTTAAGCAAAATTTTTCGTGAGGAAGGATAGGTTGACAAGATGAAACGAAAGTTTGATGGGAGCGTAACGAAAATGTAATGTAACAAGAAAAAGAAAGAAAATTTCCTTATGCGTAAGAAAAAGTAATAAGAAGGAGGATAGAGAGGTAGAATATAAGGAAAAGGAAATAAAGTAAAAGTGAGAAAAGCATTTTTTTTTTTCAAGGTGATATCTTCCAAAAAATAATCACATTTTTATGAGAAAATTGTAATTTTGAAAATTTCGAGCAAACATTGAAACGTAACTGATATTTACATTTCACGTTTTAAACTATCGCGAACAAACAAATAAATAAAATAATATTTTTATATGCATAAATTATTTTTATTATCTTTAATCATAATTTACGACTGTTCGAATTCTATCTCTGTCGCTTTTTTTATTTTTATTTTTTTATTTTTCAAAATCGTCGATAGAGTACGATAATAATGAAAGAAATTTTACTTTCATCTTTTGATATCTAACTGCACAATTAGTTATTTTATTAATTTCATTTTTGAACGACGATAAAATAATTATCAAAGTCGTTGATGATTTCTTTTTTTATTTCCACTTTTTCCTTCATTTATAAAAGGAATATAAATATCTTTTCTTTTTCAAGAACTATCCTTCGATTAGTTTCTTGAGAAAAACGTCAATGGTTGAAGAAGAGCTTATCGACCAACGCTGAATTTTAATTAATTTTAAACGTCGTGTAAGAACTCGATAGAAAAATGTACGTCCATTTTCTTCGGTCTTTGCACGAATCCGATTGATATTCGAATCGTTTATCTTACTTCACCGAAGACTAAAAGTATTACATCTATACTTTCAATCTTTTCAAAGAGACAAATGATCAAAAATGTTCGTATCAATGATATGTATATATTTCTCGAGTTGATTTAAAATTTAAAAAAAAAAAAGAAAAAAGGAAAATAAATACAAAAAATGTACGCACACGTATACACGCGTCGCATAAATTGATTTGTAAATAAACGAAAGGATAAGGATAATTAAATAAAAAATTCATAATACGTGATCTTTCGCGGATATGATTAACGGTTCGAGAGAATATTCCTTGAGAATGAAAATGAATTTCGATTTCCGTTCGTATAGAACGTTGAACGTTGTCATTGCAATTGACCGCGGGTAACAACTGCACGCAGGTAAACGCGGTAGGAATATCCTATGACAGGAGACCGGAAGAAGTTCCGTGGTTTGAACAAACGTTCGATACTTGACATCCGAGAGTCCCTAGGCGAATATATGTAATATACCTTCTGCTCTTTCAAAAAGTCAACGTGGAAGGCTCGAATTAACACGTAAAAGAAACGTTATCCCCAGGGAAACGTTGTAAAATAAAAAACGTGAATGTTTGTTACATTTGTTATCAAAACTTCTACCCGCACGAGAGTTATCATTCCATTCTATTTGATTCTCATTTTATTCGATACTAAAAAGATTCCAATTTTATATTACAAAAACCATACAAAATAATATTTAAAAAAAAAAAAAAGAAACTAAAGACAAAATTTAACTCGAATAAAATTATTCACAAATTACTAAATAATTGTAGCATAATGAAAATTATCTTTCATATCACGCGAAACGTAAAAATAATAAAAACATTTTTTAATTTGACCAATCATCTTCGAATAAAAATATCTAAAAGTAGTTAACGCTTGAGACGCAGGTAAATGATCATATAATACGGATCGGAAAACACTATGATGATCCAAGGGGAACGACGTTCGTGTCATCATAGAAAGGAACTATGAATATCAAAAAAGAAAATAGAAAGAAGATAAAACAAAACCAACGAAAAAACGAGACACAAACTAATTATCAAAACGAATTAACATAAACTCTCACCAGGTTCCTTTTAGCAGATTTATTTCTTGCGGACTACTGATAATCGTTCGATAATGCTTATTTAATAATACTTAAATTAAGACAGTTCAAATAACTCGACTAAATGACACATAAATGGAATGAAATTTCACAAAGCACTATTTGAAATTTCTATTCGTGATCTTCGATCAAAGATGATGGATTCTCTCTTCTCTTCAACGGAGCACCGGCTTTTCACTTTCTCGTTCGCGGATCGACTGACGGATATCGTGTAAGCAACACGAACGATCGTCGTTTCTGTGCACCTGTCCGTCCTCATACACGGATACTAAAGTAGTAGTTAACTATGTGTGCGTGTGTATGTTTTTCTACTGTGTGCTACCAGCAGAATCGTAGTTCTTATTTGCACTTAACGTTTGACCATTTTGTGGTGGGAGTAGTCAATGACGTCATTACTTTACACGAACCAATGATCATAATTTACGAAAGTTGATCTTATTGCTAATTGCCTCGAGCGATCATACAAAAAATTTACTTCCTAGTATCGTTCAGATCGTTTAGAAATGTTTTATGGTTAAATAAAAATAAAATCAATTTTATTTCATTGTTCTGTTTCATGGAAATTCTTTTCTTTTGTTTTTATATAATACTCAATTATCTTGTTAATATTAGCACGCAGCGTAAGTATAAAAAAATCTTTATTTTTGTTGAAAGTATAAGAATTCAATTATTTTTGTTTATAATATTTCAATTTTATAATAAATATTTCGAAGAAGTTTGAGATGTTTTTATTTCATGTAAAATAATTTGGTCACAGTAGGAGCGTAATTTACATCTATCGTATTATTTTAATCCTGATCGATTTTGCTTTGAAATCTTCTTAAAGCTCTTCTTCTCTCGTTTCTTCATCTTCTGAAGACTCTAACTCCGAGGATTAATGTTTGCACTTCCAAAGAGAGTAATTTAGGGTATTAGTGGTCATGTCTAGTTTATCGTACAATTTTGTTCATCACCATATATATACATGTCGTATTGAATTTCTCATAAATAGAGAGGTAAAGTGAGAAATCTGATTTTCCTTTATTCGCATTCATACCAAGTTCCAAATCGATTTTAAATTAAGGTCGATGAGGTACCCAAGAACTTATAGCAAATACAATCAAACTTATTCAATCTGATCTGAATTAATCGTTCTATCGATTTAATTTAATTTTAAAAATTAAAATCAATTAAATTGGATTTGCAAAAAAAAGAAATATTTTTACGAATATCGAGATAAAAGGAATGTTTGAAGAATACAAAAAAAGAGAAAATACGAAGTTTTTATTATTCTAGACATTGAGACAATCTCGTGTCACGGTCATCAACCGTACTCAATGTTAGCTTTTGACGAAACTCGTGTTATTGATTATGAGAATCCTTTTCGAGGGTCGAATATATAAACGACCGTGTGCCAGATTTTAATCAGTTTTAGCAAGGACCTTCTTGTGTGTACAATTTGTGTTTGTATTATGTGAACGACAAGAAGAATCGATAAATTAAATAATCTTGCTTATTATTTAATATCCTGAGTCATCTCAATTAACGTGTGTATTGTGCAGGTATATTTATAGATAAATATATACGCAAGTACTCTTCTCAATTTCATTATATCACACAGGAAATTCAAATATCATTTATTTTACGCGTAAGCAAAAAAAAAAGAAGAAAAAAAGGGGAAGGAAATGCAAAAGGGAAACAAGATATTTTGTTAAGAACGGTTAACAATTTCTCTACTCATCCTTTTTTGTTTTTTGTTTCTTTTTTGTTTTGGAAAGAGAAAGAGAAATCACTGTAAAGTACATTTGCTCTCGAGATGTTATCTTAGAAAGTAGAAGACCCCGGGAGCGTAAAAACTTTAAGTGTAATAAATAAAGATGTAAATCAGCGCAGAAGGGCAAGTTTGGGGATAAACGAAGGGAATAAGGAGGATCAAATTTAGCTATCTCTTTTCAAGCCCGAATGAAAAATGTGATTTGTTATTATCGTTATCTGTCGCAAATTTCGCACACGAGGATAAAAAGATCTTTAGAAAAAATATGGATCTTCGGAAGATTTAAAATTACTCTTTTAAATACGATTTTGAAAATAAATAGGCAAAGGTTCTTTCGAGAATTGTAATTTGAAATTTTGAAAATAATTGTAAAGTGGGATCATCATTTACTAGATTTACATATTTGCCTCCTTCGATTTAGATGATTCTTCTTCTAAACCAGATTTTCTTGAATGATGTCACAACAATTTTCAAATAATTTTAAAAGTTGACGTAGTGTCAAGGACGCGAAAGGCACCGAACGGAACGACCAAGTTGTTTTACGTCTATCGCCTTCTCTATGCCTACGGAAGCATATTTTTCATTTCGTTTCACGAGGTGAAAATCGGATTTATCCTAGGCAGAGAACGTCATCTCTGTTCGTTCTTAATTCGAACGTGACGAGGACAAATTTAAATGACGCATCCGTGACATTTACTTCTTTTTCGTTTATTTTTTTCTATTTTTCTTTTTTTTTAATTTCAATTATTTTTTATTTTATACCGAACGAATTTATTTCGTGGGAGAAAATTTAAATCGAACGAAATCAAGGTTTTGATTCGTTTAAAAAAAAAACAAATTGCGTCAGAGTTTAAAATACAATTTATCAAATAATTCGCAACATTCATTAAATTTGTTATTACGTAATAATTTAGAGCTTTTTCCATAATATAAAGCCGAGAGTTATATCCATTAGTTTCTCTCCATTAGTAATTAATATAATATATATATAGATATATATATATTTATTTAGTTATGCCAGAACTAGACGCAAGGGTAACATGATGGATAATTAGCGAATGGGATACTCTAATTGGCTTGCGGTATAATCGTATAGCACTTACGCTATAAGATAAATGCATACTCATGTCCCACTTTTCGAACAAATCGTTTGTGAATCGTAAAGTGTACTTAAAAGGAAGAGAAAAAAAGCAAAACAATATAAATATATATGTACATACATCTTTCGTTAATTAAAAAATTTTTCTTTACAACAGGATGTGAAAAATATATTCGACGAATACCTAATTTCTATGTTTTATCTTTGTTTTTTTGACTCATCGTTACCCAAAGATTCCGTATAAAATTACAAAATTGAACAAATAAATCTCATTTCTGTGGTACTTTAGAAAAATAAAAGTGATCCGAAAAATGTATTGTATCAACGCTTAATTTCATTTATTCGACATGTGTATTTATTTGTGTGTATGCATGTGTAACGCGTTCAACGAATCGAAAAGTTCTCTAGCAGCCAATGTCACGCGAAACCACGAATAAGAAAGTATAACCATAGAACACTCCGGGTTGGGTGCCATTTACTCTTCTAGTTCTGTGCACAACACAACACTTTCCTAAGTGTCACTCTGCTTCCATTTTCTTTTCTTTTCCTATTTTTTGTTCTGTTCTTTCTTTGCGAGAGATATCAATTTCGTTATACCGCGTATTCCTCTTTCTTTCTTGTACACTTCTCTTTCTCTTTTATCGTTTCTTTTTTCTTTTTTGTAATTTTTGATCATTTTTTTCTCATTTTGCTTTTATACTCGTAAATATATTAACATGTAATTAACAATACAGTTAATTAGTCTCCAGTTTCATCATTTTATCTAATTTTTTAATTTTTATTAATCATTCTATACATAATTATTTTGGAAACTGGGACGGGTTACTACTCTTCTTTAAATAAAAATAGAAAAAAATGATAATGAAATAAATCACGTGGTATAATAAGACCGAGCTTCTTATGACCTTATTTTTTATGTTAATACACCGATACACTAGCCAGGTGCAACTTCAATTTATTTTTTAATGCAACCTAATTTTTGTTTTTTTTAAACTAAACGATTCCTATTATTATTCTGCGTACAAAAGTACTAATCCAAGGTCATTGAAATGTCAATACTTTACAAGATATTTAACATTTTATATCGTTACTTTACATATACAATAGTTGTCAACTCGTTGTAGTATTCTGTGATCAAATTTGTATAGTTGCGTAGTTTCTCATAATTAAGAAGAAAAGAGGATTTAATCTCCTTTTTATCATTTTCCTAATTGGTATGAATACTTTTGTACCTTCTAATTGTAAGATAAATGAGATCGTTCTACTGTGAGATAAAATAATTATAATAATAATAATAATAGAAATCTTTTATATGTTTTAAGAAAGATATCATTTTATGGACGTGAAAATCTTGTTAAGAAAGACGACAATTAAATATGTATATGTTAGTATATATGTGAGCATATATCGTGCAACCGATTATGGAAAATTAGCTCAACTTTTGCTAGTTAACAATGTCAGACTGACATTCATCTGCTTATTTGATCGTATGTCTGTGTATATGATTATTCATCGCACGCTTTCTATGACGAGTTAATAAAACGCGTTCACTTTTTATACTCTAAATCTTAGAATTTCAAGATACGGGCTATAAACTGTCTTTATTTTGAACAAGCCAATTTTTCAATTTCAACGTCAATCGTAAATATAGAATTAAAGTATATACGTTTACTTCGTAAACGAATTAAATATCGTCTAAACGTCTAAATTTACATATATCATAGAAAGATTTAATCTCAAAACTATTGAATATAGAAACGTTCTCTCGATGAATTCGATATTTTTACTTGGATGTTTTTCTGTTTAGTTATTGAAAAATACAAATATTTACTTACGTTTATACTTGTTTTTTTCTCTTTCTTTGTTTATTTTAGTTTTATTATCGAATATAGAACGCGAACGCGGAGAGATCAATTTTGTTCGATTTGTTTGCGTTAATCGCAATCGAGATTAAAAAAAGGAATCTTTTAGTATCGCGTGCTTACTCGAAACAAACTGGGAACAGAACCAACCAACAACCACCCTCTCCCCCGTTTCCCTTTTAAAACGATGAATCACTATGTTACCAAGGGTAACCACTGTGTTCCATGCGAAACAAATGTATAACAGTCCCATGTAACACTCGAGGAACCCAAATGACCCTTCACCTGCCGTCATTTGAATTACCTAGCAGCAATCTGGTTGTTCAGCCACCGCGTAATATACAACCTACGATGACTCACAAATGACAATACTTTTAATACAACATACGGGAGGAATATTTCTTTACTTGACAATTTGAAAAAAATATAAACCCTCATACAAATTCATACCAATGATATTAGATGGGTGGAAAATTTATTTGGATTTTTTATTTTTATTTAAAATTTGACTCTTTAAACGATTGGCACGAGCGATCGATAATTTTAGATTGGTAGAAAATAATTGGAAATTATTATATATTATTAAATATTTAAATATTCAATTAAAAATATATTCAAATTTTGTGCTTGGATTTTTTTAATAATTATATTTTATTCAATTATGATCATATAATAAATCACTGAGAAGGGTAAACTATCGAAAATATAATTTTGTTTTTATTGTTTAGTATTGTCGATTTTAAATCCTTTAATTGATCATAAAAAAAGAAAAACAAATTCTTACAATTTTATTGTGTGAATTAAAATTATTTTAACCTACATTAAATTCGTTTTTAAATTATATAATACTAGAAATATTTTCGAACCAATTTGAAGAGATAAAAGAAGTATCTTTAAACTTTCTTTTTATCTCTCAAAGTTTATCGAAAAAAATCTTCAAAATATATTTGTGCCAGGTCGATTAATCTGTTTGTAAAATCAGGCAAATGTTCGAATTATATTGAGTGAAAAGTTTCAAGCTTTGGAGAATCAATTAGGAAGTTATATGGAAGACGGCTTAAACTCGATTACTCAAAACGTCATTACGGATTCCACGTGGTCACCGAGGCGCACTTTATCGGTGAGAAAACCACTCGGAGAAATTAATGGTTACCAGAAACCAGACGTGAAAGCAAGAAGTAATCCGAGAGGGAAACAAATGCAATACGAACCATCAGATATCTCTGACACAGTCGAAGATGTCTGTCTGTAAAACCAAATCGATCGAAATCTTTTGCTCTCGTTAGCATTTCAATTTTATTCATTCATTTTTAACCAGGAACGCGACATTTATTCTATATTCGTTTACTAATATATATATGAATTATTTATTTTTATATAATATATTTCCGAAACATATATTTTCGATTATCATAAAATCCAGTTCCATAAGTTTTACGAATGTCCTTCCTTTTATCTATGAACATAGATATCACATACTTTATCCAGTCTCTCGTATATAAATTGGATCTTACATATCATATAGAAGATTTTCATCTAAAGATGTCAACAAAAATATTTTTTCAAATGATTCATATTAAAATAAAATTGAATATTTTTGTTTAATCGTAACTTTAATCATTTGTGGCATCTATCAAGAGACGCTCCTTGTATTAAAATTCTTATCTTTTCCCATGAGTTAAAAAACTTTGAAAATTCTTCGATAATTATAATAAAGACTATCGGAATACGACGAACTAAAAAGTTTTTCAAGCTGAAAAGACCAGGATAGGATATAATACGCTTTTAGGTTTGAGAGAAGAACCTTCTTACCTAATATGTCTATCAAACTTAATATTTTCCACGCTTCGAAGATGGCCGTCTTTGTGTTAATTTACGTAATCTTTTACCATCCTCAACTACGAAGGAAAATAACTTAGCCATACGCATACATATATCTATAAAAACATCTACTAATATCTTACATATAACGAACTCGTTATTACGTAAACGAGAAGATAATTTTGCGGATGAGTACAAATTGATTCTAAGCCGTAATACCAATAGACTTGAATATGTTAAGATTCGTTATAAGAAAAGCGTAAAAAGATAAAATTATAAAAAGAATTTGTGGACTTTCCCTTTATCGACCAGTAAGATCAAATGACGAAAGAAAAACAACTTGGAGATAGTTT
The DNA here is from genome assembly GCF_010416935.1 of Polistes fuscatus. NCBI lineage: Eukaryota > Metazoa > Arthropoda > Insecta > Hymenoptera > Vespidae > Polistes > Polistes fuscatus. Next base: position 435,044 of record NW_025113162.1, on the reverse strand, counting down.
CCTATGATTAAAATTGAATACAAACACTCGTCTTGAGTTACAGAAAAAAAATTCATTATTAGCGAGAAGAAAAGAGAAAGAAGTTCAATTGAATGATCTATTTACATTTTTCCATTCGTGAAAAGATGAGATAATTGAGAACGTTAGAGTATGAGAAATTGTTAGATAAAAATTATTTTTCTAGTTTAACTTGATGTAATTCATGTAATAAAACTTAGCTAATAATTTTATGCAATTTATATACATTTTTACGGGGTGTAATACATGATTTCATCATATTTCATATTTTTCCATGGCTATCGAGTTATTTTTAGTGTATAGAATTCTACAATTTTTTATTATTTCTTTTTTTTTCTTTTTTTTTTTGCATAAATTGACTCCACGTGAGATTCTGAATAAACAGAAGTATTTAAGCATTATTTTGAAAAATGATTAACGATATTTTGAAATAAATGTCTGGTTATTCATGCAACTGTAATGAGTGGCATATTTATTTTTAATGATGTTAAAAAGAATGTTTAAAGTAAAGGATTAATGGTTCAAGGTGGACCACATATTCGCGATCATATTTTTGTCGCAATTGCAATGATTTCACGTGCGTGTGAATTTACGAAAAATAAAAAATATATATGAAGTGATCGAGTTAAATGAAATAAATAGTATTATGTAATGGTATTATCGATATAAATGATTATAAACTTTCAATTTGGCATAAATTTAATAGTTCAATAAGAATCTGGTATCGAGTGAATCAAAAGGGAAAAGTGAGTTCAAATGGAAAATCTTTATACTCGAGAGATTCAGGACAACGGATCTTCCATAGTACGCCGAAATTTTCCTATGCAATTTCCCCGGAGGCTCGAAACGAACTTGGCCCGATTTTGGCCCGATACGCTAGAATTTGTGTTGATACTTTTTTTAACTAAAGAAATTCGATTGAAATTCTAACAAAAAAAATGTAAAGCGTTTTACTTTATTTTTATCATTTTTTACTTTTAATACTTAACACAATTATAAACTTCTTAAAAAGCTTTTTTATATAATGCATCATAAAAGATAGTGAAGGATCGCGGTATTAGCTATTTTGAAGAAAGAAAAAAAGTTACTAGGCTGCAGCGATATATTTGAACAAGGTTACACTTGAAAGTAGTAAAGTAAAGGATAAAGTACTGCTTGAATGAAGAAAAAGAAAGAGAAGGAAAAACCTTCAACCCAGAAAGCTATGTTTTTCGAATATGTATTCTTTCATGAACCGTAGTTCATATAGATCCTTTAATATTTAGATCAAATTTTGTGAATATTAAAATTGAGAGATGCAGAAGAAAATAACATTAAAAAATATGATTGATTAAACAATTTGTAGTCGAAATATATAATTTTAATGAAGCAATATCAACAATATTTTAACATGAAAATAAAAAGAAACTTAGGTTATCAAAGAATAAATAACCGAAATACATAATTTTGATAACTTAACATCAACGATACTTTTCGAGACTTAAAAGCAATTTTTTAATTTTAGAAAAGAGAGTAGTAATAAAAAAAAAGTAAAGAAAATAATATAATATGTACCTGTCGTTGTTGTTATTGTCTCCTGCATCACGATCGACGAATTCCATCGTGACTTGATAATAAACTATTTTAACAACGAACATCGCGAGAATTATTAGCGCGCGACTATGCGTGCGATCTCGAGCACACTGACATTTCGTTTGCGTTTTTTTCGAAGCTTTCGGAGCACGGAGTGTTAGAGAAATGAAAAAAAAAGATCGAAAGAGTCCGATAGAGAGGAGTAAGCAACTTTCCATGCCACCGACGAGAATGTATTTTAAAGGTGCGTGTGACAAATTCGTACGTGCATGTACACCTATGTGTGTGTGTATCATTCTTTGTTTATTTTTGCAGTGTATATGTCGTGTACTTGTATTTTATGTGTGTGTGTGGGCAAATGATTGCCATACAAGTGCATACTGAAAACGGATATCCTGCGTTCCGCTACCCTTATACCCCCCAACTCTCCCCTTTGTTCCCACTTCACTCAACTCTAATGCTCTTTCATCTGAGTGACTGTATGTAGACACAAATACACGCACACATACGTACATGTTATACAGGAACTTTGACTAATTATCAATTCCTCTTCGCGGCATTTACTTTGTGTTTATTGAACGGATAAAATTTGGTATTGCGTTTGAAATATTTCTGCCGAACTCAAACGATTCAATTGATTTTCTATAAGCCAATATATTTTCGTATGTGTATAAAAATATTACGTGTAGCTTTAAAATTATAAGATTATACTTATTAGAATAATTGTATAATTTATCGTTTAAGATTATACAAAATTTCAGGTACGAAGTAATTTATTTGGTGGTGATTAAATTAAATTAAATTTTTCAAAACTGCAGACGCGCAAGTGCGTGAGTATAAAGTTTCAAGACATCATTAAAGGATAAGAAAACTGATGAGGCATAAATTTTGTCGGTAAATTAGTGCTTGTTATCTAATCTCAAAAAAGATAATTTAGACTAAATTAAACGACTAAAAATACATAAAAGAAAAAAAGAAAAACAAAAATTAAAATTCGTGCGAGAAGGGAGAAGGGTTTATAAATTGCGAGAAAGATAACAAAAATTTTGATGGTTGTAAAAACTGCGATAACGTTAATACGCTGAACGTATAAATGAGCTTTGGATAATCTATTAAAATATTATAACATAATTGCGATCAAATCGTAGTCACATTTACATAAATTCATTCCTTAAATGATGTATTTATCATAATTTATTACATAGACGTATTTATTATAATTATTGTACATTTTTAACAAATCTGAAGAAGAATTTTCTCAACGTGATAATGTATTTGAAACGAAATTTACGTTGAAATGAAGGATAATTTTGAATTCATCTTTGGATCTACGCGTAACTAGGAATTTCTCGAGAATTTCAGAAGCTTTGTTAATTAGAGAAACGCCCAGATAGATACATAATTTACTGAAACTTTTAATATATGTATATCCGGTTGAAATGAGAATTTCTTTAAAGTGAAACGAAATATAGAAATTTAACATAAGAGAAATGAATGATATCAATCAATACGATATGCACGTAGAAAACTCAATGAAATTGTAGTCTCGCATTCGATTTTACGACAGGTAGACTATAGTTAAAGCATATACAGGGTGTCCCATACGTAAATACAAAATATTTTAATGCAATTTCGATGGTATCAGATGACAAGAATATTTTGATGTTGGTCATTTTATTCTTTGTTTGAAATCATTAAAATTTTTGTAAAATATATTTTTTGCATCATCATAATCGAAGGATATATTTAGGTATCCTGTATTTAGTGAGACACCTTGTATATTCTATTGTATAGATTGGGCTGTTGTTTTTGTTTGCACGAACGAACGTGCTTGGCTTGAAATTTCTTTCTTGATTCGATGAAACAGAAACTTCACAAAGTATATATCGATTAACTCGCTTGCGTTTAATTAAAAGACACTTTGTCTTTCTAAATTGTAGCAATTAGAAGTTCCTCAATGAAAGCCATCATTTTAAAAGTAAGAACTAACGTCAGATAAATCAAATTTAATCGTATTAAGGAATTGAGTATTCAATGGAATACGGTCGGTTGTTTTTCTAGAAAAGTCTTACGTACAATTTCATCCTTACTAAAGGATTTTAACGGTTCGTACTTCTGCTCTTAAACTGAATGCGAAGTCTCTACGAAGTTCGCGTAATTAGACCAAAACCGTGTTAATAAGCAGACGCTGTTACGACCGTAGCAACGCGAGCTCAACTAATTAAGTATTAATCATTTCTAATCGTAACGCAAAAAAGAAAAAAAAAGAAAAATATTCCGTCCGACTTCAAACTTTTTAAGATTCTTTTTGAACTTTGCTATATATATATTATTTATAATAATATTCGCACAAAAATAAAAAATCTTTGTTTATTTATTTAAACAAATAAAATATACACTAAAAAACGATTGTTATTTAAATGACCAGTATTTTTTTTAAATTTCGTGTCAATATTTTGTCTGAAAAATATTTGTTTTAGTAATGGTACATAAATACTAATTCAATAAATAACAACAAAAAGAAGTGAAATAAAACATGGAAAATACGAGAATGACAAGTCTAAGAAAATTACATGCAAATTGTTGCAAGAACGTTTAAGCTGCGTAACAGACGCTAAGTATAATATAATAGTAGTCTGTCTGAAATTAGGTGTAAATGAATTCGCGTCTGGTTGAAGGAATTTAGCGCATCAGAAATGATCTACGTATGTAACGTACTTACATACATATGTATGTACATATTTGTACATGCTTGTGTATTATTAACATGTAAGAGTATGGACTTTCAAGGAAGGAAAAAAGAAATAAAAGTTATCACACTCACCGATGGCATCTTTGTCGTTGTCTTTCATGAACCCATAAAGCTTCTCCAAGACTATGGGTGCCACTCTGTACTCCACCCATGGTCGTTTCTCGTAAACGAGCAGACCTGTCGTAAATCCATAACCATTAGACTCCTTGCCAAAGCTATACTATACTACCTTCACGTGATCATTATTATTTCTCATTTATCAGGTATCGATTTTTTATTTCTCTTTTTTTTTCTTTTTTTTTTTGTATATTACAATCTTCGCCGTCCACTTTGTCTTTTCTTAAGTTTAATCAAAAGAAAAAAAGAAAAAAATAAGAAACAAATTACCTAATTGTACGACAAATATTTTTTATTTCGTGAAAGAAAATAAATCTCTATAGTATTTACTTATTTAATCATAAAAAATCATGTAAAGTTAAGTACAAGTGTGTAATATAGTTTCTGATTTGGCCAATAGATGTCACTCTACGTTGAGTCTTTCTCACAAGAGAAACGTTCGATGGAATGTTTTATATTTCGATGAGATATCTTCACAGATTATGTAAATCGAGAGTTGTTCCTTAACGTATATTTTTTCGAGAAAGGATCTTTGTCATAAGACATTGATCCACTTAATTTAACTAGAAAACGTAATTACTGCTATTCCAAACCCTAATCCTCATTAAGAGGATCTTGATATGATCTTACCACATTTATCTACGATAATCTCATGTATCTTCAGAATATAATACACATTATTACACGCACTTTCCAAGTACGTTAGTTATATAAAATCATCCTTTTCTCTTTATCTTCTGGAATAATCTCATTGTCAGTTGACAATTTATACAGTTTTCTTATACTACTTTTCTATAAGTTTTCCTTCTGAAATAAAGTTCAAATCCCAAAGGTATCTACTTTTATCTTTCCGCATATCAACAAATGAATGGACGAGAAAGAAGTGAAGAAGAAAAACATTCGACCATTGTTTTGTAAAACTTTTATTTTCTTGAAAACCCTATCTTTTTACTACCCCTCCGTATATCATATTATCCTCTTTTTATCAAACGCCGCATTAATCCTAAAAGAAAACTTTTGCTCAAAGTTTGAACATTTCATGTACACACGGAAACAATAACAACCACCTACCCTTAAAAAATTAGTTTTGTTGATCGATTGCATGCAAAATCCTTCGGTTAGTTCATTGTTCCAATGGTGAAAAACTTTGATTGATTGACGAATGAAAACTAAACAATGAGAAAGATTGTGAATTCACTGACGAAAGAGGTAACTTTTCAAACGTAGCACGTCACTTATTAATTGGAGAGAATCTTATGGCGAACTGACTGACGAATTGTCGGAAAACTCGAGCAACAAGAAAGGTTTCCACGCCGTTTGGTTGAGCAAAAGAGTATGAGGTGGTAGAGGAGGAAAGGATTTAAAAGAAGAGAGAAGTGGTGGTAAATTTCTTTGCCACTTCCCAACCTAGAACCGAACGTACAAGTCTTTAGTCCATGTAATAGACTGAAAGTTGGCATGAAGACAGAGAGAGAAAGAGAAAGAGAAAAAAATAGGAGTAGGAGAGAGAATAAATGTGGGGGGGGGGGGTGAAGGAGGAACGGTAAGAGAAGAGCGAACTAATTGTCGGACGTTGCCTATTCGTTTTAAAGGAAGCACAATTAAGCCGAGACCGAATTTTCTTGCGAGACTGCATCGATTTAAACTTATAAATATATCTATTATATATAAAGTAATTTTGTTTTTTAATGAAATATCTAAATAATCTTGAATAAAGATAAAAGATATTTAATATTTTTATCTGATAAATTGAAGAAATTTTTATTTTGAATATTTATAGGATGAGTTTTTTAAATTGAGGCATCTTTATGTTTTAGAAAAAAGAGGATAATCTTGTTACTTTTGTTAACTATAGATCGAGGATTTTTTATTCAAAAATGTATTTATTTTTTCTTTCCAAAAATCTCTTGTTATCGAGATATTCAAATATCTCGATTCTAAAAAACTTACCTATATACAAAAGTTAGATAAAAAAAAGTTAGAAGTTAAAAGTGTTCGTGTTTTTTTTTCTTTAAATAAGATCCTGTTACAAAAATTATAAGTTTCCAAGAAGTTGACTTCATATTTTTCTCATATTTGTTTCTTAAAACTGAACAACTTCTGTTTCCAACTTTATTTTGTCAAACCTGCTTTTTTTAAGATACTAAAGTATTTCAATTAAAAAATTTGTATATTATATCCTGTGTATATTATAATACTTGGATCAAAATTTCGCAGATAAATTTTTTTTTTGTTTTAAAAACAAAAATGAGATATGACATTATTATAATTATAATCTTTTGTAATCTTTTTATAATGAAAATAATTCGATAAAAATCTTCAATCTATATTAAAATTATTCGGAAATTATGAACGATAATAACGATTACACTTAATTCCATTATTGTTAAGAGTAAATGACGTAAGATCTCGCAGAATTATCGGTGTCCGGTCGAAACGAACATAAAATAAAATAACTATAACGTTACATCCTTCGTTACCTTCTTTCTTTCTTCTTGTTTTTTATTATTATTATAAATCCTTTTGCAATCCAATGGAATAAAGGAAATAGAAACTTGTACGTATATATTGAAGAAATTGTATTCAGAATTTGGCGGAGGGATCAACTTTGGAAACATTTCGTAGAACGCAATGCATACTAGATACATCATATTTGTTGTTTTTGAAGACCAATCGGTATTCGAGAGATTTATAGTTTACTCGTAGTTTCATTTCTCTCGCAAAACTGAAATCCTCTCGGATTTCCTAGCAAATCTTTTATAAGCGTGAAGAAAACGCGTTTAACTTAAAGCCCTATCGCAATTTCCTACTTCCCAATACCCCTTCTTGTCAATACTTATATTAACTTTCATGAACATTGAAATATCGCTCTCTCTTTCTCCCTCATAGTATTAGTAGAAGTAGAATCAATTGAACAATAATAAAATTCAATGCTGTTCAAATTGTAATCCACGTTGATTTCTCAAAATTATTTGAAGTATATTACATCTCATAGTAACAGATTATAAAAATAATGTATTCTGAATTAGAATGAATTTTGTGTTATAAATAAATATTAAATTGGTTTTTAAAAGGCACCGAATTAATTTGTACATCTATAGTATAATATAATTACAGTATATATAATTTATGTTATATGTTATTATATATACAATATGTAAAAGTTATAGTGCAAATTTCATTGAAATTCTTCATTAATAAAAATAAAAAGGGTCTATTTAATGATGTATAAAATATTAAGAAGAGATAAATTCAAGACTCTTCTTGGCAGGTTCTTTTAGTTAAAATCGTGTTAGTTGGCTGGCATTTTCTTTTCTCGAATTTCCGTCATAAGATCGAAAATCGTTCCGGAATTGCGGATGCATCTGAAAAGAAAGAGAGAAAGATATAACAGCGCACATGCGCGTTTCAACATGCACATGTCTACATACTCACATGCATATATGCAATCATGCATACGTATATACATATATAGGAAAATACATGGAAACGTTTGTACGGGATAGAAAGAGATAGAAAATGATGCGGATCGACGCTCAGTTCCGTTCTGCTTACAGCGAAACGTTTCACCCTTTCCTCTTGGACCCCTCGCTCTTTTGATCGTTCATTTTATTCCGTTCTCCACACTCTGATACCTTCCTCTGCCGTTTCAACGGCTTCTAACCAGGTTAATGTGGCCTCAGGTTCTCGATCATGTTCCCTCCCTTGTTATCACGCAAACGAATTCGCACGAACCGGTCAATCTAACTATGGTTGTAATATATGTCAAGCTCTTTGTCATTAGATCAGGTGTGATAATATCACCTTTACCTTTAACGTATTTGAACCTTATCACATTCCAAAATTATTACAATACATTTCAAGTTGAAATTATTTTAATAAATTATTTTTCACATTGAAATATATTTGATTGTAAACTTTTAACGTCGTTTATAAAAATGTTTAATAATTTTACTTAAATATATTGTTATTTGTTATTAAAAAGATGTTACAAACGTATTATGAATATAATATTTAAAGATACCAAAAATCCCTAGATTTCAGTGATATTCATATTAAATGTTAAACAATCGTTGATTTGTTTGTTTAGAATTTAGGAGAGATGAAAAGTTATGGCAACAAAAAATGAAAAACCAAGCAGACGAGTAAAAGAATCGCGTGCAATATTTTTAGCATGTTTCCTTCTCACGCGAAGTATCGTTTTTCCGTACGCTCCTGCTCATAATCATTTTTAACCGTCCGAGTATAATTCGTTTCCTTAATAAAATCTTATCTATATAAGGACATTGATCCGAGTAGGAAGAATTCATTTTTAATTGAATTTCTAATCTTCCGTTTGATTCAATTTTCAGTTCCTAACGTTACCGTGACATATCAAAGGGGACTGCCAAATATTACTTTACCTCTGCCATCGAGAAAGGAATACTGTATATTCGCATTGAAGCCAATTACTTGTACAGTCGGTGACTTCATCGATATGATCAAAAATGAAGATCGTGGGGTTGATCGAGCGATCATTACAACGATAGGTATGATCATATATTCATTTTAATAATAATCACAAAATATATATTATTGTAAATTGATTTAAAAATAATTGGCAGTTTTTATTTCGAATAAAAAACGAAATTTAGTTATTAAAAAATAATCGCATAATTAAAGTCTTGAACCTGCTTGTTAATTGTTTATGTCACATCATAAATAGTTAACTGGTTAAATAAATACAATAATTACTAATATAAAAATGTATATAATACATAAAATAAAAAAATATTAATATTTAATAAAACTCTAATTATTTTTAGATGGTATCCGGATAGGTTCGAGCAACACGATAGAGAATCTCTTACAAAGTGAGTTTAAATTAATAATAAACGATATGGAATACATCGTGCAACCTCCATTATATCAAAAACATACGATGGTAAATATCGATATTTCAGTGTATTTGCAATCTTATTAAATTCGTAACTACTCATTATCCTTACTGTATAAATATCTAAAACAGGAAACTATGCAGAAACTATCGGACGTGCAAATATTGGTGGGGCAACTTTACGAGAACTTACAAGTACGTGAATATCATGCTGACATGGAGAGACAAGTTATAGCAGAGTTGGAAGATATCAAATTGCAGTTGAAACCGTACGAACAGGTAAGAAAAAATCTTCCCAATAGGCACATTTATAAACTATTTATTTTAGAATAACCCCAGTAGTCATTTTACGGAATTTATAAAGTTTCTTATTTCAATCACGTATCGGAGATTTGAAAGAGAGAATTGGGAACACGTTTTTCGTTACATTTTCCATTTTCTCTCGGTTCGTGAATTTACCTGGGCATTTTACAGTCTACCTTTCTTTCTATTTAACCATTTCATTCACGAACCTACTTCTACTTCTTTTTCTTCTTCTTCTTCTTCTTCTTCTTTCTCGATTTTTTCGTTTTCTTTACCTTCTTATATGTAGCTCAATGTTATTTCATGTTTGATACGCTCAGTTAAAAGAAAATAGTATATCTTTTTAGTTAACTTTAACCGTTGGCTATTTACCTTCAAATCTTTTGCTCTATATAAGCTCACGATTATATTAGAGTTGCACTTTACGATGATACATTTTAAACACGATGATGGAGTTATCAAAGTGATATCGAATTACCTTTGAAATTTAAACCAATATAGTTTTGATCTATTATGTCATGAACTTTCATGTTAATATGTATACATTATATTTACATATGCATCTCATGTATAAACTTTTGACCTCGATGAAACAGAAGCTGCAAGAGTTGGAAAATGCAGCTATCAGAAGGGCAAATTTCAATGCTTGGATAGCGTTAGTGTTGATGTCAGTGCACGCTGGTGGTTTTGCGAGACTAACTTGGTGGGAATATTCTTGGGATATCATGGAACCTGTTACTTATTTCGTTACTTATGGAACCGCCGTTGGTTGGTTCATTTATTTCCTTCTGACGCAGCAGGTTTGTTAAACAAAAAAAGAAAATTAAATACAAATTTTGCTTCTATTTATACAGAAAGTAATTTTTCACTTATTATTATTATTATTATCAGCAAGGTTATATAATAATAAAGACAAAAACTATATTTATAAATTAGACAATACGAAAATTAATTTCAACGGATTATTTCAAATATAATTCGTAAGAAATGTATTTGAAAATAATCTAACTATTGCATGCATGTTTAATAATATCGGAGGACATGGAAAGAAAAATATTTTTTTGTAATAACTATTTTTGATTTTCTACAGGAATACGTGCTACAGGACGTAGTGAACAGGCGACGTTTGATAGAACTTCACAAAAGAGCGAGGCAAATCGGATTGGATATAGAGGCGTATAATCGTTTGAAGGATCGAGCATACGATTTGGAGAGTACATTGAAAGTGATTCGAGGTCCTTTATATGAACGAAGACTACAAATGGAAGAGAAGAAACGAAGATACAGCTCTAGCAGTTCGAGATCGCCTAGTTCCTCACCTAGTCCTAGTCCTAGTCCTAGCCCTAGTCCACAAAGAGACGTTCCTAAAATGGGAATTAAAATTGAAAAACAGGAAACATCGAAGACACTCGAGTACGATAAATTTAGATAAGTTATCGTGAGTTACCAATTTCAGTCAGGGTTATTAAAAAAAAGGAAAAAAAAAAGAAAAGTAACAACACCGAACGCTTAATCGCGTAACAAACGTCAACGATCATTGTTAATGAACTGAACAAACATTTAATCCTATATTAAAAGAAAGAAGAAGAGAAAGAAGAAGAGGAAGAAGAAAAGTTAAAAGAAACAACAAAAAAAAAGGAAAAGATAAAATACTCTTGAGTGATAACTATTATTGATCATTTAGGACGAATACCTCGAGGAAATCGAAGCTGAGTACGAAGATATTTAAATAATACATGACTACTACTTCTAGTTTTCTTTTTATCTTTTTTTTTTGTAGATTATTTGTTTTTTTTTTCTTTTATTGAAAAAAGAAAAAGAGAAAACTAATACGACTGGTGGTGTCTTCGTCGCAGTCTTCCGAGTATGTCGTTTGAACAATAAACGACGTTCCTCAACTCAACGATTTTAGTATATTATTAATTATTAATTATCATTATATTAAGAAGAAGGGCCTGCACAATGGTCGATACTGTCGGTTGTGATAGGTTCGAATGAATAATAAGAGATAACGAAGAGAACGAAATCTTACGCGATTCGGTCTTCCGCCTGTTTTCGTCTCGTGCGAATTTTATTATTAAAAATGTTTAATCCGTCGACCGACACTCTCTTCTTTCATGATGCATCGAAACCTCTATAGAGGAGGAGGGGAAGGGGGTGAAAAAAAGTATATACAAATGAATTTTTATTATAATTAAAAGACTTTTTAATCTTTTAGCTTCTAATTTTAACACGAAAGCGCAAATAGGCTTCATAATATAATTATTATTTATTAAGAATTTCTTTTAAAATATATATAAATATGTTCCTTTAATTTCTTACGATTATTTTTAGACTACAATTTAGTTATATTATTCTTTAAATGTTAAATAATTAAAATATTTGTAATTAAAAAATTGAATCTACGATCAGCTACGTAAATGCACAAATGTCGTAATCGTCACATTTAATTACACGTTTATATTCCTAAAAATTTCATTGACGTTTAATTTCAAACGATTATTTACATTACCGTTGATCGTCGATTTCTAATGAACGATGAGGCACTACGAATTTCTACAAAGCGAATCTCATATATACTTAAGAACCATTTAATTAAATGTGTACGTACTTATTTATATTTTTTATCAAATGACAGATACATTATTTTTATTTTTTCTGTTGTTTTCTTCTTCCCCGTCGAATCGCGCTTACTAAGTTAATATTTCATTGATAGTAATTAATAGAAAACAAAAAAAGATAATAGTAAGAAAGGTAAAGAAAAGAAAAAAGAAAGAAGTGTTAAATATTATACGAACTTGTTGATAATTACACGTGTACGCGTTATTTCTAGACAGTAAGTGTTAATGTTAGTATTGGACGATTTCGATTAAGAATAACCGGCTTCATATTGATTATAAAAAGAAAAAGAAAAAAAAACGAAACAAAAATCTTCGATATAATTTTTAAAATCTAAATTCATTCTATATTTATCTTTCCTCTTATATTATTAGCCTATACCATTTAACTATTACCTCTACTATGCCCATTAACTATCCTATAGCATTCTGGGAATATTTTCCATGAAAGTATTGTATGTATGACTAAACGTTGAAAGTAGATTACTCTTATAGGAATCTCTGAAGGAACTTTTTCTCTCGCTTTCGTAAAAGTCTCCTCACATTCTATCTATCCGTCCGTAATCGTGAAGTTACTACCGTGAAATACTCTTGGATCACTCATATTAACGCTTCTCTCTCTCTCTCTCTCTCTCTCTTTCTCTCTTTCTTTGTCTAGTTTAAGAAAAAAAGAAGATAAAAAAAAATAGAAAATAAGACGGAAATAATTATACCTCGTTGTACTTATTTAACAGAGTAATGTATGTTACGAATAAGAGTATAGCCCCCTCCCCTCCCCCCCTTCATTTGTATGATTATTTATTATTCTTCTCAATCGAAAGTATAAATCATTTTCTCCAAACTTTTACCGCAAATGCAATACAATTAATTATACTTTGGTGAAATTTTTGTTCTTACTTTAATTGACAAGCGAAACGACAATTATTTAAAATTTATGTTATTTTATTTGTATTTGTTTTTGTTTATCTTCTTATATTTTCTGAGACGAGAGTCGTAAAATGAGTGAGTCGTTTGCGAATGATCGAACAATCGAACGATCGATAACCGTGACGGAAATCATTCATCTGTCAAACTGTTCTTTTAGATCTTTCCTAATTATTCTATCGCTATTAAAAAAATAAAATAATAATAACAATAATAATAATAATAAATAGATCATCTGTACTCCTTTTTATATGCACTTCCTTCTACTAGACTTATATTTAAAAAAACATTTGGCACGGGATTAGGATAAAGAGTATAAAGAGATAAAAAAAATAAATAAATAAATAATGATTATCGGAGAAAAAATAGTATCTGCGATTTAACTGACGATAACTGTAAAAGCTTTGCGAAAAATTTTGATATAGAGAAATGTATCGGAAGCGAAATATTTGACGTAGACAATTTCACGCGAATAGAGTTTTATCTAGTGAATGAACAGTGAGAATAAATATAAAACACATGCTTTCTACAAACACGTTGCACGCATCCTAATTAAAAAGACACACATACGTAGACGAACCCGTAATCTCTTAGTGCCAATTTAACAATCTATAATATTTCTACGTCAAAAATCTTGATATTTCTATTTATTTGATCAGTACTTTGATTCATTTATAATTATATAATATAAAATATAATGATACTTTTTTTTTGTTTATTATAAATAACTATATATCATTATATTCGTCAATACGATATTGTTTAATTATATCTATGTTATTATATACTGATATTTGATCATAAGTATTGATAAATATTTGTATTAATTATTTTTATTAATTGATACAATATTGGCCGCTTATATTAATTAATTAAATGAAAAATGCTGATCTGATAAATATCTACCGAATCTTGATACCTTCGAATCCAGAAATGAAAAAGAATTTGTAAAAAAGGAAAAAGGAGGTAGAGAAAAGGACGTGATGATAATTTGATTAATATAATAAAGAATCGTCGATCCTTGCAAAGCCACCACTATTTAACCCGAAAAAAATTTTTTACAATCGTTAATAAAAGATTTTCGTATATGAAAAGATTTTTGTACATATACATTACATATATTAAAAATAAAAATACGAATATGGTGTATAAAAGATATACGCGGTATCATCCTGGTTATTTTAATTGAAACAAATTATCTTCTCGCGCCGATTTTTACTAATTACAAGCTTTATTATTATTATATATATATTTACATGTTATCTATTATACATCTACGAGTATGCTTGAAATTCTTCAAAATCGATTAATGATATTTAATTACTTCAATAAGAAAGAAAGAAAAATATTGCGTTTATATATTATTATTCTATGTATATATAAAATATATTTAACACATTTTTCATTGATTCTCTTTAATCATATTCGCGTATAAAATTGTATAAAAAAAAAAAAAAATTTTTCCAAAGAAAAAGAAAGCACAAGTGTGTTACATCGAGACATGATTTTATTTCAAGCTTATATATATGTACAATATTTATGCTAATCAAACGATTTTCTGTAATTATTCCCTCTCAAAAATGAGACTTTATTTATACATTTTTTATTTTATAGACACGACTGTATTTATCGATCGAATGACGAATATACGTAATGATGAAATGTTTAAGCGCATAGTATCTATTGTTAAAAGAAATATAAAATAAAATAAAAGAAAACATTAAATACAATATCTACGTCATATGGAATTTCTAATTACCGCGTATAATATGCGCGCTAAAAATTAGAAAAAGAAAAAGAAACCGAACAAACAAGAAAATTAATATTTTATCGATTACGGTCGTTTCTAAAACGCTTCGTGATGTTTCTGCGTATGTAAATAATTATTCTGATATATACATATACATATATTTATTCAATTCAGAGTTCTGCTGTGATGTACGTCCATGTACCTACTTCTACATAAAAAGAGAACAGGAATACAATGAAATATATATACATTTAAAATCAAAATTATAAATCAAATTTCTTTCAACATAACCCCCTCCCTTAAAATTTTGTTCTATTTAATATTCCGGAGAAATTATTTATTTTTTGCTATATTTAATTTAAAAATTTAATTATCTCTTACAATTAATATAGTGTATTTGAAAATCCTATTTAAAATTCACGAGTATTTGCATCATTTTAATTGTATTTAATACGATGTAATGTGTTGTTGTTGATATGTAATGTGTATTTTAATGATATACGTACATAATAGTACGTGTTTTAAATATCCCGCCAATTCGAGATACTACTATTAGTATAATATATATTATTTTCCTAATGCGAATAAAATCTTTTTATTTGTATTTTCTATATCAATAATATATTTTTTATAGCTAAATATATTGATCCTCAATGATATAGGTACTTAACAAGGAGTATTATAAGCAGCAGCTATATCTTTGATAGCTTGTAGTAAATGTTTTATTGTACATGCGTTTCATAACTTTAAATAATTAAGAACAATGCAGGAAATGTTTAATATACATAAAAATAATTTTATTTTAATACTAAAATAAAAATAATAAATATCACGATAATTATCCTAAAGCATAAGGAGGTGTACTAGCAGTAGTAACTTCGTAAACTCCAACAGCACTATAAAATTAAAAATAATAATTAACTTGAACTTAAATTTAATTTTTTTTAACTAAAAATAGAAATATTATATAAGAGTAAAATGAATACTTACGATGTATCGAGAGTAGGTCCACCCATGTTTGCAGTAAGACAGAGAGTAGATTCATTGCATCTAGTACCTTTGAAACCATCAGCATTTAAAATGGATTCGGCATAATATTCATATGATTGTGCATGAGCACAAGTTCCTATTAAAAGAGAGAAAAAATATTATTACAAAAAATAACTCAGCTTAAAAATAGATTAGAATTAAAAGTTACAGAACAACGAGAGTTACCAAATATATCTAAATAACCACATCCAGGTTGTGACTTTCCACCATTCACAATGAAATCTGCTGTACCAAAATTACCATCCAAGCCTAATTTTCCAGAATTAGTATGAATTATTTGTACGTATTCAGCATGAGATTTATCGATTCTTGTATTCTCATCAGCATCGCTGTAACCTCGTCCAACAGGATCAAGACCTAGCAGTAAAATCATAGTTAAATAATTTTTTAAAGAAAAGGATACTTTTTTATTTCTTGTTTTCTTCTTAAATAAATATTTTTCAACATACCAAGTACTTGTCCAATTTTACCGTCACTATATTTAGCTGAGAGTGAGATAAGATGTGCACCTAAACCGTGACCAACCAATAATGTTTCGTCAAAGTCAAGTCCGCCAATAGCATTAATAAAATTCATAAATTTAGCCACATATTTGGCAACACCAGGTATACTTTCTTTAGCTTTAAAGTAAAAATCAGTTGCAATAGGTTCCCAATCAATCACGACGACATTGAAATCGCCTGCTGCTAGAAAGGCTATACAAATATAAAATCGATATTAATTTCTATGCGAGGAAAAATGATTTTTAAAAATGTTCACTTATCATTAAATTTACATACCATTACGAATTTTTGCGCAAGGTGTACTGTAAGCATTATCGAGCCAGCCATGTGTAATGAATTTTGTACGTTTAGATGAATCCCACGTGGAGTTAAAAATATTTTTCACATCGAGAAATTTTAAAGCATAACCATTGGGATCTTTTCTAAAATAACACGCATAATAAAATTTTAAGATATATATTTCATTTAAAGAAGTTATTTATATATAATATAGTTATGATATACTAATATTCCTTAATATCTTTTGATCAATATTATAAATACTGACAAGCTATTATTTATACTAAAAATATAGTATTTATATATACTCATTTATATTTCGAAATTTTGACCAAAAATATTTAAAAATGTTAAATTAAATAAATAGGAGAGTCATACTTACTGTGTATACAGTAGAAATTTAACCCTCGATAATGATTCAATCAAGTCTATAAGATCGTCATTGCTTGGCATGGATTTACCAGCAATGGTAGTAGGAATACCATCAGTAGTGGCAAAGTACAGTGACAGCGTACAAAAAACTAAAATTATAAAGTAAAATATATTTAACAAAAAAAACTTTTTTCTTTTCTTTCAAATTAATTCACTTTCTGTTCGGTTTGAGGAAGATTCGATAATACTAACATGCTAAGAATACGAACGGAGTTCCCATCGTAATAGTGTCGAATGTGTATGCGTTGGAGAACGTCTCTACTTCTTTATCAGCTCGTCCAATTCGTTTCTTTTATACTCTTCCTAAATCTCATTCTTACTATTATCTATTATTTTACCACAATGTTCATTAATTAGACGTTTTCATCAACGAATTTATTTTTCCACATCTGTTAATACGATCTAGAGTATAGTATGTTAATACTATTATGAAGAGCAAATAATTACATTTCAAGCATGGCACTTTAAAAATTTGTATGTTCACATGTACATGTGTAAAACATTCTTTATTCATTCAAATTTCATAAAAAGCACGGGCCATTCAACACAATCATAAATATGAGGAAATTATGATTGCACGTAATAATTGATATTTATTGTATGCACTTATCTCTCTGCACTGTTCATAAGAGCTAGCACGGGTAACAAATCATAATCAATTTCACAATATTTTGGCATATATTGAAAGATCAAATCCTGTTTGTTATCCCTGAACGAAAGGAAAATCTAATATCGCAAGGTTGACTACATAGTTCGTTAAATAAATTAATTTATTATTTGTTGTTTTCTTTTCTTTTGTTCTTTTGTTTTGTTCTTTCTTGTTCTTTTTGTTTCAACAATATCAAGAATATTTCGTAAAATCTTTTATTTGATCTCTTCACACCTGTACAATCACACCTACTTTTCTTATTATCTATTTTTTCTTTTCAAAATATCAAGGTTACTTAATAATAGTTTTCTCTTTACTTTTCACACATGTACAATTACAACCGTATCAACTGTTTATTTTTATTTCAGTAATTTAATTTATTAAGTTATTATTTAATTCGATTTAGGTCGATACATTTATCACTTTATCAATCGATAAACTGTGACTACCGAAGCTATTTTTAAATAAATAAATAACAGTCAATCGGTGCGTAAGCCAGGATTTCCATTATCCTGTCGAAGTTCTACAAACGTTTGTTAATAACTTTCATATTCGCTTAAAATCTGTTGCGTAATAACGCAACGGTAGAGATGAGTCGAATTGCATAGTTTTCGATATTATTTTGGATCGTGAGAATCGTGCTCAAAGATGCAGACGAAATATCATAGCACATTTGCAAAGGACCTAAAACTGGCAAACAGTCCCATAGATCACTCGAGAGGTATCGGTAAAACGAACCCTTCGACCAGCAGACCTCTTAAATGATGTTGGCGTGCTGAGTAACACATGTGTTTCTACCAAGAGAAAACGAAGTCCTCCCGGTAAAATATTTTCGTTCAAAAAATTTAAAATCCTTTCCCGTTGCATAGTTTTTCCATTACCACATTCCCTAAAAAACGTTAACTTTCTACATCAATGAACTATGTGTGAGGACTTGCTGCTATTGGACAATTCAATTAGGGAAAGTATGACGATCATCTTCTTCCTATAAAAACCCTTGAAACAACAGTACGAGAGAGCATTCAACAAGCATCAATTGACTCGTCAGTCAACATCACGAAGAACGACTTTCCGAAGTCGTATCAGCTCCGGACGACGCAGTAGAACAACAAGAAAGATCACACAATCATCGTAGCAGCAAATCATGAATCTACAAGCAACGAAGTCATCAAGCAACATAGTTCAACACATCACGACGCAACAACAATCGATATCACATTATACATCGGCATTATTTTGCGATAAAATAAATGTGCCCATAATTATGAAAGTGGCTTAAGTCATATATTTCTTGTTTCGAGATATTTAAAAAGGATTACATATGAACATTAAATGAATTCTATATAATATTGAAATAACAAACACTATCTAACGGTTAATTTTTGACAATATCGTGAAAATTACATTGAATTAATTTAGTTTAAAATAATATGATGTGAAATAACTAATAAACTTATTTTTTTTTAATTTTGACTTAGACCACTTTCATAATTATGAGCACAAATAACGTAGTACCGAGCAAGACACCGGTACCTCAATAAAATCATTAGCCGCATTGTTTGTTACGATGGCAACTTGTATGATTCGTCACATGAAATTGAAAAAAGGAATCGAACAAACAAAAAAATTAATATTTTATCGATTACGATTGTTTCTAAAACGTTTCGTGATGTTTTTACGTATGTAAATAATTATTCTGATATATACATATACATATATTTACATTACATATTACATATATTTATATTATATATATTTATTATATACATATATATATTCAATTCAGAGTCCTACTGTGATATACGTCCATTTACCTACTTCTACATAAAAAGAAAACAGAAATACAATAAAATATATATACATTTAAAATCAAAATTACAAATTAAACTTCTTTCAACGTAGCTTCTCCTAAGATTTTTTTAAAGTGAAACTTCTTTACGCACACTGGAGTAAAAATTCAAGGTCGCGACACATGGTTTCTATGATTACTATGTGACAGAAGTTGAACAGGAAAAGAAATCCAAGATAGAATTCATATACAAGTAAGAGAGACAAAGCATATTATACATGGCATTGCCTACTCTCACAAGAAGACCTTACGGTTATGTACCAACGGGTTTTTACGGGCTTTAGTATATTAGTAGTACACCTTTAAGGTATACTCCCGGTAAAATATTTTCGTTCACCGGCCAATTTTGAGACAAAAGCTTTTAAAATTTGCTTTTTTTGTACGAGTCCTTATATTCTTATAAATTCATCCATTTGGTAAATGACACAATGGCGTAGGTAGTAGCGTTCTCGCCTGTCGTACCGATGATATTAGTGTTCGATTCTCCTAGAAAACCTTTTTTTTATAAGTTTTTCTATCTATAAATTTAAAATATGTTTTTTACGTTTATTAATATTTACTAAATATTTTTATTGAAATCATTTAAATTCTTATTGAATTATTTAAATTTTTTGCATGAAATTTTTAATGATTAGAGTATATATGTAAAGTGAATATTTCAATTCAAAATTTATTTTATTTTTATAGTTTTATAAGACTATTTATGGTGTAGGTAGAATACAGTTAAAAACAAAATTGTGTTTCTGTAACGAGAAGATTTAAACTTTTATCGCAATTAAATTGTCGTTCAGAGGTTTGACCAAATTGTTTTGTATAACATGACCTAAGTATTTCACTGAGTCTTTTGCAAAAGCGCACTTCGAGAATTTCAATCTGAATCCTTCTTTCTTTATGGCTTGAAACAGCTGCTTCAGGTGACTCATATGTTCGTTGAATGATTTGGAAAATATTAGTAAGTCGTCTATATAACAGACGGTAAACTCTGAAAGATTGTTTTTTCTAATTATGTTACTTATTATCCATTGAAATATAGCTGGTGAAGTCTTAAGTCCAAATGGTAAACAAGTCCATTGGAAGTGACCTTCTTGTGTAACGAATGCTGTTTTATATCTGTCTGACATTCGTAAAGGAATATACCAGAATGCTGAGTTTATGTCTAGCGTCGAAAAATATTTACAGTTTCTTGTTTTTATCACAAGGTCTTCAATCAAAGGGAATGGTTGCGATTGTGAAACAACGATTTTGTTTAAGTCCCTGAAGTCAATGCATAACCTCGATTTCCTGTTTTCTTCTTTTTTTGAATTGATTTTGAATTGAAATATGAAATTGAATTGATTTCAATTTTGAATTCTCTTTAAACTTGGCGCGCTAAGTATGATCCGCGCGCCTCTATGACGGTATATAAGACTAAGAAAAAGTGATGAAGTATTTAATTTTTATAAGTTAGTTATAGAAAAATATATTATTAAAATTGCTATTAACCGTACGAGTGATTAAAGTAGTGTTGTGAAAGAGAGGCGAATAACCGACTTTAATTGTCGTTTCTCTTATTTTACAGGCAGTCTATAATTTTTAATTTGTATTGTAAATAGTAATATTAATTAAAATATAACCTTTTATTTTACAGAGAAACTAATTAGTCAATTTATTTGAACCAATCGAAACCCTCGACATAGAAACATATTATAAAATGACAATTTTCGTCAATATGAAGTTAAAATTTGAATTCAAAGCTGTGGCTTCCCCGAAAGATAAAGAAACTACAGTGATAGCTATAACCTCGATTGTTACAGAAGAGGGAGAAAGATATGTTATACCAGAGGGGCTCACCTACATAAATTTTCATAAAAAGCTACAAGAAACAAAGGCTTTCAAAAAGGTAAAAGGTACATTAGAAAAAAGACATGATGAGGTAAAGATATGGATAACGCTGTCAGAAGATCTGGAAAAAATATACTTGGACGACGAAGGAAATATCCAATTTGGAGAAAAATACCTAAAACAAGTACCTCAAGAAAATATATCAGAAAAAAGAGAGGAAGAAAGAAACTTAAGCCATATCGCAGATCAGTTTATATTAGGAAAATTTAACTATAAAACGTCTAATATTAGACAATGATTAGAAATATTCGAAAAAGAATGTAAAATTTTCAAAATAGAAATAGACGGAACAAAGATTGAATTATTAGGAATATTCCTAATAACATAAAAACGATTGGTATGGATGGAAGCAGCTATTTATAAAAACCTTTTCAAATAAAGGATGGAGCAGCAGAGCATATGCTCATCATTTTAAGTACAGGAGAGGTTCACTGGTTCAATATATGCAAAAAGAAAAGAACAATTATTACTGGAAATAAATAAGAACATGGATAATGATACAATAATAGATAGAGTGGCATTTGGCCTTCCGGAATTCATCATAGAGAAAATTGACAGGGATAAAATAGAAAATACACAAGATTTGATTAACGAACTACAAAAGCTTAAAGGAACAACTAATAAAAAGAGATCATTTAAAAAGAAATTTGAACCGGAACACAAAGTTAGAAATGAAGAAAAAAAACCATGAAAAACTTACGTGGATGTGAACAACGGAATAAGATACCACCCAGAAGATAGATGCTGGTTTAAACTAGAGAGAAAAGATTAACCAAAAACTATACAAAATAATTCAGTAATAGAGGTGGATCTAAATATGAAAAAAAAAATGAATAATCACACCATTGATCAAACTTAAGACGACAGTTGAAAATAAGATAGACATAATGGGAACATACGATCTAGGTTTTCAGGTCTCTCCAATAAACTCGAAATGGATAAAGATAAATGACAATACAAGAGATGTAAACAAGATATTCTTAAAGTCTGTCAATGATGTGAATCATACAAATGGATTAATAAAAGTAAAAATAAAGATACTAAATATAGAAAGAGAAGTAAATGTGTACATAGTTGAGAGAGAGGATTTTGAAGATTTTATAATAGGATTAGATTTAATCCTCATCTTCAAATTGAGATTAGACGAGAATTTAAAAATTATAAAAAAATAAAAATTATAATTGTTGCAACAAGTTAATTAACACATGGGTCACGAGATATCTCGTTTTTATGCACTCAAACGTTGCGTACAGGTCACGAGATATCTCGTTTTCATGTTTTCATACTCTAAAGAATTATTCAAGTTTGTTACATTTTACATTTTCACTCACGAATCCTTTTAATATATATATCTTTTATAAATTAATATATCTGTCGAATCTAAATAGTCATCTGCGATAAAGAAGTTTCACTTCGAAAGCGCGCTCTGAGTTACCCGCGCTATTTTTTTCAATTTAATATTTTGAAAATTATTTATTTTTTGCTAGATTTAATTTAAAAGCTTAAATATATCTTATTACAATGTATTTTTAAATCTTATTTAAAATTCACTAGTATTTGCATTATTTTTTAATCTGTATTTTATTGAAATGTATATGTGTACGTGTAAACATAAGTTTTTCCTCGTTTTAAATATCCCGCCAAGAGCGGCTAAGACTATGTATACACAAGAAATACGAACAACCAATCAAAACGCAACTACTATGACCCTATTTTCATTTGCGCGCCAGATGACTGTCAAAATGGATCTCTTGTGTATTGCCATTGAATTTTTTAAACTTTTTCAATTTTTCTCATTGATTTAACGAATTTCTCCTAATAAATTAGAAAATAAATTACAATAATAAATGTAAAATATGTTTAATACGAATTTTATTTTTCTTATTTATTAATTATCAATAATTATCTAACCGTCTTTTTCGTGTCAACAAAACAAACCTTATCGACTATATATATCATTCGAGTTTTATTATATTTCTATTTATTTATAATAAATTTAAGTTAATATTTAAATGACTGATTTTTTATATAAAAAATATAAAAATATTATGGATCTTTATAAACAGCAACCTTCGTTTGTTGAGACTTAGAAATCGATATTATTTACGATGCAAAAATATTATTGTTAACAACGTAAGTACTGTCGAACTAATGAATGCATTTGAAATTTTTTTTATCTATGATTAATAACGTAGTATTGAATTTTTTAATGTATTTATTTGATAAATTAGTTTGTATATTTTCGTATAATTTGATGATCCAAGAACATCGAGAACAGCGAAATTTATTCAAAGATCAAGGCATCACATCATCGGATAAGTAATTTTTATTTTTAATATTTTACAGAAATATATAAAATATATGATCAAAATCTAGGACTAATAATCGTTATATTTAATTCCTACAAAATTATATTTATTATAAACGCAATTTTATAAAACTTGGTTTTTATGTAAGTTAGTATTTTTAAAATATAGTTCCATTATCAGGTTTATATGTCATATTGGTAGCCCTGTTCGTGGTTGTCGAACTTCAGTTCAGTTGAATGTAGCTGACAAGATCTTGAATCTTACCTTGACTAATATCTATTTGAAATTTCTATAGATAAGTTTTATTTGGTGAAAATCAAGATGAATATCACGTCTGCAGGTAAATTATTACTTTAAAATCGTATAGATTATTGTAACGAATGTAAATTATTTTATAAATTAGATTTTCTTTCTCATTCTTTGACAACAGTTACTACTGCATGTATAATGATTTGCAAATCCTGTATTCCCTAACCTAAAAATTTATAATATTCTTTTTAGTATTTAATATTATTTGTATTTTATTATAATTAAATTTGTAAATATAAAGTTCATTTGATCTGATAATCATTTAATTATGTTTTTACAGCTGGTATTATATCTCTGCTGGAGGAGCCAATGCCGGAATTAAAGGTGTTTGCTCTGAAGAAGCTGGATATGATAGTAGATGAATTTTGGCCTGAAATTTCTGAAGCGATTGAAAAGATGTATGTGAATAGTTTAAATGTCGTTGATATAAAAAAGATTATACAGATCAATGAAGTCTGTTTAATATTTTAGTGAAATTCTACATGAAGACAAGTCGTTTAATCAACACGAATTGGCTGCATTAGTGGCCAGTAAAGTTTATTACCATCTAGGAAGTTTTGAAGATTCCCTTACTTATGCTCTTGGTGCAGGTGAACTGTTTGATGTTAATGCTCGCAATGAATACGTTGATACTACCATAGGTATAACATATTCTATTTTCTTAGTACGAATAAAAAACTTTTCTTTGTATTCTCTATATTGATAGTATCATTTTTATAGCTAAATGCATTGATTATTATACTCAACAACGAGTATTGGAAGCTGAGGGAAAATTACCACCCGGTAGTAAGGGAATAGATCCAAGACTTGAAGGAATTGTTAATAGGATGTTTCATCGTTGCCTAGAAGACAATCAATATCGTCAGGCACTTGGTCTTGCTCTTGAAACACGCAGAATGGATGTTTTTGAAGCTGCTATTATGCAATCTGTAAGAAACAAAGTAAATATTTTATATTATTTAATATCAAATGAGGTTTTATATAATTGCTTTTTTCTTTCTTCTCTTTCTTTTTTTTCTCTTTTTTTTTGCGTTTTTTTTCTTCTTTTTGTTTCCATACAGGATGATATAAGTGGCATGCTGTCATACGCATTCCAAGTTGTTATGAGTCTCATTCAAAATAGGGGCTTCCGTAATACTGTACTACGTTGCTTAGTAAACCTTTATCGTAATTTGGGAACACCTGATTACGTTAATATGTGTCAGTGCCTCATCTTTCTTGATGATCCATTAGCCGTTGCAGAACTTTTAGATAAACTTAGCAAAGGTTCACAAGATTGTGTCTTGATGGCCTATCAAATTGCCTTTGATTTATATGAATCAGCTACGCAACAGTTCCTTGGTCGTGTTTTACAAGCATTGCGAGCCACTGCTCCGATACCATCAGCTCTTATGGTAAAACCAATTATTAAGCCTGCTGCTAAACCAACTGCTGAAACTAGTTCTAATTCTACCAATATGGAGACTGAAAGTAGTACACCAGTAGTAGAAGAAAAGACTCAACGTAGTATCGACAGCTTAGTACGTATATGTTTATTGGAACTGTTTCGTTAAATTTGTCTTATTTGGTTATTTATGTCTTATCATGGTTATTTTTGATTGATTATTCATTTTTAGAGTCCTGAAGAAAAGGAACAACAAGAACGTGTCGATGCTTTGTCCAGCATTTTGGGAGGAGAAGTATCAATTGATTTACATTTACAATTTCTAATTCGTAGTAATCATACAGATATGTTAATATTAAAAAATACAAAGGATGCCATACGTGTATCCATTTGCCACACTGCCACAGTGATAGCAAATGCATTTATGCATTCTGGTACTACCAGTGATCAATTTTTAAGGTATGTCTTATAGTAAATATATAGTATATCATATTTTTATGTAGGTTCTATAAATGATTGATTTTAATTTATAGAGATAATTTGGAATGGTTAGCTCGTGCTACAAACTGGGCCAAGTTGACAGCAACAGCTTCTTTAGGTGTTATTCACAGGGGCCACGAACAAGAAGCATTAGCATTAATGCAATCTTATTTGCCACGTGATACTGGAGCTGGTGCAGGTTATTCGGAAGGTGGAGGTCTCTATGCACTTGGGTTAATTCATGCAAATCATGGTGCTGCTATAACAGATTATCTGTTAGGTCAACTAAAAGATGCACAGAATGAGGTATTGTCAGAAATTGTCTTTTATAAATATATTTTCTTCTTTATATCTTTATATTTTGTTTACATCTTTACTTAAAAATAAACATCTAAAATTTTAGATGGTCCGTCATGGTGGTTGCTTAGGACTTGGTTTAGCAGCCATGGGTTCTCATCGTCAAGATGTATATGAGCAATTGAAATTTAATTTATATCAAGATGATGCAGTTACTGGTGAAGCAGCAGGAATTGCAATGGGAATGGTCATGTTGGGTTCTAAATCTCCGCAAGCTATCGAAGACATGGTAGCGGTAAGTATATTTTATGTATTTATATGTATATATTTCATAATTTTAAATACTAGAAAAAATCGCGTTTAAAAAATATGTCGAAAAATTATTTTATTAAAATATAATACGTATTTACAACTTTTTGATAAAATAAAAAATATCGCAATAATTATCCTAAAGCAAAAGGAGGTTTACTGGCAGTAGGCAGCACGTAAGCTCCTTGAGCACTACAAAATTATAAATAATAATTAATTTAAAATTAATAAATATGAAAAATAAAATAGAAGTATAAGATTATAATGACAACTTACGAATGATCAAGAGTAGGTCCACCCATGTATACGCTAGGACAGGTAAAAGGTGATTTATTGCACGTAACGGGAGTAGCTCGGAAACCATGACGATTTACAATAGATTCGGCAAAATATTGATATGATCTTGCGTGAGCACAACTTCCTACTAAAAAAGAAAAAAAAATACTATTACAAGAAATAATGTACCTTAAAAAGGGAGTAGAATTAAACTTGATAGAAGAACGAAGTACCTATTATATCCCAAGTACCACATCCAGGTTGTAACTTTCCACCGTTCATATGGAAATCTGACGAACCAATATTACCTTTTAAACCTAATCTTCCAGCATTTGTATGAATTATTTGTACATAGTTGGCATGAGATTTATGGATTCTTGTATTCGGATCATTAATATGGTAACCTGGTCCTGCTGGATCAAGACCTAGCAGTAAAATCATTATTAAATAATTCGTTGAACAAAAAGATATTTTTTTGTTTGTGTTTTTTTAAATGTATATTTTTCAACATACCGAGTACTTCTTCAATTTGACCATCAGTATTTTTAGCTGAGAGTGAGATAAGATGTGCACCCAAAGAGTGACCGATCATTAATGTTTTATCAAGTTCAATTTCGTCCAAAAAGTCTAGATAATTTATAAATGTACTGACGTATTTGGCAACGTTAGGTATACATGCTTTGACTTTACTATAAATTATGTCCTTTGCAACAACTCCCC
Source organism: Polistes fuscatus (assembly GCF_010416935.1). NCBI lineage: Eukaryota > Metazoa > Arthropoda > Insecta > Hymenoptera > Vespidae > Polistes > Polistes fuscatus. Next base: position 407,387 of record NW_025113162.1, on the reverse strand, counting down.
AATCAATCACGATAACATTATAATCGCTTACTTTTAAAAATGCTGTATAAATAGAAAATTAATATTAATTTTTATTTGAGGAGATATAATTAAAATATAATGCATTTTTATTAAATTTACATACCATCACGAATTTCTACGCAGGAATTACTATTGCCATCACCGCGCCAGCCATGCGTGACAATTCTCGTAGGATTAGATCTATTCCAATTAGAATTAATAAGATTCTCCGAATCGCCCAATTTTAAAAGATAACCATTGGTAGGATTTTGTCTGAAATAGCATATATCATTTTTTCCAATATCTTTTGGTCAATATTATATATACTGATAAATTATTATTTTTACTAAAAAATATTTTTTTTTAACCCAAAATATAAAAAAAATATTAAATTAAATAAATAGAAACATGTGTCAATACTAACCGTGTATAGAGTAAAAATTTAACCGACGATAAATTAGCTGCTAATTCTATAAAATCGTCATTGGTTAACACGTATTCATCAGCATCGACGAAATGTGGAATCCCATTATCGTCAGAAAAGTAATATGGTTCATAGCCATTGGCGAGGTTCAGTGATAGTGTACAAAAAACTAAAATTATAAAGTGTTATATGTTTAACAAAGGGAACTTTTCTTTTCTTTTAAAATTATTTCACTTTTTTCCGTTTCTTCTTGTTCTTTTTAATATTTGTTTTCCTTATTGAATGTGGTAATACTAACTTGCTAAAAATACGAACGGAGTTCCCATCGTAATACAGTGTCGAGTGTGTGTGTCGGAGAACGTTTCTGTCTTCGTTTTCTTTTCTGCACTTCTAAATCCTTCCTTTTATACTCTTCTTGAAGCTCGCTTTTACGATTATCTGTACGTTACCACAATGTTCGATAATGCGAGATATTTATCAAGGAATTTGTTTATCTACGTGCATTAATACGATTCAAACAAAAATCTAATGTTATTATTATGAAATAATTGTGTTTTTTTTTTATCACAATCAGTAATCATAGGAAAGAAAAGAAATCATTCGATTTCACTTTTTTAATTACTTTTTTGATTTGTTTTGTTTCCTGTTTTATCAAATCATATTGATATGTATTAGCAATCGATTTGATAGGTATAATATCTACGTAAAGATTAAATGATACTCGTCTTTGTTTTTTATCATTCGCTTAAGAACAAAATTATCGATAAGAAAATTGTTTTTTGATCTTTAAGATAACATCTTTTCTAATTACATTTATTGTCATTAGTACAGATTACAACATTTTTTTTAATCTTCCAGACTTATCAATAGAATTTAATTAATCTCGAATACATAAATGTTTATTATACTCTATAAGTTCTTTTTCTATTCGATCGATATTAAATTACATCATCATTCGTGATTATCTATCAAATTATATTGCGAAAACTTTTACAATGCGGTATTGATAATGTTAATAAAGAAAATTCCGATTGTGTAAATGATTTTCTCGACATACTAACTCATATTTTATTCATCGAATGTTTGTAAAGATACACTTGAAAAGTAGTGTTTTTTAATTTAAAAAAAAATTCAATCCGGTTGATACTGGAATTTATTCTATTTTTTTTTCTTTCTTTTTTTGAGAAATGATTTCAACATCTCGTTAAATTTATTTCAAGAGGTATATATTTTTCCTTGCTTTGCAAGTACGAAATATGATTAATGTCAGATATTACCGACAAAAAAATTTGTTAAGAAACGGAAGGCTTAACTTTTGCAACAATTTTTAATGATCTAAATGATTAGGTTAGTATTTTATGAAAAATTCGAGATCATCAGAGTTTATTTAGTTTATTTAGTTTGCGGAGAGGTCGGAGATAAAATAGATGCTCGTAAATAAAAATTGGGAAAAGAAAGATACAAAGAAAGATTTGATTCGAATTTTTATACAAAGAAAAGTATACTGACGTCACCAACATTTTTTTCTTGTCTTGAAGAACAATTAAGTTTCGCTCGATGGTAATTAATTCGAGAGAATGAATATTTTTTTGTAATTTTTTTTCAGATAACTTTTTATGCTTAATTTTAAAGAAATTTATACCCAGTAAAAAGTATTATCACAAAAGAGAAAGAAAAAGAGAGATAGTTTATTTTGATTTATTAATTTTTCCTGCGATTTGATTAGAACCAACCTTGCTTTAAGCTAACTTAAGCTAATTATAAACTTAAAAACCGACTTATTTCTTCCCTTATCTTTTTTTTTTAATTCAACCAAGCTCAACTCGAGATAAATCAATCTCAACTCTATATAAATAGGAAATTCAAAAAAAGGAAGAAAAGGGGGGAAGAAAAAAGAAAAGAAAGGAAGAAAGAAAGAAAAGAGAAGAAATAAAAGTAAAAAGAGCATTTCTATTCTTTTTGCTTATAATGATCAAGATCGGAATTCGATCAAGATTTTTTTTTAATTATTTGTAGACTTTTTCTTCTTTTTCTTTTTATTTTTGTGAGCAACTAACGAAATAAGAAAAAAAGTCCTACTCGAATATCGAAGAAAAATCGTTCTCTTTCCTCGCAAAATATATCACATTAAAATGTACTTGCTATTCGTCGTATCTTTTTACATGTCAGTATATAAATACTGACTCTACAAATATAAAAATATATAAATACCTGTATATAAATACAAGTTGTGCATATTAATATTTCATTAGAAATATTACAATTTATTTAACTAATAAATAGCAGTTTTAACAGCAAAGTAAAGACAATCATAATCATTTAAATACGTGATAAATTTAATATCGTACTAATAATAACATAAATGAAATTATTATTTTTTGTTGTTTTCCTATTTTCAATCCCTTTAACCATTGATTACGTTTGTTGAAAAATAAAAACAATTTGTTGATAAATATATATATATATATATATTTATTTATTTTTATTCATGATTTATTTTTTCCAGTATGCACAAGAAACGCAACATGAGAAAATTCTACGTGGGTTGGCAGTAGGTATTGCATTTACTATGTATGGACGTCTAGAGGAGGCTGATCCTCTCGTTTCATCCCTTTGCGCCGATAAGGATCCGATTTTACGAAGGAGCGGCATGTATACGTTGGCTATGGCATATTGTGGTACTGGGAACAATCAAGCCATACGAAAGTTACTACACGTTGCTGTAAGTAATTCAAGTAAAATGAAACAAACCCCCCAAAATTTGATAGAATAAAAAAAAAAGCTATGATGAAAAAGAAAAATGCAAAACTAAAATCGAGAAGATAAAAGAGAATTTAAATTTCTTACATTTTTCATTCTTAATCCGATATTGAATTTTGCATATCGATGTCACCGCCATTGAACTTTATAGATCGGCATACTTACACGAACACTTTTATCAGGTTTCTGACGTAAATGACGATGTCCGGCGGGCTGCAGTCACCGGCTTAGGATTCCTCTTGTTCAGGTGAGTACCTGCATAGAATACTATGGTTATTATCAATGATATAGAAAATTCAAGAAAGAGGAGAAAATTCTTCTTTCGGATTAAATCGGATCGTGACACTGATCTTTCAAGAATTTCATCTTATCGAGATTACCGAAAATAGATTTGATACTTTAATATTTTATCCGAAAAAGTTGTATCTTTTTAATGCGAATATCTTCTTAGGAATTAATTTTATAAAAAATTGATAATATATTTTCTTTTTTTCTTTTTGTTTAATATAGGTATGATGAATTTTCTTGCCGTTATTAGATTGGCTAATAACATAGTATTTAAGTTTATATAATAGTTTAGTTGTAATCAAAGAGATATGTGATGATTTTATCTTATCGATAAATTAAAAATAGTGATTTTTGAATACACGTGCGAATCAACTGTATTGTTTAGAGTATTTCTTTTTTATCATATCAAGTATTTTATTTTGAGGAGGCTATGAACTTCCGCTTAGAACATGATGTGTAATTAAAAAATATTTATTTTTCATTATTTTGTTCGTATTTTTAGGCTTTCTTTGCACGTAGTCTTTTAGAATACGCTAAAGAAATTAATTTTTTGTTTTGTGTTTAAAATATGAAGATTACTTTTTTTATAATTTGAGTTCGCATTTAAATCGATTTAAATGGGTACATTTATCACTTTGCTGATCGACAAACTGTGGCTACCGAAGCCATTCTTAAATGGATAAGTAGCAATCAATCTGTGCGTAAGCCAGGATTTCCATTATCACGTCGAAGTTCTATAAACGCCTGTTAATTACTTGCGTATTTGCGTAAAACCATTAGCCGCATTGTTCGTTACAATGAACGGCTTATATAATTCATGGGTTTACGCGTTTCTGTTATTTCCTTTATAATGCAGATATTATTGAATTTTCTATACAATCATCCTATGTTGAAATCAAATTGATTCTTATTTCTCTTATATTTTCACTTTTTTTCTTTCTTTCTTTCTTAATCGAACACTCTTTATCACAATTTTTTCAAATTAATTTCTGACAACTCATCGTTTCTTTATCGCATTTTTGTTTCGTAAATATACTATTTAATGACTTTTTTTTTTATTGAAAAACAATCTATTTACGAAAATGAAAATAAAATTCATTCGGAAATTGATCTTTTCTTTATTGCATTATTGGTAATGTACATATATCTTTTATATTCTTTAACGTTTATGATTCATTGTTCTCGTTTCCCTATCCTTGGGGAAGTTTTGAAAAGAATGCGTATCTTATTCGAAGGAATGACATCACGGTGAATTATTTACGGTTACTCGTCGTCGATTCCTCTCTTCGTTGGAAAATTAAATTTAATCCTGATGATTAATCTTTGAGAGAAGAAAGAGAGAAAAGAACTTTGACTCGATAAGAAAGAAAAATCCATTGGAAAATTTAATCTCCGATTTACTTTGTTTAACGCAACGACAATATATATATATATATATATATTTTAATTCTTCATCCATTTTTCCTCTTCAATTTTGTGTTCTTCTTTTTATTTCTTTTTTTTTTCTCTTCTTCTTAATATTTTTTCTTTTTTTCACATCCAACCAGTAAGTCTTCATTTTCATAGATTCACTGAATCATCTCACGGTTAATCAAAAACTCAGTCACCGAGAATCTCTCGCAAGGAGAATAAATATTGCTATAAAATAAGATGAAATGAAGGAAAGGATAGAAAATAGGAGAACGTCTTCTTTCATTGTTTCCATATTTAATTAATTTTGTGTATTTTTTCCTTTTAAGTTCTTCCCATATCGATAAGCCAGTTTTCCTTAGAAAAGAGCAATCCAAGGTTATTTTTGAAAAAACTATTATGAAGTTGCAAGAGTTTAATTTATTTTTTACACGTACTGTGTTTTTTATAAACAGTTAAAAAAAAAATAAATTAATTAATAATCAGTTTTTCAGCTGATTTTTTTTTTTAACAAATTGTATTCAATTTTTATCGGGTATTTTTAAAACACAACGCACGTATCTCGGATTGCGAAACGCCATTTCGAAGTATACATTTTTTAAATCTTTTTTATTTTCCGAAGAAAACAAAATCTTTTTCGTAAGTTCGACTCTCGAAGCTCATTATTGCAAATAAATCTTGGTGCAAAGTTTTTAATTACTTATAGAAAAGAAAAAGAGAGAGAGAGAAAAAATGTGCTCCTTAAAACCGTAAAGTTTAGCAGGATAAAAGATGACTTTTATTGTTCAACGATAGACATCTTATCGCGGTTGAAAACTTCTCCGCTAATTGTACCGCGAGTTCTTTCGTTTCTTCGCTCCTTCATTCGTTTTCATTCAATTTCATTAACCAAGCACAAGACCGTATTGGATAGTGTTTCTCTCGCCCGAAAGTTTTTCAACGTTAAAAGAATCGAAAGAATTCAGTTTCCTAAATTAATGAAATAATAATAAAAAACAATAAAAAGAAATAAAATAAAATAAACATTAAAAAAAGAGATTGTAAAAAGACAAGAAAAATATGGAAAAATCACGTTCGTTTTCGTACGAAATTCTATAAATTAAGGCATGAATTTCTTTATTTTTCTTTCTTTCTTCTTCTTCTTTTTCTACTTGTATGAACGAATCACGATCCAGTAATAGAAAAGAAGATCGATAAACGAACGGGTGGTGTGGAAAGTCTTAATTGAAATACTTGTTCGATTCGGTGATCCCCGAAGGATGAAATGTCACTGGCAAATAAATTGCTACCTCCTTTTATAGTCGACTATAAGAAAAAGAACAAGAAAGAGAAGGAAGATAGCTACCTATTACGTTACGTAAAAGGGAAGCATGAAAGATTTAGCAAAATTTTAACTTCCAATACAAAAAAGAAAAAAAGAAAGAAAAAAGAAATCGTATTTTTAGAACAATTCGTTTTGACACGCAACGGGACGATAGTTATTTCCATATTTAGGATCGCGTTTAATAATTTAAATATACCACGTATATTCGAATTGATCGGTTTTTAATTTTCTATTAAAATTCCGCATTCAATGTTTTTATTGTTTATTTTCGTTCGGCTTAACGACTTTTATCACTGTAATTATTGTTTTATTTACTATTTACTACATTTTTTTAATAATTTAATATCAAATTGATTGTTATCTGAATTTAATTGTTAACTAACGTAATTTTTTTTTGTATGATATCGATATCGATCGATTACGGTATAATTTTGTGATACATAAACTGGTTGTATAGGTTTAGTGTCCTTATATAATATATAATTAAATATAATTTTAATATATTATTTAATTTTCATTATAATTAATTATAATTAAATTCTTCATTAATTTCTTCCATTCGTTTAAAAACTAATAACAATTTTTTATAATTTTATATAGTTAAATATAATTAAAAATAAAACTATCTAATTGATTAAAATACAAAATATTCATAAATGTTAGTATTTGTCAATTTTTCCTAGTCAATTCAAGATAGAACGAGTTTCGGGATTTACGTTAAAATACACATACACATATAATATTAAAAGAAATCTACCATTACAAAATAGAATTTCCTTGTATCGAGGATTAATCGTGAAGATACGTGTATACATAGAAGTACATGTGCGCGATGTTGAAACGTGAATCAAAACGAATGTAGGCCACGTAACGTTCGCTAAGCTCACTTTTAATCAATGCTTTAATCGGGAGTTTAAATGTAAATTAATTTCGTGACGGACGATATACAGGGTTACCATCGAGCAAATTACAGTTAGGATTATATATGATCCGTGACAAGACTATAGCTACGTGTGATAAATTTCTTAACAAAAAAGAAAACAAAAATATTAAATATTAAATAAATACAGTTATAAAATGATCGATACGAGAACGTTCGTGACGTTAGATTAAATACCTGATCGTTTACTTTATTGGATGAATAATTACTGCGAACGTATGTTACAGGAGTATTCGTACCCATCCCTACTGTAAATTTTAAATAATTAATATTTATTAGTAATGTGCAAATTTCTCAACTACTTACAATTAGGTAAAAAAATCAACTTTGAGATTAATTAATTTTCAAATTAATATATAAATTTTATTATAGAGGAACATTTTATTCTTAGAGAAATATAATTTGACATAAATGATAACAGTATCGGTCTCGCAACAGTATCCGTAAAAAATACAATGATTATTTTTGTAAGTAGTAATTGGCTAGACCATATTTGACTTGTATTTTATAAGAATTTATAATTGTTTAAAATTAACGATAGTAATACGAATACTCTTGTGAATCATAGTAAATGTAAAAAAGAAACAAAATATCGATTATTGCTGTAAAAAGTTTTGAAAAATGTTAAAAGGAGTAAGAAAGAAATAAAGAAAGAAAGGGAGAGGAGGAAAAGGGGTAGGAGAAAAAATGGAAAGCCCTTCGGAAGCACTTACTTATCTACTCCACATTTTGATTGGATTCGATTAACTCTAATGATAAGTCTCACGCAGGTTCAAGTTTCCTCTCGAATAAGTCATACCGAACGGCCAACGTAGGTGAACGTAGTTTTCGCTATGTGGATAGTTGGATAATATCCTTAAGATGACGTTATTACCGAACTTTCATCTCGAGAACTTGCTTTTCCGCTTGTTAGCGCGTAATGCATTACCTACCCGCAACCACTCGTCCTCGTCTTCGTCTTCGTCCTCGTAGTCATCGTCGACTTTGAGACACGCTCGTTTCCCAAAGTACTCAACGTAACACCCTCTAACTTCTTTCCCGTCTTCTTACGACCCACTTGTTTCACTCAAAAAAATATCTAGTTTAGTAACTGCAAAAATTTTAATATAAATACATTTTTAAGTAGCCTCGTTATTTTAGCATCCGACGAGTATACGATTTTAGCTAGGAATAATTAAATATAAATTTAATATTTTTAATATTCATATTAAATGCTTGGGAGAGAGAATGCGAAGATAATTAATTTTTTATTTTTTTATTTGTTTTTATTTTTATTTCGAACTATACCGTAAAGATGTACTGCTACAAAATTATTCGAAAAGTCTAATAGCGATCATTTTTATTTGTACATATGTAGTTAGACATTTTTAATTATTTTTAATTAATATTTATTATTATAAAATGTTTGAATATTATGAACTTAATAATAATAATAAACATAATAAAGTACTGTTTTGTAAAAATTACACAAATATTTATTAGTTTAATTGAAATTTTGTAAAGATCATTTTCAATGGATAAATTGTTATTAATTTAATCGTTTAAACCTAGCTTATTGTCTTGCAAACTGACGTATCTTCTTTATCCTATGTTACGACAAAGGACCGAACTACGTTTCGTTGATATACCAGAAATCACGATAATGCTGCTTGACGCAGTTACGTTAGTTTATAGCGGTTGGCATATCGCAAGGATATCGTATCGCGTGTCACCTAGTGCGTAGCCTTTACGTTACCACGAAGAAAACCATAACGAGATTTTATCGTTATCCGCTTGTTTGCTGCTTGCACTTTGAAAATATCTCTATTATGTCAATGTTGTTTTATAAATATCATACCAACACTGTACCAACATTTATTTCATTATTTGTCTTGTTCTTTATTTCTTTTTTTTTCTTTCTATTTTTATTTTTATATTTTATTTTATTTTTTTCCTTTTTTTTTTTTTTTTTTTTTTTTATATACATTTTTATCGTATCAGCAATGAAATATTGTTCAATGGTCAAAATGCACTTTCGTTCTCGTCGCACGCGTATAGTTCTTTTTATTATTGATTGATGTAGTATATAGATTTTGAAAGAAAAATGGCGGCTTTACAATAGCCCGCAAGCACAATAGGCCAACATTGGGTCGTGTGCAACCTATCCTCTCTATCTATATAGAATAGAATAGAGTGAAGGGGTATAATGCATTTGCAGTAATATTAGGAAATTCCCAAGACTCGTGTTGTACGGTAACAAGAAACATCTCTCGTGGTACGGAATTTCTATCTGGTCAGATCAATTTGTTCAGCACCATACCTCGATATTATTTCAAATTCGAAAACACCGTGTCGTTCGAATTTTTGTTCTCTTATTTTATTTTTATTCGTATTTTTTAAATGCCAGAAAAAATTTGACGATGAAAAATATACTTTGATTTGTGATGAAATGAAATTTTTCCTATATATACCTACACACGCGTATAACAAACATTTTATTCGTTGGAATCATTCATGAAAAATCAAATTGAAAAAGGAATGAACGGAGAACAAATTTATTTTATATTAAAAATATTATTATTATTTATTCTTTTTTTTTTTTTTTTTGTAACCTTTCACCCACGTAGACACCTCGTGTTCGTTTCTTTTGAATTCGTGTCATTTATATTTTTTTCGAAATCCTTTTTGTTTACGGAACATAACAAACGAACTCGAAATAACCTCATTTTTGAACTCCAATTTTCATGCAGGTGGCGTTATACACATTAGATCTGTAGGTATGTGTTTGATTGTATGCACGAGAGTATGTGAATTATTCTATAGGTCGCAACGATACGCTCGATTACAGGTGTCACGAGTCGAAACAAGAGACTCGTGTCAACCACGATTAATTTGCTTCGCTTTTCGATTTTATACTATTCTAGATTTTTTTTTCTTTTTTCTTTACTGACAAATTGACAGAATACACGATCGGATTATTGTGAATATATGTATGTTATCGGCGAACATATAAACATTTCTGTTTCTGACGATGACAAATATAACTGAAGTACACATTATATACAAAAGGATTTCAAATCAGTATCAACTTTCTATCCCTTTCATTTATATTGATTTCAAATTTCAAACAATATTTAGATAATGGTCGGATTGAAGTAATATAGGATTTCAAGTTTCGAATAAAAACTTGCAGGAATATTGATGAATCGAGAAACCGATAATTAGCCTAATATTACCAGAAAATATATTAAAATCGATGAGGTTTTTTCTCGTTTTTTTTTAGCAAGAAACAGAAAGAATATTTTATTTTTCGTGTAAACAGGACACGGTTTATTTTTTAATAAAAAAATTTGTATAAATATTGTTCGATAAAGAAATCAGAAACTATCTCCACATCAATGAGGTTTATTTAGAATGAAAATAAATAATAATTAATAATAAATTACGTTCGCTTTCGCGGGAACACAGGGCGGCACTATTTGATTTTTTATCAAAATTTGCATTAAAATTGTTAACTGGAGGAACCAACAATAATTAACAATAATAATTCATACAAAAAAATTAGTATTTCTTGTTTTAGATAGGTATGGGATGCGTTTTGTTTAAGGACAACGTACCCTAAAGTGGATAGGTCGGTCTACAACATCGTAACTCATTAAGTTATCAGACGTAAACTTCTGTTACGTCTGTTATCATCGTTGTAATATGTGTTATCACAATCACGTACGAACATGGAGCGAACGCGTCGACAGACTTCTCGGTCATAAATATTATTTTTTATCGATAAATTTACTATTTATCGTGAATCGATGTCACGTAAATATAACATCGCGAAAAAGGATGCACTTTAATTAACTTCATATTCAAAAATCGTTTATTATTGGAAAATACATTAGGTTGACATGTTTTTTTTTCTTTTCTTTTTTTTTTATACATACATATCACGTTACGATAAAACTTTCTTTTAAATGTTATTTATTGGATCAACATTTTAAATAAATGGTCAACATTCGTAATAAAATCTATAAATCCTTAGCATTTCGCCCTTCACCCCTTTATTTTATATACCGACAAATTATTATTTATACCGAACAATATATTCGTACAGATTGAAAATTTATTTTATAAAATACTGACCAAAAATAGTAGAACTCATTTTATTAGATTTATTCTTTCTACAAAATGTTTAATTTAATTTCCAAATTTTCGTTATTATTTCTTACCTCGAATTCTTTACAAGATAAACTCTCTCCAAACTTTTTTTTTCTCAGATTTTTGTCAAAGAACAATATTTAAGAAATGAAACTCCAAAATTAATACTTCCCATTTGCCGGTGAAGTAGTGCACATTTTTCCAATGTTTTTCTCAAGTATCCTTCCAAGCTAACAATAAGACGTACTTATATACTTCCTTTTTCGCAAAACGTTTCTTTCTCTTCCCATTCCTTTCTTTTTCTCGTAATGTTCTTGTCGAAGTAGTGATTTTCGTTTACTATATATCTTTCTCTTTAAAAATAAGAAACTAGAAAAAGAAAATCGTGTAACACGTTCGAATGATTGTAAAGGCAGCTAGATTTTATATCTCGTATTTTTCCAAAGATTTTTACCTCAAAAAAAAAAAAAAAAGAAAAACAAAAAAGAAATTTTTTTTATCTAACTCACGTCGACCCTATTCGTTCATTGATGAATACAGCGATAGAGAGTATTCCAAACTTTATGACTTCGTGTGAATTTCTTCTTGATACCACGAAAACTTTGCATAATCGTTTGGTATACCGAATTCAAAATGAGTTGAACGTGCGCTCGCGCGCGCCCACCAAACGCACGTGAAAAGTTTTCGATAATCCTGCACGTGGAATTTCTATCGCTTTGACTTATTTTTTCTTTTCTTTTCTTTTCTTTTCAACTCCTCCACTTCCTCTCCTCCCTTTCCCAATCCCAGTCCCAGTCCTTTTCCGGTATCTTTCTTTCTATATATCTTTTCTTTTCTATCTTTTAGTTTGCATTAAACTATGAGAAAACGGCATTCTCTTGAAAGTTACTTCGTCTAGGGACCTGCACGTTTTACGTATTTCCAAAGCTTTCGTTTCATTTGAAATTCTATAGGCAAAATTGTAGTGATAGGAATCTACTGTGACTCCTCTGGTACAGGAAGATATCCAAAAACTTAGCTCGGATTTCGAAACACTTGGAATATATGTGTAGATATATATATATGTTTGTCTATGTAATAGTAACTTCCTCCCTACTCGTTGGCTTTTCTTTTTGGTAAATAACTTGGAGGAAACGAGCAAGATGTTTCGTATGTTATCTATCACGCTTCGACGTTGCTCGTTCGATTCAAGCCCCATGAGAAAGTTTCGAGAACATCGTTTCAAAAGTTACATATATATGTGTATGTGTGTATATGTATATATATAGGCGTGTATACGTGTATAATATTCTTCGGATCGATTTCAATTTATTGCACTTTCGTTCGTGAAACGAAAAACTTAAAACTCATCCCATACATTTCTTCTCCTATCCGTACAAGAACTATCTGCGAAGTTTCGTTTAATTTTACAATCTTTTAAGTTGAGAATTAATTTAATCTTTTTGGTAGTAAAATTGTTTGTTAATTAGAAAATAAGTTGATCGTATTTAGAAATATTTTTACACGCAAAATTTATAAGAGAATTTTAATTAAAAATATTTTTCGAAAAATATAATACTAATTATGCAAACATTTATCAATTATCAGAATGACAATAAATTAATTAAATACACTGGGTAGGTACTATGAATATCATAATTTTGTGATTTTTATTTAAACAAAAATTATCAGGTTTTATTCTATTTCAGGCTTATAAAAAATAGAATGTACCAAAAAGAAATAAAACTCCCGTTTTCTCTTTATTTAAGTAAAAATCTGAAAACTTTTTATCTATTGATTTACTCAATTTTAAATTATTGAGAATTGATAGGTTTTTGACATAACTTTGTCGAATGATGGCTTTGTAGAATTACGTTCGATAAAACGAAGTAAAAAATACCCATACATATATAGCTCGATATGGTTGCATTAACGACATACGAGTACATACTATGTGCAAAATGTATTATCGATTGATTCACTAATTACGTCCTTGCATTTCCTGCGTGATGTCTTTGATATGAATGTACAACATGTATACGTGTTCCTAGTGCATTTCTCGTAATTGGAGAAGAGCTTTCTGAATTGTCCTAAACGTCTTTGTTTCATAATCCATATGAATTCCATTATCGATGATAAAAGGAATATCGGAGGATAGATTCGAGAGAATCGAATAATATTATTCGATGAATATTGAGATGCTTTGAAATTGAATTTTTCGTCAGTTTATTTGAATTTCTAAAATAATTTAACATCTTTTTCTTTCTAAAAGAAACCAAATATCATTGGAGTAGATAAATAAAAGAATTTTGTTGATATATATTATTTTTAATATTTCATTAGTAGATGAATAGATAATAAATAGAATGAGTTGATTATAGTGTCGATGTTTTTAACATATCGAACGAAATGAATCAAACGTTAATTACAAATATCCCAACATGATTATTAGTCGTACCGCGATTAACGGCCCCATTAAATATCCACTATGTGGGCTTATGAAACATTCCTATTGAACGTGCTGCGATCGGTTTAATTAATGATAATTGAATTTCCTAAATTATACGACAATGATTCGTTATTAAAGAAAATTGTTTAAACGGTATTTTTTTTCCTCATTAATCACATACAATTCACATACATACGTATATATAGCAATTAGTTATTCGATTAATATATTAAATAAATAATCTCTATTTATAATATAAAATAGTATATGCTCGATAATACGTACAAATTTTCTTCCTTTTTCTTACAAAGTTTAATGTGCACAATATTTTTCTTATTACGTTGTATTTTCTTGAGTTATATTCAATCCATAAAGAAAGATAATAAAGCAGAACGAATCCAATGTACTTCAATCAAATATAAAATACAAACTATTATCGTGAAAAAAAAAAACATTGTAAGCAAAAGCAAAAAACTTTTGAGACGATATCACAGTATAATAAATATGAATTATGTATCTTACATCGATGTGACCTTGTTATCTTCTCCCTGTTATAAATACTGACAAGTTAATATTTATAGTAAAAAAAAAAAAAATATATTCCTAAACACCGATCATATATTTAACAAAATGCTAATCAAATGAATAAATGTTTTTTTTCTCGGCTCATTTTTCTTTCTTTTTATTTTACTTGAATTGTCTTTTATTTCACGTTTTTTTTTTCGGGGAAACTGAAACGAAGCTAATCTTGATAACGTATAATAATCTCTTGCAATCAAACCCGAGACGATTGTTTTCATCGTAGAGTCTTCTTTCTCGTCTAATAAGTTGAAAACTGCCGTTGACAGACAGAGGACTCGCAAGAGAACTCGGAGGAAGAAGAGAAAGAGAAAGAGAATGAGAATAGGAATGGTAGTAAGCCCGAAGGAAAATATACTGGACATTGAGTGGAATCGGTGTTTTGTCGGTCATAGAACACTGAGAATCGCTCGAACATTCTGGGACTTGCTCTTCAACGAATCGACAAATATTGTTTCTGCGCGTGAAAGGCTTTCTTCTTTCTCACTTTTCTTTCTTTCTCTCTCTCTTCCTCTCTCTCTTTCTTTCCATTTTGATATTCATCTCGTTATATTAGATTGAAATCTAATTTCAACCTGGTTACTTTTTTCAATTCATTTTAGTTGACACATTTGTAAGGTTTACACAGGAATTTCTTTTTTTTTTTTCTTCTTTGTTTTTTATACAAAAATTTAGGATTATGTTCAATTTTATTTAAGTACTGTGCAATTACACGTATCTCTACTCGTTTCAAATATATTATTCTTATTTAAATATCAATTAAATGTATTGTGGAATTAAGGATTATACATTGGCTCTGACGTGTTTAGGAAAGTTTAGATTAAATATTGTTTTGCGCGATTATTTGTAGATTTAACGAAAGGATAGATAATTTTGGAATTCGGTGTTAGAATTTTTAGTTAGCATTGCTCGACGAAGAAACATACACGCGAGAAAGTTAGACAATTTTCATGCTTCCTTAACTCAGGGCTGTGGAATGGCGTACTCGGGAGAATTCCTTTAGAAAGGTGGATAGGTGGGTGGGTGAGTCGGTGGTATCGACGTTCGAAGTGAACTCCAAAGAAAATAATCTGACGTTAAGTGGAGTGGCTCGATGTTCGTCGCTACATCAAACAGTAGAGAGAGAAGACTATCGAGTTTATAGGAAGAACGAGTAACATCATTGTCCTTGTCTTAAGCGCATTGTCAGTCCTTCTTTTCTCTTTTATTCTCTCTTTTCTACAAAGAAATACTTTTTCTAAAAACTTTAACCTTCTACTTATTATATCAGTATTTTAACAATATTTTACTCCTTCATTTTAGTTAATAAACGTTCATTTTTAATAATAAGATATATTGATGTAATATAAGCTGTCAGTGTTACATCAATTAATTACCAAATGCTGTTAATGTTGATAATTAAATACGAATATTTAATTCGTATGAATATTCAATCGCAGTATCTATTTAAAATATTGATGAAATAAGTAAAAGTGTTAATCAAAGTGTCCTCTTTTTGCCATTAATTTTTGTTTAATTACTTTCCTTAGTAATTAATTTTACTGCATTAAAAAGATATAAATTTAATATGCATATTTAATACTTTGAAACGTTTCGAACGTAAAAGCTTATAGTAATTAATCATAGAAAAATAAACGTCCACGCATAATCGTAATTAATATTAAAATCCGAGAATACAAATTGTTCTACATTTTAATCGCAATTCGTTATTTATTAAGACTTAAGTAGCACGTAATTGTAAGCTGCTCGGAAGTTGGTGGCTCAAGGTTTTCTTCCTTAAATAATCGAATTGCACTCGTGCATCTTATCTGTAATAACGTTTAACGGTACGGTAAACATCCGGGCAAAATTCTAAACTCGTTGAAAAATCCTTGATGAAGGATTGAGAAACTATTCCGGCATTTATTTCTTTTCTTTCTTTTTTTTTTTCTCTTTTTCTCTTTTTGTACCTTTTTTTATTTTTTTTTATCTTTTACTTTTCCACCCTTTTGTCTATCTAGTTTTCTTTGTAGAATTGAATAGTCACGGATTCAGAATTCCTGTGGTCCTTTTGTACACTGCTCTCGGTGCTAATTAAATTTCTCTCCTCCTCGCTCTCTTTCTTTCTCTTTTTTACCACTACCCACCAGTTTATCTTCTCTCTCTCTCTTTCTCTTTATCCATTTCTCAAACGCATACACATTTTTGATTCGTTTTCACCCTTCATTTTCCCTCTCTCTCTCTCTCTCTCTCACTCTCTTAAACACAGACACATTTTTAATTTGTCCTCACCTTTAACTCTCCTATTTTATACATATATATATATATCTCTTTCATTCACTTCTTCTATGTACACATTTGTAATTCGTTCTTATTCTTCGTGCATTTTCTTTATTTCTCCCTCATGAATTTTCCTTGTTTGAATGAGTATAAATGAATTTTGAATGAGAACGTGTCTTTGAAAAAATCCTTTCCTGACTAATTTGTAACGTACGTTAAGTTCTATTTTAACTCGTTACTTTATTCCACCCCCCCCTCACCCCCCGTCGAATTTTATTTCACTTGGTTGAAATATGAAAGGTTACATTTCATTATTCTTTCTCTCTCTATCTCTTTTTCTATCTCTCTCTGTCCTTATTTTGTTTATTTTTAGTTTCTACTTTCCTTCGTGTCTCTTTCTCGTTAATTTTATTTTTGTGACGATAGCGAAACGGCACGCAAAACTTCGAACGTATATATGAGAAACTAAGGAAATGTGCTTTTTCTGAACACAGTTGGTAATTATTTGATTACGTTGGAAAATCAATTATCGGAAGGTAAAATCGAACCTAAACAATAGATGATGAGATAAAAATGATAAAATATTGAAATATAAGTCTTGCTTTTACTTTGACATATTTATACTATTTTTTTTTTATCGTAATGTATTAAATTCTCTTTATCTTGCATCTACTCTTCATGAAAATGTACTTTTTATAAAATTTCTTGCGTATGAAAAATATTAAAAATTTGTTAATTAGAACTAAATGATAACAAAATCAACACCCTAATTCCTTCGAGATTTTCTCGTAATTCTAATTTATTTTTATAATCTCCAACATTTGCCCTAATCTCTCCTGATTATGTCGGATTAAAAGCTTTTTATTTTTATGTTATAGGTAAGAGAGCACATTATTACACACCTATAATCAAGAATAAATTAAGCAGAATTCATGTGGCACGTAAGTTTCAACGATTAAATTAACGTTAATTATTTCGTTTAATTTTGTTTCTCTCTTTTTCGCGTTTTATTTTTCCTTTTTTTTTTTTTCTTCCAATAATAGAGATGAATTTATGATTAATCAATAGTGGCGATTATCAAACGATAAAGAAAAATTTGATTGTTAAAAATATCAATGATCATTTGAGATAATCGTCTACAGAATATTATTTATCAAAAAATAAAAGAGAAGAAATATCTATTAAAACGTTAAAGAGACGTTAAATATACGAACGTATGGGAATAACATGATGATGGTGAACTATTACACCAATTTCAATTAGGATGATATTCGAGGATGAAAATTGTAATTTGTTGGATCTCGATGAAGCCCATGAGAGGTCCATTCCTTGCGTCCTCGCAATTTTCCTCATCGAAAATTTGGTTTTTGCGAGGGAAAGTGGATGGAGAGTTTAAACGCTTTAATAACAATATATTTGAAAACTGTTGATGGAAACATAACAAAGTTTTCTGCCTTTCGAAACTTTCCAACAGCTTCGCGTTGATATCGTACTCTTTCCTACTCTAGAGATTACGTATCTATCTATCTATCTATCTATTTATCTATTATTTAACACTTACTTTTCGGTGTTCATAAATTTTTAAGCAAACTTTAACAAAAGTTTAAGTTCAAGCTAAGTTAAGTAACTACGTGAATGATTCGAACTATTGCACGTTTTGTATTATTGTCTGACAACAAATTCGACAGAATTCCATCGAAAGAAAAAAGAAAGAAGGGGTGGTGTTCGACTGATATATCGAAGTAACTTTGGATACGAAGCCCAGTGTCTTTAATTTTCCTCACGTTTCTAAGTTTTTCACGAAAATACTCTAGGAACGATGGATTAACAAGCACGAAACCATCTTCGTCACTGTCGAAAGTAGCAACGCGATAAATTATCCCTTTTACTTCTTCTCTTTTTCTCTTCCTTTCACTCTTTCTTGCGCTAAACTTCCGGTTTGGTATGTTTCGTGTTCGCCATCGCGAATCTTTCATTAATCTACAATTTCGATTTTTCAAGAACTTTTTTTAAGATTGTAAAAAAACGTAACGCGTTGTTTTTTTTCACAAAGCAACATTTTAATGTTCTCGCGTCATGCATGAAAACGTCATAGCTTAAAAAAAAAACACGGAATCGTAAATAAATACGTATAGTAAAATCACAAACGTACGATAATATTTGCTATTTGATTAAATTAATATTTATCAATGCCTCCGTGCGTATTGGACTTTCATTTTGAAAGTATTTAACGTTTAGTACAATTCATGTTTTTCTGTCGGAATGTGATGAGGAATTTAAACAAATTTTATTTTGATCGGAGAAAAGTAGTAAAAGTCATTTGAAAAAATTCCAAACACTCGGATTCGAGTTTTCTACGATAATAATTTCAATAAACAAATAAATCTTAAATTTCCATTTCTATTTATTGTCGAATTGTGAGTCGCGTTAGTATCGATATAGATTCTATCTTGACATTGTTTCTTCCAGATGCGAATGGACGATAAATCGAATATCGATACTCGTACCACGCCAGGAATTCTAACAACGTCGAAATTAACCTATGTGGCAAACCAACTATTTCCAAACAGTTGGAAGCTGTCGTTTGTACTTGTTCAAAATAGTTATGATTTTTTCAAGATTTTCCCTTTCTTAACCCTTAACTAACACCCTATATTCTCCCATCTTCCCTTATAACACGTTTTATACATTTACTTTCGTCCTCTCTCTCGTTTATATATTTTTCTCCAAGATTAAACCTCTCAAAACTTTTTTACGTTCATTGGAAAATCCGATAATTTTCCCATAAGTTTTACGAATTAATTTCTAAATCACATTTCCGTTTTAATCATTTTATTTTATTTCCTTGTAACCTTCGTAGTATATCGTATTTACGTCATAACCTGTTGCTTCCGTTAGCAGGGGAAAAAAGTGAATATAATTTATTCCGAAATCGTAAGAGTGATGAGGAAAAAAAATATGTTGATGTGTTTGATATAGTAAGGAAAGTAGCGCGAGAACAGGGAAATGAGTCATGGTTCTATTTTAAAAAGGCATAAGAAATATGTAGGCAAATTAATTTCATTATAATAATAAGATTATTATTTTGATCGTTCACAGTAATTTGGAAATAATTTGGACATCTATGCATAATACAACGAAAACATGTATCCTTTCTATCTCTATTTATGTTGAATTCTGTAGTTGTTGTCTGTACTTGGAACACTCAAATTGCAAGTGCACCTAGTATTAACTCGGATTTAACCTGGTCTCATCCTTCTCTAATTGTAATCACACTCGGTCTCGTTGATTGACGCGTAGCAACGTCATAATTACGAATAGCAGCACTTACAGCATCCGCCGAGTTCAACAATATTCCAAAATATATCGTTTAATGTATTGTTCATATATGTGAATTAGAGTGGTCGTTATTTATCTTTCCGAAAAATGTTGACGAATGCAAACCCAACCATCTCATTCCCTCCAATTCCGCTCGAAATAATTTTTCATATCCTCGAATATTATATTTCAATTTGAATTATATATCCCCGAACATACAATATGAAATATTACGCGTGTCTAAAAATATTCGATACAAAAATAAACAAAATTCCTCGAATATACTTTCTTAATTTGTTTTAATAAATGATATCTAAAAAGTTATCTTAAATTTGTTTTATTTGAATTGTATAATAAAAGAAAAGAAGTATACGCCATAGAATGCGTTTTAACACATTCACGTCGAGATGTTTCGAATCGAATTTTACGTAGGGTCAAGAAGATTTCGCGGTTTTTGTTTCAATCATATTACATTAGAAATAGCTAATTTAACTTTTAACCCTTTGCACTCGAGGCTTTTTTCGCTTGCGCGAACCAGCAACTCGAGACGATTTCGGCCAAATTAAGTAGACATTTTACAGGTACTTTAAAAACATTTATAAACAAACAAGCTTATAGAAATAATAAAATATCATCAGTTTATTCATTTATATGTCGAAAAAAACAAACTTTGATAAATACTACACTCTGTAATTAGTTTTGGTTGAGTTGACACTTGAAATCGGCCGGGCGTCGTATCGGCGCCGCTCGAGTGCAAAAGGTTAATATAAATAATATTTGTTAAGAAAATTTTGGAAAATGCAATAAATTACTTGATTGTATTATAATTTATATTTTTCTAAATAAATATATAAAAATCTCTTAATTACGTATTTTGGCGTCATCCGGCATCTAAAAGAAAACACGCATTACACATGCATATATTACAAGTCATCCGAAGCCAATGTGTTAATATTAAGATGAAAAGGGCTTATATTTTAGAATAATTTTCTTTATATTCGGATATAAAGTAACGATCACACTAATACATAAATATTAGTATATCTTTGTCTTTGTCTATCCATATAAAGAGATCCATAAAATATATTACTCAGGAAGAAAATGAGGATAAAAGTCTACCTGGATAGATAGAAATGAGATAGAAAGGAAAGAAAAAGAAGCATATAATGCGGAAAAAGGGAGTGTTTCCAGGCTGTTTTATGGCGCGTAGTTTTCCATTTGATACAGCAAGATATGAGGACATGCGGACGTATCGTGAAAAGGTGCTGCAACGGAAACCATTAGCCTCGCTTACAGGACGTTCGTATTATTTTATCGACGATATTCGTTCAATCATTCTTTTCCTTCTATTTTTCTTTTCATTCCGTCATATACAAACAAACAAACAAACAAACAAAAAGAAGGACATTTTTCTGCACTTTTTGCTGCATCGACAATGATTCAAAAATGCGACGTTCCAGAAAGATTTTGTTTTATTTTCCGAAATGCATCCATCGTTTCTCATAATACGCCTCATTTAATTTTCATTTAATTTTCCGCGAATATTTCGTATCAAAGGAACAAACTATTTTTTCTTTTTAAATGAAGAATAGTTAGGAGTTGTTAACTATATTCTATCGTGGAACTATCTCGATAGTAATACAATCTACATTTTGCGGCATATTTCGTAGACCGCGTGCACTCGGTAAGCTAACGTGCTTGCGGAATGCATTATGGAAACCGCAACGCGTATTGAATGCAACTGTGTGCTAGGATGCACATGGCGAATCATAACCACGCTCGAATGCTATCCCAATGCATCCTTCTATAGTGACAACGATCTATGTTCAAGATATATCTTTGCTAATCCATTAAGTATCTTTGTTTGACAATGAACAAAGCTTTTGTTTTTGCTTTTAGGTTAATTAAAATGGACAATGCAATGCAACTGTTATTTATAATTAATATTTTAACATATCCATTTATATTTATTTTTAATATTATGTTTCATTCGACATTAGCAAAGTAATATTTAATAAAATTAATCTTTACACGATAGAAAGATTTATTTTGAAAAATTGAATTTTTTAATTTTTTTTTTAATTATTTTCTGATGTCAATATTTCATTCGAAAGAAAAAAAGATAATTAATTTTATCAAATTTCATAAATCTCTCTACGTTCAATAAAGAGAAGAAATAATTGCAGTTTGATATTAATGAGATGGAGAAGCAACACGTGGTTGCGACTTGTATTCGACGCACGAATTTTATTTTTAAAAAGAGGCACAAAAGGGTAGGAACACGCGTTCGAATTTACTCGCGAAAAATATTAAAGCTGTGATGCATAGTAGAAGTCAAGTTCTCTCATACTTTTCTTTTCTTCTATATGGTTGCTTTATTTAACACGTTGAGTGCGGCGCCGATTTTGGTATACTTTCCGCTCAAACTGCAAAATAACGATCAGACAAGAAGAGACAATCAGTAAGAACCCTCCCCCCTTCCTGTCCAAATGAAAATTTTACTTTCAGTCTTTAAAGACTGACATAGCACTCAACGTGTTAATAACGATATCGCAAAGCGAAATTTTCCATCATCGATTTGATAATATTCCAAGACAAATAAAAAACAAAAATCCTAAAAATTTGAAAAAAAGTAAAAGAGAAGAAAAGAAAGTATAAGTTTCGTACGAATAAAAACAATTGTTATATTAAACGTAAAATTTGACCGATCATTAACGAATGGTCACAGTGAAAACTTTAATCAGAGATAAGGAAGAAGAAGAAGAAGGTGAAATAAATTTTCAACATAAAATTTCATCGTCTTTTACCATTCGTCCGCAAGCAATTTCTTCATCGTTGTCGGTAGAAACTAGTTGGATAGGAAGGTACGAAAGATAGATAGAGAGAGAGAACGAGAGAGAGAGAGAGAGAGAGAGAGAGAAAGAGGCGTTGTAGAAATTCTGCAAAATTGCTGTAATTGGTAATCTGCACAATTAGCTCACGTCTGGGTGCTTCCTTCTCGGACGGAAAGATTCAAGGGAAAGCTAATTTTCGAATTTCTCTGTCTCTATCTATTTCTCTGTCCTTTCTCTCATCCACCTCTCATCCTTTTCTCACTTCGTGGCAAACCACGATTAGAGATCTCTTGTCAAGGACCTTACTAAAATCCTATAGATTTTACTATGGGATATAAATGCTTTCCTCTTTTTCATATTTTATTTCAAAACCTTTCTTATTTTCCTCTCTTTTTTTCCTTTTATTTTAACACTCTATTTCTCTCTCTCTCTCTCTCTCTCTTTCTTTCTTTCTCTCTCTTTTTGATCCCAGCATCGTTAGCAACGATCAGGACATTTTATCTTTTCTTTTCGCTCAATTTCCAAAGTAGAGATTCTTCGCGACAGATAAAAGGATAATCGAGATAGGGGTCGATTCATCTTAAATGGAACGAATATATTCTACGTCAAATTTCGATTGAGTTTAATCAGTTAGTGAGTCATTATCTACAGAAAAAATTTAACTACTTATTATCAACTCTAAATATACCACTCGCGGTCAAATGGCCGCATTCTGTAATTTAAAAAAAATCCCAAAATTTGTAAAAAAAATGCGGTAGGAACGGATAAAATGTACATTATTCATTTCTAAATAAAAGAAAATGCTTTGTTCGCTATCATATATAAAATTGCATTCTGTATTAAGATTTATGTTTGTTTTTTTTTTAAGATAGAAATAGGTATACATGAAATGTCGGTTGGTTTAGTGTTAAAATTGATCTATAGTAAAAAAGAAAATAAAAAACGGACGAAGTTCCGTTTTATGTTCAAAATTATTATTTTTGTTTTCTTTTTTTTTTTAACTTTAAATTTACATTTATAGAGAATTTGAAGCAAGAAACTTTAATCCATGCCAATATTTTTCTTCGGCCTCAGCCTTCGATATTGTTTGGTTTTTGTTTTCCCATAGATTACACGTCGTTAAAAGATGAATCAATGGATTAGTTAATAGTTATTAGAAAATATTTGGATAAAGAAAGGGGATTCTTTATTTTCAAAGACTATATTTCGATCAACAAGATATTCGTTAAAAATACACAGAGGAAAGTATCACGTTGATAAGATCTTTTGAAATCTTTGTGTATCTTGATCGTCGCAGTGAAGCTCGTCTTACGTGATAAGAGTTAATTAACGTCACGTTGAACGTCAGGAGCCCGACGCCCTCCCTCTCCTTATTTTATTTCCTTTTCTTTTTTAATTTGATTCTTTTTCAATCAAGATTCTTCCAAAGCTTCCTTTGAAAAAATAAGAACATTCTAATTTACAATTATTTATGATCGTTTTCCCGGATTTTTTCTAAATGGTATTTACCGTTCATTTACATTTTATTATTTATGTTATCTAGTTATTCTTTTTTTTTTTAATTATAATTATTATTATTATTATTATTATTATTATTATTATTATTATTATTATTATTATTATAAATATTTAAGAAAATCGTGAGATACACGATTTATATTTATTTATTTATTTATTTATTTATTTATTTGTTTATTTATTTGTTTATACTTATCTTTATTATTATGTATCTTTTTTATACTTTATTTAATTTGTTTATTTATATTTACTTTATTTTACTATCAGTATTATGTTTATACCATCTTTATTTTATCTTTATCTTTCGATATTTTTTTTTTTTTATGTAACAATGGGTTATCCCCGTAAATGTTTGAATAAACGAAATAATTATATGATTGTATGATCATTATCGAAATTAATTTTGATTGAAATTTGTAAACAATTGTCTTTCGACAATGTTTGTAGAATTCATGAAGATCGTTTGCAAAACGATCTAGTAATTCCTATCTATCTATTGGGATATTCGGATCAAATAGTTGGAGGAAGCGTGACGAATAACACGTGCGTCAGAAACACAAGGACTAATCCAGCTTTCTCGATAATCGAAGGCTTACCTTTACTAGAACGATCCTAACGTCAGGGATATTCACAAAATAGCATTTGAACGGTTCTTGTTAGACAAACGATAAATCGATTTGTCAATACTTGCTTTTCTTTTCATTCCTTAATAACCGATTTAAAACTTATCCAAACTGATATCTTCGTAGATACACAAATTGCAAGCACAATTATTATTGCACTCTATTTTTAACAAAATTACAAAAATATCGTATCCAAGATATCAACATATACACAAATATATTTCCTTTACAAAAAAATATATATATAATATCAAAATTTTTTAAATATAAAATACTAATCATTTTATTTTTAGTAAACCTGTACGAAATATGTTTTATTACCTATACGAACAAATTATTTACACATAAAATATTTGAAAAGTTCGATATAAAATATTATTAATAATTTTACATATAAAATAATTCAAATTTTCCAGAGTACAAAATTAAATTAATATAAATATAAATTATTAGTGAAGGACATTACTTATTGGCGAATGCAATAAATAAATTTGAGTTCTTAAAAAAGAAAAATTCATTCGATACCTTAATCATTGATCATAATTTAGTTATTCGAGATGACAGCAAAAAAGAAAAAAAAAAAGAAGTTTCACTTTCATACGGTTTTGCGACTATATACTTGATGAATTACAGCAAGTTCTCTTACGATTCACCTTATGTGGCTTTCCATTCGTAGCTGGGTTGAATGAAAGGACACTTTGGTAGAAGGAATATATTTCTCTTGGGGGATCCCATTGGCTTTTTCTAAGAAAAGTAACCGGAAGGAATACCCTTCGAGCACGTGTATTTCTCTTTACGTTTTGTCTGCATTTGTGTGTGCGTTATTACAGAAGGAAGAATATCCTTAAAGAGAAAAAGAGAGGGAGAACGAATACATGGGTGTATGTACGTGAGAAACAAAAGGGTAGAAGGGAAAGAAAAATCAGGGATAAAGTTTAGAAAAGAAATGCGAGCTTCGTGGTGTTGCGTATTCTTTTTTATTTCCTTTTTCTTTCTTTTTTTTCTGGTTTTGTTTTGTTTTTATTTTATTTTTCCACCCTTTCTTTCTCCGTCTCTTTCTATATATTTTCTTTCTTTCTCTTTCTCGAAAACTTTTTCGCGCGTTTCTACACTAACATCGATAACAATGAGAAGACTTTGAAGTCCCAACTAGACAGCTCTAGCTTTCCTTCTGTTCGCATTTCAGTTCTTTATCAGAGGCGTTTGAAACGAAAGGGAGACTCGGAAAAAGCGCGAGAACAAATAATCAAAGAGGAAAAGGAAGAGTGGGAGGAAGAGGAAGGGGTAGGAGGAGTGGATAAAGGTAGTAGAGTGAGAGGGAGAAAAAAAAGCTCTTGCTAGGCATCAAAGTACTTTGTTGCATCGAACTCTCTCGCTTGCCATTTAAATTTCTACCCCCAACGAGATTGAAGCTTACTCCTTTTTTTCCCTTCTTTCTTTATATATCGCTGTTTTCTTTTTTTTCTTTTTCAAATGTCGAAATTAACGTCGAAAAGAAGAAAATCTTATCGGGTATATCAGAATCGAGAAATATTGAGTTTGAACGAATTGGGAATGATACAAATTTTCGAATTGTAATTTACATTAATAAGAATTTCAGTTTTATTTGTTAGTTTTATTTATTTACACGTTCCTTAATATCGAATAACGAAGAGAAAAGCTCTCTTATAATATTTTATAATACATTATTATATATGTACATTTTGGTTATTTTTATGTATATACAGTGACTCACGAAAGTATTTTATTAATTATAATAAGTGTATTATAGAACACTTACCGACATATTATTAACATTGGATGGAGGTATAACTCTGTAGATCTTACAGGTATAGTTTCAAGTAAATCGAAATATATATACAGTAGTTATGATTTATTTCTTATAAACGTAACGATTGCTGAAGAGACACAAAAGTATTTGGACACATAGAACTAAGATCAAGAAATAATGAAAATAAAAGTTTTTCCAGTACTAAATGGATACATGAAAGGTCGTTAGTTGTTGCCTTATGTACATTTGTCTCAGTCAGTTCAGTATTCGTGGTGAAATATTACGATATTGATCATGAGTCCGAAAAGATCTGAAATTTCCGAAAGTAATAGAATATTAATTATTTAGTAGCGCAAAGAAGGAAAAATATACGATGAAATAAGTAAATGTTTAAATATAACAGATCTACGATACATTACATTATTAAAAAATCGGAATCTGAAGGAATTATAAAAAATAAATACCGTTCAGGTCGATCAATGAAGTTAACGGAACGAGAAGAAAGAGCTTTGATCCGTGAAATAAAAAAAAATCCAAAGATTACTGCTACAAAACTCGCAACAATAGTTAGCTAGAACTTTAAGAAAGATGTACACCCAGAATTATGTAGAAGAGTGCTACGTAAAAATGATTATCATGCCAGGGTTCCCAAAAAGAAGCTATACATTAGTAATATTAATAAGAGGAAAAGATTAAAATTCCTAAAGAATTTATTCTATATTATATACTATTGTATATAATTTAGATAGAAAATAGTATACAATACTATACTATTGTATAAATATTTCGATTTGCTTGAAACTATACCTGTATAATCTACAGAGTCATATTTCTATCCAATGTTAATAATATGTCGGTAAATGTTCTATAATACACTTATTATAATTAATAAAATATTCATAACAACTGTTCAAATACTTTCGTGAGTCACTGTATATATTTAGGCTTTCAAACTTATCGTCTTTGTTATTTTTTTCGTTTTAATAAGAAATAATAAAAACGATCGTAGAAAAATCTTAAATGTATGTATGTATGCAGAAAAACGAGAAAGTATTAGATACGTTTATGAAATGAAAAAGTACCCTTGCCTTTTCTCGCTTTTTATTATTCTTTCACAAATTTTTTATTATTTCATACTTGGTTTTTATACGTAAAATGTTTAACGATCTTTCCACGTTGTTTACTTAACACTAGAAAGACGGGAGCTTAGTATATACCTATATTGCCTGAAAGCAGTCAAAATGACTGCATTGTGAAAAAATAACTAATGCGCAAAGTAATTTGTTTAACAGTAATTTTTAATATATTTTATATCACTAACAGTCATATAACAAGTTATTAATAAGTATTAACAATGAAAAAAATGTATTTCAGTTCGAAAAAAAATAATTTATGCATTATCTGGACATTTTAAGCAAATAAAAGTGCCAATCTTCTTTGATGTACATCTTCCGCAAATATACTTTTTACATTTTTGACAAATATTATTTGTTTTGTTATTGTGGCAAAGTCGTATTTGACAAATTTTTCGTTTGGTAGAATCTGTTGTATTTGAAGATGTTGCAGTTGATACTTGTTGGTCTTCCTGTTGTGATGAATGTTTTTCTCTTTCAGTTGTGTAATCGGCGGAAAGCTGTTCTGCTAATTGAAACAGGAACTGTTTTCGTTCAATTTGTATTCCGGTCACTTCTTTATAAAGGATCCAAGCATTTATTGCAGCCAATATAAAATGTTAAAAAATATTTGGAGGGGCCATCTACAAGAACTAGATTTCACCGTATATTTTCTGGCCATTTGATCCGTTATATCAACTCCAAATTTTGTTTTATTATAAGACTGAATAGAATCTGATAACATTTTTCTATTACTTTTATCAATTTTAACAAATTTATGCCTGGAACTTAGAACAGCTACTCTTGTTCGGTTTGCTTTTATATATTGTAAGGACACAATTTTCTGATCTATATAGGAGAGTGGAAAAACGAGGCATGTTATCCTTCGATTGTTTGGCTGCTTTGGGTAATTCTCTTTTATTTCCTCTAATAGTTTCAACTAATGTAGTTTTTTTGTCCAATAATTTCGTCGCTAGTGACATGCTCGTAAAAAAGTTGTCGGTCGTGACACTTCTTCCACAGCCTGTATATGGTTCGACAAGTTTCAGAACAACGTATTCGCTTAGAAGAATTGACGATGATCGTTGTTCATCTTTCCCCAAGTAAGAAAAACCATTCAACACGTACTTTCTAGTAACGTCTGATGCAAGCCAGAATTTGATGCCAAATTTATTCGGTTTATTAGGCATATTTTATAAACTTGCACCAAGCTTTTGTTCGAGATAATTGTTCGTCAACTGTTATGGTTTGCCCTGGTTGATAGCAAGCTTGACTGTTTTCAATAAACTTGTCCTATATTTCTGAAACCAAGGCAAATTTATTTGTTCGGATGCGTGTACTTCTTTCAGTCCGTTTGTCAAAACAAATAAATCGTAGAATTTGCTTGAAATTATTTTGGGACACAGTTCTTCTGAAAAATTCGGGACCCCACTTGACTGACCATAAAAAACTTAGTTATGAACCAGTTACGAACTGGTCTTTTCCAAGCAGTCAAAATGACTGCTTTTCGGCAATATAGGTATAACACACATATAAATACCAAAAGAGAAGGAGGGGGTGGCAACAACAATGATTAATTAACCCATTTATATGTTGTAGAAAAAGTCACAAAATTATAAGAAGCTGTGTCCTTATTTAAATAATTATTTTTTTAATTGAAATACAAAAGCAGTCAAAATGACTTGCTTAGGCAATCTAGTGTTAAACGTTCTTCATATTCTCGTTCACATCTTTTTTTTTCCTTTTTTTCCTTTATACCTTTCTGTTTCTTAAACCGAGATTATAACTTTGTTTTATAACTTATCTTTATTTTAAGCGTACTTTGTCCCCTCGGTTTAGGTCGCAAGTCGCACGATAAAAAGATTCAGATACAGGACGAATTAGTTATGAGCGACTCTCGACTTTTAATAATCGATTAATAAACAAGCATATTTTTTCTTTCATTTTTCCTTTTTTCATTTTTTTTTCTTTTTTATTCATTTAATAACCATTAATTGATTAATTACCATTCATCTCGAGAAGAGGTCATCGTTGAATGTTTCAAGGACGATAAATGGTGCAAAGAACGATAAAATAGCGGAGAACTAAAATTATCAGTAGATTCAACATCCGCGACAGTTCTCTCGGTTGTACATTCGATCATCCTTATCAACTTTCTCGTTATCTGTTTGAGGGACGGGTTTTCTTCTTATTTCGACCACTTTCGCCATTAATAATTCCGGAAATGGGAGATAGGATCACGTCCTTCTTCCTTTCTCGTTCTCTGAGAAATGTGTTTCCACGAGTTAACGCTTATCTTCGATTAAACGTTGAAAGAAATAGAAAGAAAGTAAGACAGACAGAGAGAGAGATTTCATTCATATGAAATAATGAAAAATAAATCCTAACATTTTGATGATGACCACAATTGCTTTCATTTTAGTATGAAATTTTGTAATATAAACACGTTCGCAATGGGGCCTTAATTTAGTATCTCCGCCGTGGGACAGTGTTTTCGTATTTTGTCCCGTCTGGCAGCACTGACCAAAATTCTATGACATGATAATAGTTAATGTACCACCGGTGTTACATGCCATCGCGAATGTGTTTAAAGAAAAATATTTAGATAATAAATATTTGATAAAATAAATAAAAGATTAAATAATAATTAAAAAGTGTAGTATCATGATTATATTGTGAAAGATTTAAAAATGAATGAAAAAATACGAATTAGATTTTAAAAAGCGAGAAATAATAACAGTAACCAAACGACATTCGTGGTTATCGAAGTGTTAAGGATTTTTCAAAGTACATTTGAAAGTGTGAAAACATTGTCTCTGACATTTCACACCCCTTGTTGATAATAGTTCAGATTCATCGAAATTTCGTCGTGCGAAATTATTCTGCGAGTCGAGTACGGAAGTCGGTCACCGACCATGCGTTAATGGATGGAATAATTAATTTCATTCTGCTTGGTGAAACGTCAGGATTATCGGTATTCCTACATACATGGATTGTACCACTCCAGGCATCGATTAATCTCAATTCGTGTGATACGAAAAGAGGGAAAGTGAAAGAAACAAAGATAGAGAGACAAATTTTGACTGCGATTACCATCATTAAAATTGTCTTATTAATTGGTCTTTTGTAACGTAATTATCTTATTCTTTTAGAAACGATTAATCATCTCACAGAAATGTATTCTTCTCATAAATACATATACTACAATAAGACGTTAATCGGATGCAGTTGATCCTATGATCCGATAAGTCAGTATGCAGACTCGATTTGCACGTAATTACATACGATCTGCTGATCAGATAATAGATAAGAAGCCACAAAATTGATTTCTTGAAATTAATTTATGCATTATAACTCTTCCTCTCTTACTCATTTTACTTCCTTTTTGTAACGTTTTATAAAAAGAACCCAGTAGCTACGTTATATGTATTTTCTACGTAAAATATGTTCCGTTTTCAAATTTCAAAGTGTTTAACAAAAAATTTATAAGAATAAGGATTAGTAATTAAACTTGAAACAAAAATTTCTGTCTGTAATAACAAAAAGAAGCTCTTTTACTTTTAAACAAACGTTTTAACAATTACATTCGTCGAAATAACTAAGATTTTCCTTACATTTTTTGGTTGGAATCCTATTCGTATGAATTCGAGAAATCATAGCAGCTTCGGAGATTGAAAGAAAAAGAAAAAAAGGGAGAAAGTAAGCTTAGGAAAATATTGGATGTTCTACCACGAAATATGTGAAATTCGAGAGAAAAAGAGAGAGAAAGAGAGAGAGAGAAATGGAGAAGGGCTGTGGGGTTCGTAAGTTGTCAGTTGTCACTTTTATCCGAGATCGTTGAAAAGTAGGAACCTTCGATAAGAAAAAACTTTGAAGAAACGTAAAATATTTTGTACGTATGAAACATGTATGCACGTTTATACCCATATTTTATTATTTTCTAATATTTATTATCGTACGAATGATAAAAAGAAAATAAATTTAACTCTGCAGGTCAAAAGGTTACTGGCTTATCAATCGGAAAATCGTATTTAATAACAAACTCGTTCGGCACACAAACACATACACGTACATATATGTGTATTTCTCTCTTTCTCTCTCTCTCTCTCTTCTCTTCTATTTCTCTCTCTGCTCCATCAAATTATCTAGTTTTCTCTACCGCGACACATTTAGTCGTTGACAGATATGTAAACTTATCATATACAAATATATGTATATATATATATATTTAGATACTCTACAATCCGAAAATTCGTGTTATATTTCACTACGCAATTTGAAAAGTTACATAATTTGCTAACATCTATTACGATCGAAATAGCTGAGTTTTTGTTTTATCAATGAACATTTAAAAAAATACACAGAATTCAAATAGATTAGCGTGAAATAATTTTAATTTATAGCAGACGATTCTCCAAACGTGATCTTATTCGAAAACTGTGGGCGATAAGGTTTGGAGAATTGAAATCAATTTTTGTCTCTTGAATATCTTTTTTCCTCTCTCTCTCTTTTTTTCTCTTTTCTTTCTCTCTCGTTGGTATACGTTCGAGCAATCGATTTTGATATTCCAGGGACCAGTTTTATTTTTCTTCTTTTTTCTTTTTTTCGTGAACCTTTCCAAGCAATCTCGATGCATATTATCTAGGATTTATTTATCTTACGATACGATATAACTCATCGATCGCACTTTACGAATATTTAGAGGTCTTACATGTTCATTTTGGCCTTAATAATTTAACTTTTAAAAGAGTAAGTTTCGATCGTAAATCTATTACATCAAATATAAATCGAATCCTACGTCTTCTTATTATTATTCTTCATCATATTTTTGTTTTATTTTCTTTTTTTGTTTTACTTTTTTCCTTTTCTTTTGAAAGTTCGTTGATGTTAACTGACGTAAATCGGAATGTACGATAATATTGAAAAATCTCACTTGCGTTGCCATATATATTAGGTATATATTATTATTATTATTATTATTATTATTATTATTATTATTACTATTATATTATTATTTTACGTTATTAGATATTATTAATTAATTATTTTAAATTAATATTAATTCTCTTCTGTAACAATAATTTTCTTATTTCTACGAAACGATCGCGCAACTTCACGATATTTTTATTTAACGAGCGCCATTAAACATATGCTTTAAATCTATTTATATTTATATTAATATTTATATTTATTTACATATGCAAATAATTCCATTTTATTAATGAAAATATTTGGTCTTTCGTTTGCAAGGACGTTAATTAGATCAATCGATCTTTTTTTTCAAGTCTCATCGTAAAACTTCCAGTCGTCATCTTCGAAATCTAATAATCTGAATATTATTTTACACAGTCCCTTAAAATACGACAGATTGTTCGCGCTTTATTCCATATTTGTGTCGATAATTATGAGAGTATTATATTTTTGAAAAGAAAAATTTTTTTTTAATTGATTTTAGTATTTATTTTATTTTATATTTTTCAATTTATTTTTATTACAAATTAAATCATAACATCATTTTTTTTTTATTTTTTAACTATCAACAGGCATAATTACCGACACATGTATGCATGCATAAATATTTCTTAATCGAATTATGTTTAGTTAGTGTATTATTGAGCAATAAAAAATTCGTCTAAAGCAATTTAATTTCTAATTAAAAAGAAATTGTAAAATAATAAACTGTTACGAAACGTTTCCAAGTAAAACTTTTGTCTTTTAGCAAGTAAAAATTTTGAAAATTTTTTGCTAGCATTAAAAATTATCCGAAGCTTTCTCAGCATTGTTCTCGAAGACACACGTTTGCTCACTTTAAATTTTGATCGCAACACGCGTAAATGCGTGACTCATTCCTTCACTGGATTTCCCAATTTCCATCATACCTGGGATTTTAGTATTTTAATCAAGAAGAAAGTCATCTAGGAGAATATAAGATTTCCCACCGGAAAGTCTAAGAAAATTGCTTTTCTCTTCTTTTACTTGAAATCTTCTGGCAACTAATCTTGCTTTGCTATTGCCAATATTCGTTCAAAACGTAAATATGTACTTCGATAAGAAAGTAGGAATGAGAAAGATAACACGTGTCTTGATTTATCATAGTCATAGTTCTATATACAAACTGCTTCAGAATAACTATTTATAATTTTATGTTAATACTTAAAGACACGTAATTAAATATTTTTTCGTAATAAAATGATATTCGAAATGTTTTCAATATATTCTAGATATGTTGATCTTACGATATGACTTAAGTTGATGTTTTTATTTTTATATTTGAGGTAACATTAAATCGACTTTTTTAATATGAAAGAAGAATTAGTTAGTAAAATTATTTTTTTTGTTCATTTATCCTCGCAATTGTTCGCAGATATTGTAATAAATGTAATTATTTATAATATTTAAAATGAATTGTTTCAAGTGTTCATTTTTTTCGGCCACAATTTGATTACGAAAATGTATTTAATTAAATGTTCCCAGTAAAATTTGTAAATAAGGGCTAGTAATTTTGAAACACATTATAAACTAGGTACAAGAGACAAGAACTCGCGGCGCATATTCAAAAGACATCAGCAACGATTAACAAACTATCAACAATCAGGTCTCAACTTTTGTTTACGAGCCATCATCAAAATCTATTTACTCGAGGATCAAGGATCCTTTTAACGATCTATTAAAATTGATTTAGTACGCCTTCCGGCATATCACCCAACGATTTTGCGTCAAAGTGCATCCTATTGCGTATAGAAAATGATTTATGTAATCATATTTTCACGTAGAAGAATTACTTTAACGTGACGCGTAATGTATTAAAATATGATCAAAAACGAACACGACAAAAAAACCGTTCTAACGATCTTTTATTCATATCAACTATTTTCTAATATAATATTTCCTAATCTCAAAAAAAAAAAAGAAAAATCAAATTAAATTCGAATTATTGCTCAAAAGACAGGCGCGCGCATTCGCGTACACATAAACACGCATTTTCATATTTAAATTCCATGAAGTATCGATCCTTAACTATGGAAGAAACATCGCTTAAATGTTACATAGAAACAATTATGATTCTTTCCAAGAGAAATAGAAAGAAAAAAAATGTCTTTATCTTTGATTCTCGATTGAAGATCTCTCGATTAATTTCCGACGTGTCTGGATATTGTTGAAAGACGTGATAAGGTATCTGTGTGATAAAAAGAGATGTATATATAGAAAAAAATCGATGAAAAAAGAAAGAAAATAAGAGAGATATATAGAAAGAAAGAATAAGAGTTTCATCGACATCTTTGGGTTCGACCTCGGAGAATACTCTTCCTATTATCAAGCCCAATCTCTTGGAAAGTAAGTAAATGGACGTTAAAGCCTGGTAACGGCAGACCCCGGTCTCCCGGGGCCGAGTGCCTACCTAGATGGTCTCCAAGGTTGATTCCTGTATCTGCAGAGGAGTACCTTTTTGAATGTCTGCCTGAATACCTTATTAAAAATAGTGTAAAATATAGGATTGACCATAGAACTGGCATAACCGAGCCACGTAGCAAAATCAAATAAATTATGGCCGATTTGTCTCTCGCAATCTGGACAAACGGCTGGTACTAAATTCAAGATAAAAAATGGCGCCCATAATATAACGAACGTGAAGAATACTATTCCGAGTACTTTAGTAGCTTTTTGTTCGAGTTTTATTATCCTACCATGTCTCGAACTATTCCTTGATACGACGCTACTCGTTCTGGAATGATGACTACGAACACCACCGGGATATCTCAAAAGACAAGGGGATGACACATTCCCAGTTTGTTTCGATGACGTACTACTTGCTATGCCTGTTGCTAATGTACTCGATGATGTTGTTGCTGTTGCCGTTGCGCCGTTACGCGCGCGCATTGTTGCGGCTCTTTTTAATGGGGTTGCTCTGGAACACGCCAATTGAGTCCTTGTGCTACCTGTCGGTAAAGAAATTTCTAATATAGTTTATAGTTACAAAATGATGATCGTAGAATTAATATAATTATAATGAAAATTGTTTAATACTTATATTTATTTTATTATAACTTTATATTTATATTATTATATTTATTATATAATAACTTTAAGAATTTGAAATTTACCTAAACTAGAACCACGTCTTGCACCCCTCCAAATAACAACCGAATTAGATGGTACTATTTCGTTGATTCTCCCACTATTCTTCCTTCCAAGAAGATTCACCTCGAGTGTCCTTTCAGAAATAGGCTTCATGGTGTCGCTCGATACATTTACAACTTCGGTAGACTGTGGAGCTTGTTTTTTCGAAGATTCTCCGAAATATGGACAAGTGCAAGGTGGTGGCACGAGTATCGTCGTTATTTCATTATCCGATTTGTCTGAAGATTTCCTCGATTTGGCGTTATCCTCGTTCGCCGAGCTTTTTCTCGACGAGGAGGATCGTCTAAACGTCGTTTGCTCGTTAAAACTGAATGATCTTTTCCGAGGCATCTTAGGTGAGATCGAATCAGCTCGTTGAAGGTGTGCCTCGTTATAAGTCGATGCTCTACGCCTATGTTTCCAAGGAATCGGTGAACTTAAATCATCTTGACCCATTGATAAACTCGTCCTTGAACCCGATCCACTACTTCCTCCGCTATCCCCGCTGCTGTTATAATAAAAGAAATGATATATTCTGTTCTTTAGTTCGAACAAATAGTCGGATATAAAAATAGTTTCCAAGAAAAACATTGAAAAGACATTTTATGAACTTCGATTTTTCTTTTTTCTTTTTTTATCCTCTACAATCCAATTTTTTCGGTTTAGTAAGAAAAAAATGATTCGTTTGAACATTCCTTTGTTATATATTCACTTTAAAATCTAATGACTCGTTGCTGATTTCAAAGTTTAAAAAGAAAAGAAACAAATAGTATATTTTGATTTCATTTTAAAAATAAAAAGCCACTCTCTTAGATAGGTATTTTTTGTTTCACTTTAGCATCGAAATCACCATTAGGATTACATAAATTAAATGACAAAACAAACACTCCCGTACTTATCTTCTTTTTTTTTTTTATCTCGAATGTGTGAATTTCTGCTAAAAAATACGAGCTAGCGAAGATCTTTGAAAAAGTATTTGTTTTTACATAGGAAATACTTTAGAAAAAGAAGAGAGTAAGAGAGGGAGAGAGAAGTGCGTTAAAAAGCCAGCTGCATCGGGCGTTCTTGACATATATCCATCGGTGTGGACATTCCCTATCGATTTCTCGATGCGACACGTCGATGATGCATTTTTACGTTAAGCGAAAGCATCAATAGTGAAGCATCATAAAATTCCCTTTTAATACCGTATTTAGAAAGAAGCAAGCAAGCAAGGAAACGAGCGAACGCGAAATTGATCTACAGATCTTTCCATCGTTCGATAGATCGATCATATCGATCAATCTATAGTTTTGTCATTGACAATTTCTATTTCCCTGTAGTCTCTTCAATCCAACCTTTATATTACGAGTGAACATTACTCAACGAGCACTCTGTTGTAACTTTCGCAAATCCTGCAAACGACACATTTTAGAAAAATTCCGGAATTTTTCTAAACAATAATCGAATACTTTACACTTTATAACCCAATTTTGACTGTATTATCCCATACATGTACAAAATTTTGAACAAATATGAAATAGTCCGTGAGTGCTATTTGTTGTTTTTTTTCATTATGTTTTTCTTTTTTTTCTTTTTTTAGTTTTTTCTTGCTACAATTTTCTAATCTCATTAAATTATTGATTTCAAGCATAACATTTTATATTAATCAATAAAAAATTTAAATTTGCAGGATAGTACATTTTTATTTATTTAGCAAAGTTTAAAAAATTCCTTTTAGGTTTATATAAAGTTAATTCGAAATTCTAAGTAGCATTAGGGAAAAGAAATATAATATTAAATTGAATTTAATGCAGTTTCATTGTTTTCAAAGGAAATTGAAAGAAAAGTATCGTCCAGAGAAAATATTTTCACGATTCTATCATAAAAAGTGAAACTAGCAAGGAGAGTTACGTAAGTGGAGTAAGAAATATTTTAGAAAACTAGAACTCTATCCTTACTCCATTGTTTTTTTTTCTTCAACAATTACCGTGAGACAATCGGTTAGATCTTCTGTCTCAAAGTTTTATAAGCTATACGTTTCGTGATATTTTCGAAATCGAATATCGATTCGAGTAGGTGTTTGTATCTAATAGTGGATTAGCTAATAATTAATAACGAATTTTTTAACAGAAAACAAAAACTACTATCATTATTTATTAAAATATTTAACACTGAAAATTTTCAATTCAATAAAATATTACATCACTTTTCAATAAAATCATATAAAAAATAAAATAGAAACTATTAAAAAACTATGATTATCCCCCTGTTATTTATTTTAATATAAAATACTAGCGCTATTTATTGACCACCGATAAATTCGTGAAATCGTGACAGTTTAATTTTACTAACACTCTAGTCGTTTTTCTTATCCATTGTAATTAATTTCCCAAGAAAGCATTTAAAACTCGAGTATCTACGTACGTAGAGAGCAAATGACGTAGCATCTACTTAAATACAACCCCAATGCATTTCTGTTTCCTTTCTCAAAGGCGAAGTAATAGGCAGACATTCGTGATGTTAACGAAGGAATCTTGTTGCAAAGAATACCAAGAATCGAACCTGAAGTTTCTGTTTTCTTTGAGAATTATAAATGAAAATAATCCATTGTGAAAGAAAGAAAGTCAGGTAAAATAACAATGGTAATAGTTACCAATTTGTATCTTTTTCATCTAACTTTTGCGATATTTTTCCATTGAAATATGCAAACAAACTTTTAATTGCTATTTATCTAGACAATATTATTTCAAAAGTTTTTAATATATTTATACTGAATAAAATAATCATATCATATACCATTTAATTATTTTACAAAATATTTATAATAGCAACGCTAATTCTGTTATAGAAATTTCAATTGATCATAATTTAATTTGGAACAAAATAAATAATAGTAGACACGTTTATTTGTAATTTCTAAAATACTTTTCTATTAAACGTAGAAAAGAAAGTTGATTTTTGTGTTTTCCGTTAAAAACGTCTTTTAGACTTTTATATACGTACAAATATAGATAGACATTGTGTACATATAAATAAATATATATATCTATGTGTGTTTATATGTGTGTGTAATCACCCTCAGGCTTTTCGGTAGAATTCTCGCGAAAAGTGTGAAAATGTCGGATGATAGTGGGAAACCAGGATACCGTTATATATGTTGCGGTGACGCGGTCTCAAAGTGGATTGCACTTAGCTACTGGCATTCAAAGTGCAAAACGGACTCCAGGGAAGAGAGGAGTCTCGTTCACCTCGTGGTCGCACTTAAGTAAACTTCTCTCCCTCTTTCTCCCTATACATATATATATATATATGAAACTGTTTAATAAAGGAATGTGCACTTAGCTCGTGTCTCTAAACGCGTTTCTATGTCAATCGAGTCTTACCCTTGTTAATGATTTAATACATTTTCATCGATATCTTACTATTATCCATTATTTCATCTTTTCTAACAAAATTTCAATCATTTCGATCGCAAGAATCAACCACTTAGACGAGTTTGCAATGAAGAGTTAAGGATCAAGTTGAGACAAAGTTTCACTAACGTATGATTTTCGTGTTCGAGGGTCGTTAAAGGATAAGAAGGTGTCTTTTCATGATTAACTACGTGTACTATTTCTCTCTCTCTCTCACACACACACACACACACACACACACACACACACATTCATTAACTATCTTCTATGTTTAAATCGTTATAAAAAGAGAGAATGAAGAAATAAAATATAAAAGTAAGATAGAAAAAAGATGAATTTAAGGGAAGTTCGAGTCGTGACAGATAGAGATGGGAAGTGGTCGCTTGCCAATTTTTCCTTTCAAGACGAAATCGAGAACACGTCCAGTTCGATAAATCGTTCCTTGCTCTCGTTTAAATGGATACCACCTCTCTGGTGGGTTCGTTATGAAAAAGAGAAAGTACTATACTTTTACCCTAATACACAAGTTCAACTATTTCTCTCTTTCTCATCTATTAAGTCCTTTCCTTCTTTCTCTTTTACTTGGTTGAATTATCGCAGCCAGTAACTCATACGAATCTACCCACATTCGATAATGCTAACCCAGAACTCCTACTCGAGAGAACCCACTCGCTAGTTTCAGCTAATTGCAACTTTAAGCTGCGAACGCTTACCCGGAATCACGTGCCACACGAAATTAGGTGCTCCACGAACCCTCTCTCTCTCTTTCTTTCTTTCTCTTTTTAACGCATTGACTTGCACACCAGATGTTGGAAATTTAACTTTATACGAATAGGAAATAACACTCGAAGATTATCGAATCATTACGAACTACGAATCGATACTGATTCTACTATTTTAAATTAAATGATACAATGATTTTTCTTGTCATAATATTATTTATTTTATTCGAAAATATTTATTTGAATTTTTTGGAATATTTTTATTGGATTATTAAAAAAAAAATAATACTAATAAAATAACAAGATAGGCTTTTATCGTGAAAACATTTCAATACATTTTCGATTTTGTATTTCACCGATTACTTTTCCAACATTGAAGTATAAAAGAAAAAGGAAGAAAGGAAAAAAAATGAGCTATTCGAAAAGTATTGAAAATTGCAAATCTCGGCTTTGCACTCGCACCAAGTTCGAAGGATTTAATACAACAGATGTATGCAATGGTACTTACTTCAACAATGGGAACTTGTCTCCTTTCATTGGGATCGATACGAAATTCTCTTCTCAAAGAAACGTCTTTCTATCTTTTTTTTTCACTCTTCTTTCTTCTCTCTCTTTCTCTCTCTCTCTCTCTCTCTACCGAAAATGAATATCTATAGTGCCTTTTCTAGTATTATTATTCCTTCCTTAAGGTTTCTTAACCTCCAATTAAATTTATTCAATTTCAACTTATTACTTCTACTATAATTTATAATTTAAAACGTTTTTTGACATTATAACTAATACGAAAGGATGAGAGATGTGAAAGCATTTAAGTTTTGCCAGAAGATATTTTTGGCGAAACGAGAAAATGATAAATAGATGAGTTTTCTACTTGGATAGTGTTGGTATATATATACATATATATTATAATTTTATTTTATATATTCTCAAAAGGTTTCCTTCCTCGCTATCTCCTTTCGAAATACTTTGCGAAATGAATGCGAAATGAAAGAAAATATTTAGTGAAAAGTTTTTCCCCCAAGAACGGGAGCTGATAAAAAGAAAAACAACATTCTTTCTGAAAAGTGGTGGTAAGGCGTGTTGCGTTACGATTTTCCTCGTAGAAGTCCATCAACCTTTTCAAATTTAACGAGCGAACAACTATTATCCTTCTCTGTACCTTAAACCTTTTTTCAATCAATAACCCTTTCATCCAGAAAAGGAATGATCTTTCATTTTTCGATCAAAGAAATTTGACGAAAAAGATTTTTCGATTTTCTTTGCTTTATCCCAATCAAATCTTTTTCTTTTATTTTTATTTTCTTATCCGACAGAGAGAAAATCTTTCCTCGTTTCCGTTTTCATCCATGAAATATATTATTATGGATTAGGATCAACTTTCACGAATTAGGTCGTAACTTTGATCGAAAGAAAATTGCCGA
Organism: Polistes fuscatus; assembly: GCF_010416935.1. Taxonomy (NCBI): domain Eukaryota; kingdom Metazoa; phylum Arthropoda; class Insecta; order Hymenoptera; family Vespidae; genus Polistes; species Polistes fuscatus. Next base: position 366,012 of record NW_025113162.1, on the reverse strand, counting down.
ATCAAGCGAAAATGGAATTGATTCGCACAAAACGTTTTGATCATACTTCTTTGACGTCGTTTTATCGTTCGAAGTAAAAAGAAAAATAGTAAGAGAGAGAGAAAGAAATAAACAGACAGATAGAGAAATAAAATTCGAGTAACCATTCTCTTGAAACAGAGGGTGCAAATTGTTTTTTGAAAAATCGAGGAATTTCTTGAAATCGCTTTTCTACGTTCATGAAAAGACGATATTTATATACAGGGTAAGCCATTTCAATAGGAACTCTTTCTTATCTCTCCGTTATTTATGGTTTTAATATTTAAAACAAGGAACACCCTGGAAAGTTAAAATAAATATCTTTTTCTTTTTCTTTTTTTTCTTTTCAAAGTAATAATTTGCGCACGATTTCGAGAAGATCAATAGTTTTTTAAATTCAATATATTTTTTATTAAATTAATCAATCGAGTTTGTAGTTTTGTATAAAAAAAAAATTATCCTATTTATATATCACAATGTTTCTTTTTAAATAAGATTATACACTTTTTATTAAATTAATCGATCCACTTTATAGTTCTTTATAAATAAATAAAAAGTTCTCTGTTTATATCTCAAGAGAAGAAAAAAAAAGCTATTAAATTATTTTATAAAACCATGAATAAGGGAAAATATTGAACTTTCCCGATTAAAATGGGTCACCCTGTACATATATATAGATAGAAAATAAAGAGAGAGACAAGTACGCGACTAAGTTGATGAATTCAATGAAATCTTAATCGTCGAGAAGGTAGAAACAATCCGTGCTAATGAAGTATTCGCACTTTACCTAGGTGAGGGGAAAGAGAGAGAAAGATAGATAGAATTCTCGAGGTGACTTTACGTTTAGAAACTGAAGTTTCATTCGAAAACGACAACGACGACGAATGTATCGTTCCAAATTTATGGACTCCATCGACGACGATTAATTCTACGCAAGTTTCTGCGTAAAAGAGTAGTTTTTATTTTTTTAACAGTTTCGTCCTAATGACTCCTATTACGTTTAACGATCCCAACATTGCTTTCCTTAACAAAAACTTTTAACCTTTTCCGCGATAGTTTTCAAGAATAACTTATGCTCTTTCGTAAGGTACGATTACGTACATTTAGACAATAAAATAAAAAATAGGAAAAGTATTAACTCTAAAGTAAATTGAACGGTATTATTTTGATATACATTTTTGTTTGTTTAAGATAACGATTATTCTACAAAATGATTCAAGTAACTTGCACACCTTAAATAATTGTTAAAAATCATGCGTTTAATAAGCAATTATTTAAATATAAAGTTTGTATGATTTCAAGAGGAAGATATGATGGCTTATCAGTTTTTTTTGTGTGTAAAAGGGTGTTGATATATTCGTAGTCAACTTTATTCCTTTTTTTTTTTTTTTTCTATCGTAAATTATCTCATTAGTTTGTTTTTTTAAATTTAATATTATATTGATAGATGAAAAACTAATGAATGATTCTATTAAAAGAAATAAAATTGATCAAAGTTCTGGAATTTGTCCACTAATGAGAAAAATTGATGCATCATCATTTGCCCTACGCTATGCAACTATTGTAATTAGCAAATTTTCATTAGACGCATATTTACAAAGTTATTTGAGATATAAAAGTTACACGAATCATACTGCATACTGTAAAAGTACTCGAAGTTCTATTCGTAAAAAAAAAAAAAAAGAAATTTACTGGAATTTTTAGTTTTTTCATTTTTTGTAATCACCTATACGAAATCTTTTTATTAATTAAAGGAGGTTTAAATTTAATTATTTTTTTTTCTTATCGTTTTACATCGTATATTACTCTTCCTGTCGAGCTAGATGAATCTACGAACGATAACGAATAGCCAATCTCGAGTACCGTTCGATCTTTCTATCTTTTTCTTTCTTTTTATTTCTTTCTCTTTCTTTCTTGCCCCTCCCCCTTCTCTTTCCTATGTAGGAAACAAACCAGCTCAGTGGATGATGAAGAGAAGGCTTGGACTGGAATATCCGATGCTTCGCTTCTTTCCTGCACGCTAGTTTCGACTAAAATCTCATAAATCAGTCGATATATAGAACCGAGAAAATACTCTAACGTTGAAAAATGTTCTAATTCTTTTCTATAACACGTACCTAACAATCGTTCAAATATTTTTCTAATATATTTTTTAAAATATTGAAATATATACAAATTTTGATTGACGAATTAACGAGATTGAAAAATCTTCAGGTTTCGGCTCGTTTTCGTACTAATGCGAAATTTACATTTGCGTATTTCTCTCTATAAAATTTACTTAACGAGCGTTTATACATATATTGAATTAAAAAAAAAATTAAAAAAAAAAATAATAATTTGTACATGAGTTAACGAGATTAAAAATCTTCCGATTTCGGCACATTTTCGTCCAGAGTGGAAGTCATTTTAAAGAGTAGACACGGACAAGATTAAATTCGTTTGTAACAAAAGTGAATAATAACTCGAACTGACGTATTCTGACCGCACAGGAGCAGTCGACGGTTCTTGCATTTATGAAATGACGCAAATTCAACATATACACACCTACATAAATTTTGACTCTCGTTGTGTTAACTGATAAACTACAAACAAATCGAGAATATTTTCATGATAACTCAGGCGGCAACAATTATTCGCTATGATTTCTCTTTGCCGTCTAGCTCTAAAAGAAATCGTTTGAATTACACACAAACGTAGTTTTTTTCTCAACATATTCTATATCCTCGTAAATATGTCCTATAGAAATAACTAAAAATAAACTAAACAAAAATCGTTTAACGTAATATTCTATTCGATCGATCGAAATCTATTGCGAAAAATACCTTCGTCTATTTCTTTCTCTTCTTATTCCGAATCCAGGATTTATACAAACTCAATCTAAAGATATACTTTTATGATCTAAAATTCTTCTTAGCTGTATATCGATAAATACGGTTTAAAACACGATCGCAAATATTTACTCGTAAACTCGTCTTCGAGTTCATCTTCCTCCTCCCACCTCGAGTTCTTTGATAGTTTTCATACAATTTCGTATTTATTAGGTATACATATAATTCTCCTACAAAAGAATTACTTTTTCACTTATTTAATTAATTTATTTATTTTGAATTTTTATTAATTAATAATAAATATTATCTTCTATATTGTTCAATATAAACATTTCTATGATACCAAGCATATCGATAAATTTATGTTTCTCGTAACGTTTGCACTTTTTCGTAAGAAGATATTCACGTTTGATGTGTTGCATCGATTAGATTTGATCAATGTGCACAATCACATGTATGTGTATACACACACTCGCGCACGTACCAATACACGGTTAGTCGAATAACGGATGCACTGAGGAATAGGTTGGCACATAATCTGTAAAAGGAACGATATTCCATCTCACCACAGACACGGATGCGTGGTTATATCGGGAAAGAGTAAAGCATTGCATCATAATAGTTCCTTCTCTCGTGTTTCCTTTGTCAATATACATCATTATTCCCCTCTCCTCCTGCCCCTGTACTATAGTGAAAATAATTCGAAAATGAAATCCAAACTCTCCATCGATATTCCATCGTAAAGGTCATCATATACTGATTTTTTCCTAACAATACTTTGATATTTTTCTTTGAAATTTCATCTTCCTTTTCATTATTTACCTTTGTCTTTCTTCTTCTTCTTTTCAATCATCGATTCATTCCGTACATTTCTGAAAGTACTGAAAGAGAAAGAGAGAGATCTCTTTGCAAAATTTTCAGTGTGTGTTGTCAGGTTCGTTTCTAATTGTAAATTTCTCCCTCGTTGGCTCTTCGTTAGTTCGCTGCTCGCGACAGAATTTTCATCAACGAGAGATTTTCTGCTGACTGTAAGAACTTCTGTTTTTAACATTGACTCCAACTTTGGGATTCGAAATATCTCGGAAATAATGTATATATATGTGTGTATACACATATATGCATGTATGTACGTTAAACACACAACTCTCACACTTATACGGTCAACAGATATACATATATAAAAAGGAAAAATATGAAAGATAAGAGAAAAAAAATACAAAATAGCATCATTACCCGTCTCGAAAGCTGGATCGATGTTGTTGTTGCTGATGGTGTTGCTGATGAAGCTGATGATGATGATGATGATGATGATGATGATTATGTTTATGATGTTGATGTTGCTGTCGTTGTTTTTGTTGTTGATGTTGTTGTAGTTGTTGAATACCACCTGAAGAATGATGAACACCCGAGGTTGATGATCTGCCCATCCTAATTGGAGTTTGAGTTAAGGGACTGGCTATACCTTCCAATCCTCTGGATAATTTTAACATTTCAGCACCGAAAGCGTGAAGTGCCGACATCGCCGATGGTGGTGGGTCGCTTTCAGGAAGCCATAATTCGTGATTGTCGAGGGTTGTGAGTTCTGTGTCGGTAGATGTACCAGAAGTATGCTGAGGAGTACCACCACTTCCGGCTGAATTTTTATGCAGTAGAAATCTCTTCCACGTTCCACGCCTCTCCAGACCTGTGAACACAATTTTGGAATTCTTACACTTTTCATATTTACTTACAAATAATTATCTTTTCTTTTTTTTATGTTTATCTCGGATACCGCAACTCGTTTTAGTGGGTCGGTCAATAAGTAATGTTGGAATTTTCTTTAATAGTTTAAATTTCAATGAATAATATCAATATTTTTTATTTGATATTTGAATAACCTATGCACTAATATTCCAATCTTACTAATTTGTCTGACTTATATTTAAATTTCTAAATAATTTTTTAAAGAGGGGAAAATGATTTAATCATTCTTCATAGAGAAGAACGTCTATCGTTTATTCATACAGAGATAGTGAAATATAACATATATTCCTACTCTTTCATTTCAATTGGCTTTTACACAATGCAATGAATAACGAGTATGTTTATATAAAGGCATTGCAAAAACGTATCCCGAACAACGCAAATTCGATATTATCCTTGGACAAAGGAATCTCTCTCTCTCTCTCTCTTCCCTCAGGAGTTTCGCGAGACTCTTCCAGTGAATGATGCAGAATTTCGTTGGTGTGTGCTAGTTCTGCCTTTTCAAAACAAAATACTCTTTGCTTTCCTACAAAATATGCTTCAGTGTTTCTAAGCAGCCTAATTACCGATTTAATTCCTCTATCTATTAACTAACTTCGTCTACGATTAAATTAAATAACTATATTCGTTGGAAATATTTCGAAATTAAAACATGATAATTAATCATTCAAGAAAATACTGTCTCTCGTTTGAATAATATTATATTAAACTTGATCATTTTCAGAATGATCCTGAAGTATTCAAAACGGTCGTTCATTATCGTTGAATTTCGAACGGTCGATTAGTTTCCGATATGATTATCTATAATGTGTGAAGTATTTATCGTGTTCCCGGGGGGGGGGAAATTTTCATTATACGAAAATAGCGCATTAACACAAACATTGTTTATGTGATATTATTAATATGTGGATATATGTACATGGAACGATTGGTCGTCGAAGCGAGCATGTTTTATGTATAGTTGATATATGATCATAACTACAGATGAAAAGTTATTCATTTAACATTAGTATAATATATCTATAATTCCGATAATCGTATTCTCATATGCGTAATTTAAAAAAAAAGACGTAAAACAAAGAACAAAAAGAGGAGAAAGAGATCGAGATAAGCTTATTTTATACTATAAAATATAATCCGTGAAATATATTAAATTCAATAATAATTTTCCGATCTTATTAACATATTTATCTAATTTTTTTTTTCTGATATTTTTTTCAATTGCGATATCTAATATCATATATAATATTACATAGATGGATGGGTTGGAACTTGATGAAGCCCCCTTTCCCCAAAATAAAAATTTTTATTATTTTTTAAGATAAAAGTTAGTTTAACCGAGACAAAAAATTGTTTCTATGTTAAGCTCAAAACTTCTCAACCCATCCATGTATATTATGTAAAATATTATTACAATATATATAAATCTTGTAATATATTTAAAATCTTATATATAAATTAATTTAATCAATATATTAATAAATAGTATATTTATTATAATAAATGTACTATAAACGTTTGATAAATTTCTGATGCAAGCCGATGGTATCGACAGTTCAGGTTGCATTGATTAATTTCTTGGATCGTTCATTTTCTAAACCATCCCTATTTAGCATACCTCGACACGTTCAAAGCTAATACATAATGACCTCCCACCTATCTTCGTGTCCTGCTTCTGGCAGTGACTTTGTTCGCGTGGACACGACGGTCAGAGGCTCTCTAGTGTGTACTCTTATAAAAATTCTTTCATCCTGCCAAATGGGCGTTTCGAGGATCGTCTGACCGAGAAATAGAAAAAATCGTCAGGAAATCTAATAAAAAGGTCACCGTACGATTAATCATTATTCTCGTATTTCTCGATAAAATGGATTTTTCATTGAATTTCTATTTATTTCATTTCTATCGAAAATTTATATTCAATTTCATTTCTATCTTGAATTCTCCTATCTACAAATATTCGAATATTTTCAAACATTTTTAATTAGTATTTTATCAAATAACTGATCACACACGCTTTATATCAATAGTTCTTTTTTCTTTTTATTTGTTTAAATATATCAATAATAGTTTATCCATATTTATAATCAAAGTAAATTAGTAATTTAAAAATATTGATCGAATAAATAATTGTTCGTTCATGTTTCTCTATCTGATGTTCAATGTTCTAAATTCTTTTTTTTTAGTCCTTATTTTATTATTTTCTTCTTTTTCTTTTTTATATAAATTACAAAAGAAAAGATTATTATCCCAATAAATAGTAGTATTAGTAAGTACGCCATCATGGCACCGATCGTCTATAATTCTGATTTTACAAAACAGCATTCCTAGGTTCTCACTAACCGCTACCTAATCTGACCGACTTTTGGTATAGTATGCCATAGATTGTCACGTCAGCGGCTCGATTTATTTGCAAGTTAAATCGACCGATGCAAATCTTCGTTGCGGCCCGAATAGGACTTGATCGTACGGTGGTAGTGTGGTCCCGCGCGTTCCAATTTTTCGGCCGCATCGCGAAACTCGCACGAACCTCTCGAAAAAAGGGAACACGACTCACCCTAAAACACACTGACAGAAAAAAAAACGAAAGAGAAAACTAATCGGAAAGAAAGAGAGAAATAGATAGAGTATATGTAAGAGAGAATGAGAGAGGGAGAGGGAGGGAGAGAGAGAGAGAGAGAGAGAGAGATACGCCCTATTCCGTTTTTCATTGGTAGTAAAACGAGTGAGAATGGGAATACTAAAATTCGATCGATCATAATCGAACATGTATTTTTATTTCGTTTTGTCCATGCCAAGACATATTACCCTCGCATGAATCATTCGGTTCGACTAGTAATTTCTTTAGATAAGGAAGAAAAATAAAAGAAAGAAAGAGAAGTAGGGAGAAATGATATTAGAATATGAGTAAGAGTATTAGGAAACCAATGAAAAAGCAACAAAAAAAAAAGATATGCTAAAAGTGCAAATTAGAATTCAATGATACATACTCTAAAAGAATTTCTCGTAAATCCTCGGTAATCTTTGAAGCAACTTATATTTTTTTCGTTGAAGACAATGAGGGTAATCGATCGAGTTCAGTTATGTTCGCTCTCCTTTTTCTTCTGTTCTTTTTTTTTTTTTTTTTTTTTTCAAACATAACGAAGTAATCTCCGCTTGAATAAAAAAGGTTCTTTTTCCTTCTCTTCTTTTTTTTTTCTATTTCTATTTTGTTTGTTTTATTTCTTCCGATCCAAAAATGACGGAGCACGGTGTACGGTCTCGTTGTAACGTAAAACGTAAATTTCATAATCTCCGACGTCCTTTGAAATACACTTGTAACTTTCTCTATCCCCTTTCCTTTCCTCTAACCCCACCACCCTCCATCACACTCGCTCTCTGATTTATTTATAAAGCCAGGATGAACTTTCGCGACTTTTAACTAAATAATAATCGGCTTTGTAAAAGGGAGTGTTTGTAACAAAATATTCCCTCGTAGAAAGAGATAAAAATTGTTCATATCACGAGAGCTTATTTCAACTAGAACTATGTAGGTTAATTGAAACAAAGTTAAATACATTGAAGAATATTAAAAAGAAAAAAAAGAAAAACATAGGTATCACTTTTTCGATCGTACCAGATTTATTTGACAACAGTGTTAGGAGTGTCGACTAGAAAATGAAAGAAAAAAGCTTTTGGAGAAAACAGAAAAAAGAATAGAATAAAATTGTCAAACGTATTCTGTTTCTCTCTTTAGGATGATTACTTGGTATTTCAATCAGAAGTCTACAGATCATTCGTTCTTTCTTATTCCATTTTTCTTCCTTGTCTTTATATTTTTTTATTGTATTTTTTTTTTATTTCATTGCATAGAAGAAAAAATGGAGGAAAAAGATGGCCCGGTTTAACGTTTTAAGATCCAAAGATACCTCGGCCTCCCTATTCCTTTTTCATCGAGAATTCTTCCTCTTCCTCTTCTTCTTCCTCTCTTCCATGAAACGTTGGACAAAGGAAACCAAGCGGCAGAACTAATCGCAATCTTGAACGATACGAGACACGAAGGAAAAGCGTGGAAATCGATGTCGGATTACATCGAACTTTACTGCAATAGGTCTCTTTATATTAGGTTCTTTAAGAAAAGAAAGTAAAGGAAAAAAAAAAATATATATATATATATAGACAGATATAGTTTTCGTTGAATCAAGATCGTTCCCCTTTGACAACTTTTTTCTCTCAAGTTTGGATTAAAAAACTTACTGGCTTTCTATTAGTTTTTTCGTATCGTTGATATCATTTTACTAATTGCCTGGCTATTTCTTTTTTCCCAAATCTTTTCAGAATCGAATTTGTTATTTTAGTAATAACCAATGATATTTTTTGTTAACTTTATTTAAGGTACATTAAAAAGAAAGAAAATATGTGAAAATATTATAGTAAATAAATTCAATCTAATTGTCCACATTTGTATTCAAGGGCCCTTAACAAATTATTTTAACTAATATCCGTCTGTGTGTGTCTACAAATATTTACTAGCCCTTTTATATATAGTTCTCGTTAAATTCAGATCGTATCCCTTGAAAGACTATTAAATTATTTGGAAAATATGTTTTTTTGTTCGTACAGAGCTTTTATTAATTGGGTTTACCTAGACCTCACTTTTACTCTAATGTAAACCTCTAATTCGTTTTACACTTTTGCAACAGACACTTCAGACGTGATTTAGAACTTGTTTGTGTTTCTATCTACCAAGTAGCATTTTTTTAAATGTTGCATCAAAAATGGAAAATCAAATGGAGTATTATATGTTATATTTTGCTTTTTTTTATTATGTTTTATTTATCCTTTATTATAAGGATAATAATGTGATACAAAAGAAAACAAAACTATGTGCCATCTACGAAAATCTAAATTTCTAATTCTAAATAAATTATTTTTCGAAAGATCCGATAGTATGAATTTTTAGTATAACAGTTTCATTTTATCTTCCAATGGTCATCTTATTTTATTCGAAAGATGTCTTCCAACATTTTATCCAATAATAAACATTTATGTTTTTCCAATGGATGGAACATCTTCGGTTCTTTACGCAACAAACGCAAGAGTACTTTTCGTCGCTTCGATGACTTGGAAAATTGAGAATGGAAATAATGAATTTCGAAGCAAGAAATAGTGAGAGAATGCGACCTGTTCAATAATGTTAAAAGAAAAAATAAAAGAATAAAAAGAAATGAGGAAGACAACGACGACAACACAACGACAACGACAACGACAACGACGACCAATGACTATGGTCTACTCTAAGTTCGTTCGGAATCGTCTATTTGAAATCGGTATGCAGGAAACAGCTGCAACCCGTAAACGTAAATTTTATCCCACCAACCTAGAGGGAAATTTCCGAGTATCGGGGAAAACTATTTCTATACCAAACTACGTTAAACTCTTGTCGCGAAATTTAAATATTTCATTTATTTGATCAAAATAAATAGTCACTATATATATATATACGAATATATTCAGTTTAAATAAATATAACAAATAGTCAGTGTATTCATAATCCGAGAAGATAAAATCAATCAAAAATTGTTTTCAAATACTGACCCAATAAATATTCACCCAATCAAATCTATATGAAATCGCCACGCGTATACGTCGTTTTGTATCCCGAGAACTAAAAAATATATTTATTTTATATTAACATACAAAATTACAAAAATAATATACACAAAAATAAAACTAAAACAGATAATATTATTTCGTAAAGTGTATCTCTCGAGTCGAAAAAGTTAAAGTAATTTTTTAATCCATGAAAATTTAATTGGTACACGATAAAAAATAATAATAATAATAATAATAAAAGTAAATAATAATGTGTACATGAAGGTACATTTGTATCTAAATCAATTTCCCTTTATTATACATTTTATTTAATCTCCATAGCTAACAACGCACTCGAATTTCAAACTCGTGAGATATATTTTTCAAACGAAAAAAACAAAATAATAAAAAAATATTGATAGAAATACTTTGTAAAGATTTACAAAGGATGTTATAGGAAAATTTAATCTCTGCCAATACCTTGGTTCATACGTTGTATATAAAAGAAACATCAAGGATTCGTTTCCGATTGAACGACGCTACATAAACTTTATCTTCGATATAATTCGACTACATTGATCTAACATACTACTCTCTTATTGGTGAAAACGTCGGAATCAGTGTATCGTTTTCTACAGTTTCTCTTTCAATTTCTTCTCACGCTCAATGATCTTGAATTCGAACGATTTTTTTTTTTAACGCATGTAAGGATATATACTTTTCTCATTTCGAAGGGATAGATTAGTAGTGGATAAAAGAAATAATGATTGCACCGGATTAATCGTACGTGCATTGAGGAGGAGACACTTTAGATGATGGACGAGAACAACTTCTTCTATGTTTCTTACTTATGTCAAAGAAAAAATAGAAAAAAAGGGAAAATGAAATTCGATAAATTATCGATCTCCTTCGAAAAAAAGAAGAACGACGATCGTTCTAAGAAAAAGTGAATCAAAAAATATTAGAAACAAATTCACTTTATTAAATATTTTGAAGATCAAGCACAAAAAATATTCCACACACGTTACTTTCAAATTTATTTAATAATTATTTTTAAATAATACGTATATTAATCCTCTATTTAAAAAAAAAAAAAGAAAAAAAATAGAAAGGTTTATTTTTATATTATTTCTATAAAATTTTTGGTTGGCTCGTATAAATGGGAATATTTTTATCTCGCGAATACAGAGACATTTGGAGAATAATTTTATTCAAACAAGAATTATCTGATTAAAATGGATAAAATATTATGACGTATATTGTTTTTTATTTGATGGTAAATTTTAAAGGTCGACTATGTTAATTTTAGTTTAAATAGGAACGTACAATTTTTGTATATAATATCAACATATCCTACAAAAACAAATCAATTTTTATAAAAGATTTTTTCCAACTTGAATCAGAAAAATACGAAATGTGGTTACAGAGGGTTAAAAAAAGAAATAAAAGAAGGAGAAGGAAAGTGTATATGTGATATTTCAACTACGATTTAACTCGTTCTTTTATTCCGGTTCACTTTCAACGCAAACGTGCGCGCGTGTGTGTATGTGTGTATTATACTTGGGTGAATATTTGCTTTTCTCCGTGCGTTTAGTTCCATCAGTGGAACCGGCAAAGGCGATTGAATTTCACAAAGAGATAGGTGTATCAGGTGATAACGCCTTCTCGAAGAAAACTTGCCTTTTACGTCCTTCGACGTTCCTACGCATTCTCGCCTACGTACTAAGTTAAACATAAAAAACAAGCATCTCTCTACGCTTTTTCAATATCTTTAAATCGTATGGTATCATTCGATTCACATCATCTCGAACGAATTGATAAATCATTAAATAGTCTTTATGATTTTATCGTTTATATACGATGTATTCGAATATCGAAGTTCAACTCTTCGAGACATTTCTTCCTACTTTACGGGAAATAAAAATTAAATTTATTATTATAATGTCATTTAAAACGAATCACGAGTGGTTATAAAAGTTTCATTTGAATTTTACCCCCGATATTATTGGTTTTTTGCCTTTCATTTTACGATGATTGTGACTTGAAATATTTTTTTATTATTTAAACCAATATATCAAATTGATTATTATCGTAGGTTCGGTGTTTGACAAACGTGATTTTTATTTTTTCCAATACAGTCTTAATTTGTTGCCTGCGATAAATTTAAAAAACAAAAATAAAACAAAAAGTATATTTATTGGATAATTATTAACAGAGTCACTCGATAGAAGTAACAAAGTTATTATTCGTATCCGTCTGTTGGTTGAGAAAACAGGTTAATTAAGTTGCTGATGAAAGTTACTTATATTAGTTATCAACGAGATGACCTATTATTTTCCTCCATCAGAGAAAATATAATTGGACGAGATAATTTATTGCAATGGATGCTCGCGAGATAGAAATAATAAGACACAGGTCAGTGTACCTGATATTACACTAACCTCCCGTGGATGCACCTTGTGGACCACCCAACCATCCCGATGACCAACCTGTACCTCCACCAATATTCTGTCTCTGTTTAGCCAATAGTCTCACCGTCAATGCATATGTGAGTAGCATTACACCCAGTGGTATGTAGAAGCAGATTATGCTACCAATCAGCTTATACAAAGGATCTGGGATTTGGCAGGCACCATCGACCAATACGGAATTGTGATCCTGAAACAATTCAAAAGTAATTCGAACGATTAACATTCCACAGTTGGCCACGAAATGTGTATCATTCGAATTGTTTTTAATGTGTGAGATGATATAGAGTTAAAATTATGGGTGGGAATGAATATATTAAATATGTATAAATTGTTTAATATATACGTACATTTATTAAATTACTGTATATTATAACATGCCTAAAAGCTACCCGGATGTGCTTTTGATTGACTATGCATATATGTGGTTTAAATGATTTATAAACTAAAATGTGCATAATAATTTCACCTAGATATAAGGAAAATATGTTATTTAATATCTTGTATAAAATCCAAACAGTGTCCAGGTGAAGTGTCTGTCTCTCTTAAGCCGAAAAAATTAGAATATTTATTATTTATCGTATTTATCGTTTATTTATCGATCGTTAAATCAATCGTAGATTTAAATTGAATTTGTATACAAATATTACTCAAATACTAATGAAGAATTTGATTCGATTTTTTTCAGAACACCAGAGCAATGTCCAAGCGTAGTATCTCTCCTAGCTGAAAGTTATAATCCTCATGTCCGATATGGCGCCGCAATGGCTCTGGGAATTGCCTGTGCTGGAACCGGCTTGAAAGAGGCAATAGCACTCTTAGATCCAATGACGAACGACCCTGTGAACTTCGTCAGACAGGGAGCGTTGATAGCCTCGGCAATGATCCTCATTCAACAAACCGAAGCAACCTGTTCTCGCGTCAAGGATTTCCGTGCCCTTTACGCGAAGGTAGTTGTCGACAAACACGAGGACGTTATGGCCAAGTTCGGTGCTATTCTTGCCCAGGGTATCATCGATGCTGGTAAGATGATCGAAACTATAATCTTCTCTTCGTTTTGGTAGAAGTAAGAGGAGGAGGAGGAGGAGGAGATGGAGGAGAATACGGACGCTTCCTCTTCAGTCTTGAGAACTTTCAAGGAGATTATAAAGTAGCCTCGAGCTAAAACTTCCAATCTCTCCTCTCTCACCCTTTTGACACTGTTCAAATATTTTCAATGAAACATTCTGATCGTTCTCAAAACATTTTCATCATTTGATAGTTTATTTTCTTCTAATCAACGAAATTAATTATTTGCTTTTTTTTTTTTTTTATCTTTTTCTAGGTGGTCGTAACGTGACAGTTTCACTTCAATCTAGAACAGGTCACACGAATATGTTAGCAGTCGTTGGTGCTCTTGTGTTCACTCAGTATTGGTACTGGTTCCCCTTAGCTCATTGTCTTGCCCTAGCATTTACACCTACTTGCTTAATAGCTTTGAATGCTCAATTAAAAATGCCAAAATTAGAGGTTCGTTCGAATGCACGTCCAAGTATCTACGCATATCCGGCACCACTCGAAGAGAAAAAACGTGAAGAAAGGGAAAAGGTCACTACTGCTGTTCTGAGTATTGCTGCACGGGCACGTAGGAAGGAATCTGAGAGAAGAGCACGTGACTCTCATGAAAAAATGGATGTGGTAAATCAACAATTTTTATTATTATTATTATTATTATTATTATTTTAATATAATATAATACATTAACTGCATATTGTTTAAAATCAAGCTCGACAATCTGACATTTAAAATTGATTTGAGTTCACAGGTCAAAACAAACTACAATATTAAAAATTTTCAAAGTTTTATTATCAAAGTTTCAATATACTATAAATCAATATTTAACTTTTTATATTGAAAATAAATTTTCTCAATAATTAAGCTTAACATTGCATCAAATACAAACAATTTGTGTGCTCGTTCGATAATAAATCATACGACAATCGATGTTCTCTACTTTTGTTTTGTGAAATTAATCGATTTGACATACAAGTGGTTCAATTATTATATAAACTCTTTATCTATTTTGTTTATTCTTTCACTCTTAAAAAACGATTGTCTCTTACATGCAGCTGGTATATAAATTCGCAAACTTTGTCGACAGATCGTGTTACTTTTTTTCTCGGTTTTGAAACGTACCAACCAGTCAACGTTGACTTCTCCCTTTGTAGCTTCGAAAGTCAAAGGTCATTCCGTTCGTTCGTTCGTTCGTTTGTTCGTTCATTCATTCGTTCGTTCGTTTTCTTTTTTTTTTATTTGAATTATTTTCTTTGTCCGTGAATTAATTCGAGGAAAACGAAAAAAGAAGTGACGACGAGACCAACGACGTTCGATTGAATATTTTTTAATTTAAATATTATTTAAAGGATCCCCCTGTAGTGGTAGAAACGAAGGAAAGCGTTGAAGTCAAAGAAACATCGTCATCGTCATCGACGTTGTCTTTGCCGTCATCGTCGTCGTCGTCACCGTCATCGTCGTCGTCAACAACAACGTCAGCGTCATCGTCGGCAACGGCTTCGAAAGATAAAGAAGAGAAGAAAAAGGAAAAGGAAGAGAAAAAGAAAGAAAAGGAAGAGAAGAAGAAAGAAAAGGAAGAAAAAAAGAAAGAGAAAGAAGAGAAGGAGGTTAAGGATACGAAAGAGAGAATCGATAAAAAGAGCAAAGATGACACGGAAAAGAGCGAAAAGGAAAAGAAGGAACCGGAGCCTAACTTTGAAATTCTTCAAAATCCTGCCAGAATATTACGGCAACAACTCAAGGTCATTCAATTAGTCGAAGGTAGTCCTTACGTCCCGGTCAAGGATCTTCAAATTGGTGGAATCGTTATGGTGAAACATGTTCAAGCGGATTCGGAAGAGGAATTGGTTGAACCAGTCGCTGGTGAGTTTTAATTATTATTATTATTTTTTTCTTTTTTTTTCTTTTTAAGAAAGATTTTTCGGAAATTATTAAGTGTAGAAATGAATTCGGTACCATAAATACATGATAAATATGTTTTTAACGCATTAAGCACCGGTCTATCGCTTGAGCGCTAGCCCCGAAATGTTGCGGAATTTTGTTGCTTTTATGAGTGTCTTACACGTTGATTTGCATTGTTCAGAAACACGCAAATAAAGCCGTCGTAAAGGCTTTTATGGCTGATACGTTATCGGGGCTCAAGCTTTAGATGTTTATATGTTGCCGGCTTTTAATGTGTTAAAAGACATCGAATTAATTTCTACACATTGGATTGATCAATAATTAATGTTGAAATTTTTTATATACAAAATATTAATGCGTTGTTTGCTCAAATATTAAATACTAAAAAGGTTTTTTCAGTAAATAAAATATTTTATATACTTGTTTATTCATTGAATATAAATTATTAAAATTTCCAACATTATCTATCGTATAATCCAATATTTGCATCAACAGATATGTGCAAGAAACTATTATGTGACATTTTAATTAAATAATTAACCATTTTATCTTATTATGTTACAATTTGTTTCTATTTTTTTTTTTTTTTTTTTTATGATTTCAGAGCCTTCAAAAAGTTTCTCTATAAGGTTTGGGAAACCCCTTTATATAGTTATTTCAAAAAAGCATATTAAATGCAATTTAAGTTAGAAAGTCAATATCTCAGAAAGTTACTTTTGTCACGTACACAGGTTCTTGCATACCCCCGAATAAATTTACTTCAATATCTTCTTTAGGTTTGAAAAAGAAAATCAAAACAAAAATAAAATAAAATCAAAAAAGAAATTCTATTTGTCTACTAATGGTCAAACTAATGGTCATTTTAATTAAGACAGATTCGTGACCATGATTAAAGTCAATTACTTAACCGTAAAATCTCTCGTAATGTCTCAAACCTTCTTATGAATACGTATCGACCTTTGGCCTTTTAAAATGGTGTATGTTTTAGCATTTGGACCAAAGCCAGATGAAGAAAAGGAAGCTGATCCACCAGAACCTTTTGAATATTCCGAAGATTAAAAGGGTGAACAATCTGACCTAATTAATTATTCTCCCGCTTAGAAGTAATAATAAGTCATTGTGTCTCATATATAGGTACAGACATATATACAATATATATATATATATACACATCATATATACGTAAATACGTGTCTCTCCTTTGTACGCATACGCGCGTATTCTTCTTTAGCAAGATGCATTTCTATTCTTGATTGCTGTTATTATTATTATTATTATTATTATTATTTTTTTTTTTTCTTTTTATCTTTAGTACACCGTTTTAGAGTGATACTTTTAGTTTGAATAAAACGGAACTCGTCAAAGAAAACATTATAGTTTATTTATCCTCCTTTTCGATATAATCGACAATTAACATTTGAGATTTTTAACGTAATAAAAACAATCATGTGTGTAATCAATGTGTAAGAGACGCTCTTTGTTATTATTCCTAATATCACCGTTTCGAATAATACGAATTTATTTCGACATGATAATGTTAAAGTTTTTCACCCTTCTCTCTCTCTCTCTCTCTCTCTCTCTGTCATTTATCCCTATAATTGTGCATAATCGGTAATAAAATATTTAATAATTGACAAATTGTCATCCTGTGTTTATTATTTTATCAGCCAGAAAGTTAATACCGATTTATAAATATTTTTTAATAAACGATTTTTTTCTCGCTTGTAAGACTAGGTTTCACGGAAAATTCTTGCCGACTTCGAAAATTATGTTTTCTTAATATTTTTTCAAAAATAAACTTACATTACCTTTATAATAAACGATCCGTATAATACAAATATTAATCATCCCGAACTTTCAGTGAAATCCAGTATTATTTTTCACAAGATATAAAATAGATTTTTAATAAAGGTAAGTGAGAAATTCAATAATTATCAAGAAATTCATGTTATTATTATAAAAATATTATATTAGATCGTGGAAACTTCATTCCAATAGTACAATTTAAGGATGAAAGGGAGAAATAAAGAAAGAAAGATAGAAAATGAAAGGATACCATAGCTTGCTTTGTAACATCATCATTTTGTCATGTATGAAACTCAGGATGCATAGGGGTGTGATAAGCGGTAATGCCACAAGCTATGTATGGATGTATGTACTTATGTATGTATTTCGTACTCGTGCACCGTTTATAATCATCGATTTACGTAAAGCTTTCGACGAACGTACATTATGCGTAACGTTATCGTACAAAGACCATATTTGAATTTCGTTGGCTTCACGCTAGATCAACCAATACTTCGATTATCCGAAATTCGTTGAACCAATGAAACCACTATCTATTTTCTAACTCTCCAACTATCTAATTATATAAGTACACCTTGTCTAACTAAATTGATCTGGTAAATGATTTACAAACTATAATTGAAATTCGATTTCACATTTGATTAAGAAATACAATTCGAATTACCTGATATATTATATTATATGTGTAGAATGGTAACTACAATGCAATTATCTAATTGATATTAAAAAGAACATTGTTAAAAAATATAATCAATAAAATCTCAATACGTATATGATCTCTTAAAAATAAACTAATACATGTAAAAATTTACTTATGGTAGTATTAACTATTTGATATTATCCATTTAATTAATATTGAACAGAAATCATAATTGTCATACAAATATCACAAATCGAATCCGAATATTAACAATTTCTCTATTTTTTTTTTGGAGCCTAAAGTCAAATATTTACGACCGTGAACATTAAAATTTGTTTATTAATAAATATATCCAAAATAAAAAAAATAACTATTTATTATAAAAATAAAAAAATAAAACAAAATTATCACACATATAAACATTATACATCGAATCTGGATAGAAATAATCTTTTTCTGTATTTTCTTTTGGAACTTAAATCAAATATTTACGATCTACGAATGTGGAAATCTCCATAGAGTATCTCCAAGAGTTATAGCATTAGATCTTCATACATTTCTAGCAACGTGAGGTAAAGCTCAGCTTCTGTGCCTGTCGATAATACGTTTCATGTAGTCTCGAACGAATGGAAAAATATGATAGTGACTGTCTGATGTCGGTGAAAAGCTCTACTCTTATTAACCTTCTCTCTCTCTCTCTCTCTTTCTCCCCCCCCTTCTCTCTTTCTCTCTTTCTCTGCCATTTCAATGCAATAAAATCGATATTTCGAAAAAAGATTACACGACACCTTTTAAAAAGTATCATCTTGATGATCGACTATCTACGATTATATATAATATATAATATATATATTCAGTAGACCAGGACGAAATAGAGCTTCTAGTAAAATATTTCCTTACATAAAATATGAACGTGCAAGAGAATCGAATTATTTTCTTGCTTTGTACCATCTGAAGACGCTTCTTAACGTTCCTGACAAAAAGAGAAAACGTCTTCTAATATTTTAGTGTCTCTACACGAACGTGTACTGGAACGTGAAAATAATTACTGAGTACATTTTTAACTATATTCATTTCCTTTACAATGCAAATGAATTTATATATATATATATGTACATACGTATACTCAAACTATATATATATATAGTACGAATTTAAACGTACAAAAATAAGAAAGTTTACGTATTAAATTATCTATTTAAAAATTTTGATATTGTTTTTCTATTCCTTTCATCGAGCATTCTTTTTGAAAATATATTTTTTCTCTTTTTCTCTTTGTTTTAGCCCTTTTTTGTCATTATATCCTTCCTTTGAAATTATATTTTTCGATACGAAACTCTGGTGTCTCATAAATAGCTTTATTCTCGTGTCTCACGCACAATATGAGAGTCTCTCACCGTGGATTCGTCAAAATTGCGTTTTATGTGCGTACATATACAGTGACTCACGAAAGTATTTGAACAGTTGCCATGAAATATTTTATTAATTATAATAAATGTATTATAGAACACTTACCGACATATTATTAACATTGGATGAAGATATGATTCTGTAGATTATACAGGTATAGTTTCAAGCAAATCGAAATATATATACAGTAGTTATGATTTATTTCTTATAAACGTAACGATTGCTGAAGAGACACAAAAGTATTTGGACACAGAACTAAGATCAAGAAATAATGAAAATAAAAGTTTTTCCAGTACTAAATGGATACATAGAAGGTGGTTAGTTGTTGCCTTATGTACATTTGTCAGTCACAGTTCAGTATTCGTAGTGAAATATTACGATATTGATCATGAGTCCGAAAAGATCTGAAATTTCCGAAAGTAATAGAATAATAATTGTTTAATGGCGCAAAGAAGGAAAAATATACGATGAAATAAGTAAATGTTTAAATATAAATAGATCTACGACACATTACATTATTAAAAAATCGAAATCTGAAGGAATTATAGAAAATAAATACCGTTCAGGTCGACCAAAGAAGTTAACGGAACGAGAAGAAAGAGCTTTGATCCGTGAAATAAAAAAAATCCAAAGATTACTGCTACAAAACTTGCAACAATAGTTAGCCAGAACTTTAAGAAAGATGTATACCCAGAATTATGTAGAAGAGTGCTACGTAAAAATGATTATCATGCCAGGGTTCCCAAAAAGAAGCTATACATTAGTAATATTAATAAGAAGAAAAGATTAAAATTCCCAAAGAATTTATTCTATATTGTATACTATTGTATATAATTTAGATAGAAAAAAGTATACAATACAGTAAAACCTCTTTTTGTGCGGTCCTTTTTTATACGATTTTATTTTTGTGCGATTTGTTTTGTGCGATTTTATTTTTGTGCGATTTATTTTTATGCGGTATCTAAATCTCAGCAGCGTTGCTACCAGTTTTATGTTTTCTTTCAATGTACATATACATGTGTGGACGAACTCTGATTACATGGTCTCCTTGACGACGATGTATCCGGACTTCGCGACGCTGTTCATCTGATTTAAACAATCTCCTAACAATTATTTAATTTGATTAAAAGCATTTTCACATCTATATTTCGCAAATAATTGATGTATTTTCTAAGTGCGACTTTTTTTATGCGGTCCCTGTCCGCCGCATAAAAAAAAATTAGGTAGTATATCGTACAAAGTTGTTTATAATATGTAAGTATTTATAAAATTACCGAATATTTTTTTGTACGATTTCTTTTATGCGGTCCCTATCCACCGCACAAAAAGAGGTTTTACTGTACTATACTATTGTATAAATATTTCGATTTGCTTGAAACTATATCTGTATAATCTACAAAGTCATACCTCCATCCAATGTTAATAATATGTCGGTAAGTGTTCTATATAATACACTTATTATAATTAATAAAATATTTCATGGCAACTGTTCAAATACTTTCGTGAGTCACTGTACATACTTTTTCAAAATATATGGGCATAACTTCAGAAATGGTTTCGATACGTTAAAATAAGAGAACAATTTCCTTTTATGTATTATACGTGTTGTTATATAATTTTCAGCGAAACTACTTGCATGCAGGCTTCAAAACGTCTTATTGTAGATATTCTCAATCGTTCAAAAATATCAACTGTTGTTTGAATTTATCGACAGCGTGAGATAAGAAGCTTACTCGTAAACAGTTGAAGCAAGCAATCAATAAAGTTCTATGAACTAAAAACAAAAGCAGCTTTAATTCGGAATCGAGTTTATATGGGGCATACGATTTTATGAACTTATTTTTTATTTTATCGTATTAAAACCAACCCTGAAATTATGTTCATATATTTTAAAAGCCCCTGTAAACTTTCACAAATTCTTTTTGTATATTTTTTGGAAGGTGTTTTTAGGGTTTCTATTTTTATTGGTTTTTCTTTTTATTTCCTAGCTTTGGTAAATAAAAGTAGCAGGAAAAATAATCGTATTTACACCGTACGCGTACGAGTTTATAAATTGTTCTATCGGTAAAATACTTTTAACGTTAAATCGATGGTAATTGCAAAACTGTCGGTGTTTTTACGCGTATGAGCGTATGGGCTCGTAGCCCAAATAACTCCACTTTGTAAATTATCTAAAAATTTGCTTTTTAATTGCAAAGCACTCGATCGATGCTTAACTTTTAACATTTTAAAGTACATTTGTTTAATAATTAAATTCAGTAGCATTAAATGAGGAAAAAAATGTTAATATTAGTTTAATAATAAATGATACCAACAATGTATGTACATAAATTTCGTGTTATTTTTAAAGAATGAATTAATTTGACAAATGAGCGGCTCGCATGTAAGTACGTGTAAATTACTTAAAAATCGTGTATACTTATATTCGCGTAATAAATGCTAACTCGTGTCACACTAATTGTAAATGTCTCCTCGTTGTATTCTGCATATAATATCCCATAAACGGTACCTTGATGAGAATAAAAGCTACGTAAAGCTCCATGTTGGAAAGACCAAAAAGGGAGCTTCGAGCTTTCCATCATACTAACTCCCTCGAATATATATTAGATTATCCGGATTAGTGACCGACGCTTCCGGCTAATAAACCAAAGCCTATATATCCCTATACACATTTTGAAAAGCAAGTTATAGACGTTAGTAGTCTTTCCGACGAGTCAACAACTTTCTCATTTCTGATATACCCAAGGAATAATATAATTTTTGAAGGAAAAGTACGTTCAAAACATAAATTAACAATATAGAGCATAAGTGAATTATTATAAATCAGGTTAAGTTATACTGAAACGTATCAATTCTTACAATGATGAAACAAAATTAATTATTTATTTAATTAAACAAAACTTATAAAAAAAATAATTCCCCCGCGAAAAATCGAACGTTAATAAACTAGCGCGAGAAGCGAAGACGTTACTACTTACGCTAACGCACCAATTGGATAATTGCTCAATATTTTTCGTACAATTCTTAAGACTTCGAAGATGAATCGGAATGCATTACTGTTTTCTTATAACATAATAAAAATGAATTAAAATTATGTATAGACAAAAAATAAATTCCACGTTTTTAGAATATCCTTTCATATATATCTTGAATTAATTTTATGTGTGGATATAAAATTCTTCTTTTTCAAATATGTATTTAATTTGATACACTAATAAATTTTTACGAGACAAAAAGTCAGTAATTTAAAATTTTATAAAATACATAATTTAATAGGAAAAATATTTAAATTTTAAATTTCGTCTTAAAGAGAATACGTATTCAATTTGATATACAAATAAATTTTTGTGAGGCAAAGAATTTATATCAATTATTTATTCTAATTAATTTTATGGCGAGACACAAAATTAATTCATTATTTTTACTCTCAACTAAATAATAATAGTTTCTGTTAAAATGAATTATTTTTTTTTTACTCAAGGTTCATTATTTTTGACAATAAATAAAGAAACGGCGTGCCATAAGCATCAAGATTCGATTTAAAAGTGCCGCGCTTATACGCCGATATATATAGATATACAGAACGCTCGACGCACGATGGCCAAGACGTAAAATTCTGGCTACCGAGTGAAAGAATAGAAAGAGAGAAATATTGGTTTGTTCTCTCACTCGCACTTTCATTCAAGACCGAGAGTCCCGAAGATTGCCGAAGATCCTTCGTTTGTGTATTAGTGCACACGGACGCTCGCACGCATACTAGCTCGCTCGCGTGTAAAACGCGACGGAGGGATAAGCTTGCTTTCTCCCACTCTTAAAATTTTTTTCCCATCTTCAATCCAATTTTATTCGCTTATTTTTGAAAATACGAAGATAACTCATAGAACATTTTTTATGTATATTTTAATTCTCTACAACTTTTGTTTGAAACTTTTTTCGATTAAATGCCTAGATTCTAAGATAAGGCCATTTTTTACCCTTTTTTACCCTTTTTCTCAAAACCTCGGAGATTGATTTTAATAAAATTAGCACCATTCGATTCAGCGTCGTCAACTTACCCTTATATCAAAGAATCAAGCTGCAGCTACAAAAATCAGTTTTTGGCCCGCGTTGACTGGGCTAAAATAATCTAAATGTTTTATGTTCGGGAATGGTCGGGGAGTTCCGAAACAGACAGAAGAACAATATAAAAGAGAAACGATCCATAGCAGTTCAGTTCAGTTTGAATCAACGCTAGCTAATACCGTGTAACACATTATACCCGAGTGATCTAAATAAAATCATTTTCATTTATTATTCACTACCACTTTTACCATACCTCTATATGATTTTATATGATATTGTAAAATCAAAATCCTAATTTATAATTTTTTAACATTAGTTTCCTTTACACGAAAAAGCAATTTCTAGAAAAATTGTAATTATTATTTCGTTATCATAAAAATAATAGAAATCCTTCATGTTTTTATAACAACAAAAGGAAAACAATGAGAACACTCGTAGAACAAAAATTACCGAGTCTTGTAATGAAAAACGCTGCGCTTGAAGGTATCAAAAAAAACGCATACAATTTTCTAGCTGAACTCAATTTTATAGTAGAACTGGAACAGATATCGAATGCGTTCGTGCGAAAATGAAATATAAGAGAGAGAAAGAGAAAAAAGAACGGATTTCACCACATAGAAACAAAAAATAATTGTTTCAATCCATTGTAATATTAGGTTATTGTTTTTACGAAAAAATAACGTAAACCGCGTTGCAAATTCATAAGAATGAAACGAAATCGTAAATTTAGCTTTTTCTTTCTATTACACACACGCGCACACATACACACACACACACACACATATATATACACATACAAGCACATACAACATATACGCGCATAGTTTCCCTTTCTTTCCTGGAAAACACTGCTGCTCGAGACAGCTAACAAGGTGGAAAATTAATGCTCTGGAATTCTGAACGAGATGTTTTCACTGTCTCTCTTCTTCTCTCTTCCCCTCTCTTTCATCTAATCTATCTATCTCTTTGCGAAACGATGAGTAAACAACCGAATTTCCTTCCTTATAATCCTTTTACTCCGATATAATGCTCTTTTATTATCGATAAATTCGAGTTCTAGCCTTTGGTGTATACAGATGTAAAAAGTTAAGTACCTGAGTATTAATATTGTTTACATTATGAATATTGAGGATAAATACGATACCAAGCCGTTACAGTTAACAGCTTTAAAATCGGTCAGGTAAATGTAGTTAAACCTTTCGCATATCATTGACCAAGATATGCCAACATCCAATTTGTTTCCGCCATGGTAAATAGTTGTTTTTCCCAGGCGTGTAACTACTCCCATTAGCAAAAAATGACCAAGAGAAGACGACGCCAGTAATAATGGGCAACCACGACCAGTAGGAGTAGTATCAACTGTTAATAGATTCTTTATCTTAAGTTCAAGTACAGATATAGATGTGGGATTCCCTCTTTCTAGTCAATCTTCCGAAAGGATATCTAACGAACAAAAGATTGAGATTCCGATAATTTTGATGATAGATTCTTTGAGGAGTGAAACTTCTTTTCACGGAAATGAAATATATTCTTGATAAATTAACTACAGTCGAGTCGCGTTAAGAGCCCGTTCGTTATGAGTCCGTCAATGAACATTTCGACGAAAGACCTTCCCCCTCCATGAGATGAAAAGAAAATTCATTTTAAAAACAAGACACTGTATACTATAAGATGGTAGCAATTTTATTCGGAGGGACTCATACCGCGATACCAAAAAGAATCATGTATACACTAATACGCGTAAAAAGTAGGAGAAGTTTAACTGAGACCGTCGTCTGTGAAGGAATAGTGGGGATACGGGAATTCCTAGAATTATATTCCCCTATACCCCCGTACACGGGTTCATAACGAGATTCGACTGTATAATACAAAAATGATAATAAGACGGGTTCGTTGTTTGATTACTAGATAATACTATTTTCTTCTGTTTTCTGTTCTTTTTACTCGATCTTTTTCTCGTCGTAAGACACTATCGTTACTCGACTGTTTACATTATTAGGCCGCTGCCCCACTCTTGCTTGCAACCAAACTCTACGCTCTTCGTCTTGAACATGCTTAAAACTTATCTCGCTCGTCTTCTCACATACCACACTCAAGAGCCATCGCATTTGTCATCTTACACACCACATAGATATGTTAGAAAATCAACCATCGTCAAAAATACCTCTGTCCCCGCCAATCTATGTAGATGACATCCAATCCAATTGACATCCAATCCTTAATAAGATGTTTGGACGAAGTAGTTAAAAAAGAAAGCTATAAATTTAAAGTCAATAATAACCAAGCTCGTGTCCTACCAGCTGACTCTGAGACCTATAGAAAAATTACGAGATTATTAAAATCTTCTAATGTTAGTTTTCATGCCTTTTAATTGAAACAAGAACGGTCGTTTCGTGTTGTTCTACGAAACGTTCATCACTCTGTTGATCTTGATGACCTAAAGGACGAACTTCAAAAGCTTGGACATAAGGTAATCAATATAAGTAATATTAACCTTTTCGCTTCGAGCGCATATATGCGGCATCCACGCGTAAAGTTTTGTAAATATACAGGGTCTTGCGCCTAACTCGACCACCTAAAATATCTCGTTTATTTCGTACGATAGAAAAAAATGTTAGAGGAAAAAAATATTCTGTCCGAAGGTATCAATATAGTGATGGGCCGAATTTTTTTTTTTATGTCATTTTTTTCGAGACATCAAGGTCATCGTATTCTTTTTAAATAGGGTTGCATATTTATACTAGAATATTCTTGGATGCCCTCATTATCAAGAATTGCTCAAGAAAAAGTTCCCAGAACTCAGACTCAGAAAAAGTCAAAATCAAACCTACAGACCAACTCAGTGGAGAACAAACACCGTTACATCAATTCATCTATGTCCTACGTACAAGCCACAAAGAGAAATAAATCAAGTACACTACCTACTAATAACGAAAACAAAGAAAACAGTTCGGGAACTTCTGAAAATCTGAGTAAATTAAAAATACTTATCGAAAAACAATTTGAATAAATAAATAACATTCTCTTTCTTTTAACGGTATTAGTAAATAATTTGTCACCCATTGCCAAATAATGAAAACCTTACGTTTTGCTCTTTGGAACGCCAATGACCTAATGCAACGAAAACTTGAGTTGGAATCTTTTTAAAAAATCATGACATTCAAATAATATTGATATCCGAGATATACTTTACAGATAAAACTTACTTCAAAATTTATGGTTATAAAGTGTACTCCACAAATCATCTAAGGGAGAGGACATATAGCGGTTATTATTAAATCGAGTCAAAAACATTACGAGCTTGCGACATATTTATAAAAAAGACCATCTTGAGACAACAAGTATCATAATATACGATTCGCATTGTCTACTATCTATCTCAACAGTCTACTGCCCCCTAGACACAATATGCAAAAAAAAGATTTCAATTCTTACTTCGAAAGTTTATAGTTTAAGAGCCAGTGGCCGGCAGACAGAACATATTTTACCAAAGTTTAAATTTCGTCCAGTCAATCTCTTATGCTTACTATACATTGATTACAAAAATCAAATTTCCGCGTTACTGGTAAAATTTGATTTTTTTTCAAAAGTATCTGCCATAACTTTTAGACCGTCACAATTGTCTCAAAATTATTTTTTTGAATAATAATAATAATATTAGTAAATAATAAAATATCCAAATATCAGCCTTGATAAAATGCTTTTAAAATTGGTCTAAATTTTGTGCCTTTGCTACCACCTGAGTGACGCCATAGGAATCGCAGCCGAGCTTAGTTAGTCTCCCTCTAATGTATAGTAGGTATGAGAAGTTGACTGAACGAAATTTGAACTTTGGTAAAATATGTTCTGGCTCTTAAGCTATTAGACTCTAGATTCATAGCTGAAGGTGATCTTAATGCCAAACACAATCTTTGGGGTAGTAGAATTGTAACATCAAGGGAGAGAGCACTTTCAAAATCGTCAAAATTAATAGATTTACACATTTTAGTTCAGGTGAGCCCACTTATTGGCCAACTGATAATAACAGAATCCCAGATTTACTCAATTTCTTTATCGTTAAAAATATATCTTTTCAATATATACAGGTTTGCCCTTCACCTGATTTTTCCTCTCATCATTCTCCAATCATAGCGGTAATAAATGTAAAAATCATCGAAAATAAACCTCCAATTTTCATATACAATAGCCATACAAATTAGGATCATTTTCCGGAAATATTTAATTCCATCACTGCGGGTGCATTACCATTAAAAACGACTGAAGATACGGACCACGCATTAAACCATCTGACGCGCAATATAATAGATGCAGTTCGAGCCTCTACACCTAATTTGGAAAATATGTTTGACCACGACTATCCCATATATATTATAAAAAAAATCATAGAAAAACGAAAACTGTGTAGAACTTGGCACAATAGCAGATTACTTGAGGATAAACATAAACTAAACAAAGTTATCAGAGTATTAAGAAAAACTCTACAAAACTTTAAGAATGAAGGCCTTCAAAAATTTCTGATACACTTAACTTCCACAGTAGACTCTAACTATTCGTTCTGGAAGGCAACAAGGCATTTCACTCGTTCAACTCAAGACATCCCGCCGCTCTGCCAACCGCTAGATGGTTGAGTAAAACGACCAATAGACAAGGCAAATCTTTACACCTCACACCTGACGGATGTATATAAACCATCTCCCTCCACTTTACTCATCGGTAGAGAAGAAATTAGAAATTTCTCGAACACATTATTTCAAATATCTTCACAAATTAAAACTTTTACTACGATGGAAGTCAAATTAACAATCGCTGCAAACGCAAATCCAAAAAAGGCTCTAGGACAAGACCTAATTAACGGGAAGATAATAAAAAAACTGCCAAAGAAAGGGATTGCGTTAATAGCTTCCATATTTAACTCCATTCTACGTCTAGGTTACTATTCAAGTTCCTGGAAAATAGCTATAATAACTTTTATTCATAAGCCAGGGAAACCAGCATATAAAGTTACGTCATATCGGCCAATCAGTCTTTTATCTACATTATCCAAATTGTTTGAAAAAATGCTAATTAATCGTCTCTTCGAAACACCCATGCCCCAGCGTTCCCTGAGCATCAGTTCAAGTTTTGGAAAAGTCATCCCACAATCGAGCAAATTCATTGTGTAACTCGTCATATATCACAAGATCTTGAACAGAAAAAATACTGTTTAGCAGTATTTCTGAACATTAGACAAGCTTTCGATAAAGTATGGCACATTGGATTAGTGTATAAACTCGAAAAAAACGCTACTATATCCTTTTTACATGATCCTTAAATTTTATCTCACTGACAGAAAATTCATAGTCAAGTACCCAAACTAACACACCTCAGCCTTTCCAATCTTATTCGGTGTCCCACAAGGGAGTTTACTTGCATCATTACTATACGCAATTTACATGGCAGATTTACCCACCTCAAAGGAGATAACAACGGCTACATTTGCGTATGACACAGTTTTGTTAGCATCGGACAGTGTTCCCCAAAACGCGACTGAAATTCTCCAACGTCATCTGCATGTGCTAAAAAGATGGTGCCAAAAATGGCGTATTAATATTAAGGGGTGAAATGTAGTCAGGATTTTCAAAAATGGATTTGTTTTTTTTGCATTTTCTTGAAATATGATGTTTCGAAAATATTCTCTGCAAATTTCAAGTTAATTCGATGAATAGTTTCCGAGATATTCTACAATTGATCGGTAGAGGACGGAAGCAGCAAGCAACCGTTTTCGGCCTGCCTATTATATTTTATGAATAGTCTTGTGGAAACACCAAAAAAAAGAAGAAACATCGTAAGTTGAAAATAAAGAAACGAATAAATTGACTGTATAGTCTTGTTATGTATCACTATATTTGTGTTCAAAAATTTATTTGATTATTTTATTATGAATCGTAGCAAAGGTTCTAGAGAACTTTAGAGATCTGGTAATCTTCGTAAGCCGCGTACCGTTAAAAAAAATGTTTTCAATCCGAAAATAGTGGAACGTGATGAAAGTGTTACAAGTTCATCAGCTAAAAAATTAAAATGTGATATAGAAGATGATGTACCTGAAGATAGTCTTGCTGAATATAGAATAATAAACTTTATTTCTGTATTACGGCCATTTCGAATCTTGTAAAGTGCAAAAAGTGTAATGAGGATTTGGATTTTCAGACAGCCAGCATACGTGGTTTGGGATTTAAAATTGTGGTAGCATGTAATGTTTGTGTTAACGATAATATTCCTTGTAATAATGTAAGTAATTATTTTATTAGTATTTCTATAAGTACATAAATTAAGTGTAAAATTGGAAAACTCTTTCAGAAATTTTCAAAAATTTATATCTCATAAACTATGAGCTTTAGCAAGATTTTTTAAAGAATACTTTCGTTTTGAAATTGCCCAAAATATAAAAAAAAATTAATTCATCCCGAAAAACTATAATTTTTTGTAAAATTGTTTAAACAATTGGCAATACAAAATTGAATGCTCGACTTTTCGGCAAAAAATAGTGATATTCGGATTCAGCGGATCAAAAGACATAAAAAAAGTTTACATGCATCGCGCTCAAAATTTTACGTAAATATAATACCGTATCCAAATCAAAAAACTTTAAATGCTTTTTTCTCGAAACTATGTTTTTCAAGTCGGTGACTACTATAATTCAATAACCACTCAATGGATTTTGATGAAATTTTTACTACTTATTAATAGCACTAAAAACTAATCTTTCATCAAAGGATTTTCATTTATGTGAAAAACTTCGATTTTTTTTTAACAATAGACTCATGATTTTTCTGTCGAAAATCGAAAAAAAAATGCCAAAAGCCGCCATTTTGTTAATTTTCAAAAAAAATAAAAAAGTTTCGATGAAGAACAAGATTTATTATTAAACTAATGATTTATATATTTTTTTTTAGATAATCCAGTAAGATGATCTGATGATCACCGCGAAACACTATTGCAAAACAGGGTCCAACAAAGATGGCGATATTTTTTTAAATAATTAATATTTATTTTTGAAATTTTGTAGAAATCAAGTTGAAACATAATATAAAAACTCTGTGTAATCAGTTTTCTAAAACAAATTTAATTATTATAAAAAAAAAGTTATTAAAAATTATCCTTTTTTCACGCCTTTGACTGCATTTCACCGTTTACTGTTACCATAAATGGAGCAGTTACTCCAACCAAAGATTCAATAAAATACTTAGGTATGGGGTACTGGTTAAAAAGCTGAGACAGCATATGCAATCCAAGACAACCTACCTAAAAAACAGAGTTAGAAAGCTATATTGGCTCATTGGTAGAGCATTTAAGTTAAGTCTAGAGAGCATACTTGCTATATACGAAGCTATTCCGAAGCCCATATGGGCATACGGAATTCAACTATGGAGAACCGCTGGTAACTCAAATATTGAAATTCTACAGAGATTTCAATCAAAAACCCTGCGGAACATTTTCAATTCCCCTTGGTATATAACAAATGAAAGAATTCAGACGGGCTTAAGAATTTCTACAATAAAGGAAGAAATAACATACTACACGAACGCTACAACATTTGTTTTAGCTAATTATCCAGCAAATAATTTTCTAGATTTTTGCTAACTTGTTTGAAAACTTAGATTTAATACGGAGATTAAACAAGTTCTACCTTTATGATCTAGAAATAAGATTTTCTTAAATAGTAATATGGTTAATCTGTAACAAATATATCCATTTACACTTATCATTGTAACATTCTTTTGAACTTACAATTCATGCCAATATATCATGTCAGTAAAAATTACTCATAATTCTCGCCGAAAATTGATTGCATTAGGTTGGTGCATATGAAATGTCGGATTTTCCTTACATGTGAACGTTTGTCCTCCCTGTTTTCGTTATTCTTTTATTTTTGATATAACTTCGTTTATAGTCGTACTATCGACAGCCAGAGTCACATTTCAACAAAACAGATTTTCTCAAAAATGTTTAATTTTTTAATTTTTTTTAAATTTTATAAGGATATGAATTTAACCGATATTCGTATAATTTTTTAATATGAGTATAAACTTGGTAATAATGTTGCAAAATCTGCACGCAATATAAACCAGGCGTTTGAAAAGAATACTGGTAACGATCGAAAAGTGCATTGTTAGTTTGAAAAACTTCGGTCTCGTGAATTTTCCTTTCAAAACAAACCGCGTCGAAGACCCAAAACGTCCGTGAGAAACGACATTTGGAAACGAATTCAACTTTATCTACAAGGAAGCTTCCTACTAGAATGAAAATTGATCATACAACAATATTGCGACACCTTTCTAAAATTGGCAAGGTGAAAAAAATAGATAAGTGTATAACGCACTAACTAACCAAGCGAAATAGGCTGGATCGATTAAACGTATTCTTATTATTACTAAGCCGGTTTTTTCAAATGAATGAAAATATGAAATTTTACCTTATTCATCAGATCTTCGCTAACTAACTTTCATTTTTTAAACCTTTACAACAATTTTTACGTGCTAAACAATCTAAAAATGAAGACAGTCTAAAAAAGTCTATATCAAAGTTTATTGATTCTAAAGATCAGAATTTCTTTAAGACCGAAATCTGTGCATTATAATCTCGTTGAGAAAAGTGTATTGAAGCGAATGGAGCATATTTTGATTAAATAAACAGCTTTTGAAAAAAGATAAGCAGTTTTATATATTCACTTAAAAATCCGACATTTCATACGCACTAACCTAATATATTCCTTTATTAATAAAAAACAAAAGAATAAATTATCGATAATCCATATATAGATGTAAATTTCAAAAGAAAAGAAAAAAATTCATTAAACGAATATTATACTTTGAGATCCAACTCTAATGTGTAATTAATTGTTATTATATAATACTATGTTGTTAATAAATATGTGTACCTGTAATTATAGCAATGTATTATTTTTAATTATTTAATTAAGTCAAAAAATTGAAAATATAATTTTAAGATTTTTTGTATATTAAAATTATTTACGTTATACTTGTAATACAATAAATTTAAAAAGTGGATACAACATATACAAGGATTGAAATGTTGGAAAAAAATGTGCATGCAAAATATAAAATGATATGAGAATAATGAATAATGAAAAATTGTATCGAGAAATATTTGATGTTTTCATGTCTATACGTTCAAATGATTTTCACTGTAATTGTGACATCACTCTCACCTTAGAATACATTAAACTGAGAGGTAAACTCATGGCGATGCTGAGTAACCAGACAAAGATTATTTTCAAGATCACTCTTCTTCTCGTTTTATTCCGACCAAATTTCATCGGATAACGTAGGCTGAGATAACGGTCGACGCTTATGGTGCACAGATGCATTATACTTGCCGTACAAAAAAGTACGTCCAAACAAATCCAAGCGAGACAGTAGACTGCAGGTAATGGAAAATAACCTGAAATCATAAAGAAAAAAAAAGAAAAATTAGATCCTTTAAAAATACACGTGAGATATAAAATAGTTGAATTGAAATGAGAATTATACATTTTAAATGCCTGATAGGTAGATATTTATCGTGATTCAGTACTTTTACAAAACTTTTATCCGATTTTTTAAATAAATGCTCGGAATATTGTATCGATTAAATACAAAAATTGTCAATATTTTAATTAAAATATTCATAAGTATAATAATTGGTCAATATTGTTAAAAATGTTAAGTATTTACAATAATTACAATTTACAGTAATTTTAATAATTATAATTTGTACGGACCAAGTAAACGGAAATGTAAAAGATTAACATCCAAATCGCTAAATTAAACGAATTGTACCGCTTTTCGAGATATTAATAATTTTTATTATTAAATTTCGTACACGTTATTATATTATTATTATTATCGGTTCTTTTTCGTGTTTTTATTTTTATTGTTTTACTTTTTACTTCTTTTTAAAAACATCGTGCCACGGAACGTGTCGCTTGAAATTACAATCGAAGATCGTTCGAAATCTTTTTACTATCCCTTACACACATACAAACACATTAATCTGTCATACACAATTTTCTATACCACTAGTATCGAGTATTGCATTCGTGCGTTTTGAAAATAGGCAGTCAACTATTGTCAGCAACGTATATTGACGGTTTATTCGGACTTTATAGTTAACTTCTTTTGATATCTCAACTTTTCTTCCAACGTTTGTTCAAAATACGTGCTTTTCACTTGAAACAAGTATCACCGCATACACTACCTGCTAAAAGCTTAAAATCACTACGTAAATTCAGAGAGACGAAGAAAAAAATTTATATCTTTGGAGTAGTCGAGATAGATTTACATATCAAAAAGACTTATGAACACATTAGAACTTCCGGTACGCGACGATTTAGTATTCGAATATTCTAACATTCGCATGCACTACTATCTTGGCATCCTAGACAATTCATTTTTCGAATGTTTCTAATTGAATATTTTTCCATGCTTCTTTCGTCTAAAAGTTACCAAAGATATCCCAATAGCAAAGTTCATTTCAAACAACCTAAAATTTAGTTTATAAACCATACAAAAATATTGACGTAAAAAAATATTAAAAATCTTTATAAAATAATTCAATTTATTAATGTTCAATATAATAACGATAATCGATTTTTACAATATAATTCAAATTAATTCTTATTAAAATCGACGAGTGACTAAACTTTTGTCGATTAGAGTATACAAATACGTACATGTGTATACAATATTTTCACAGAGATATACATATGTACACATATAATATGAGTATCTACGATTAATTCTCTTTGCATATTTTTTTCTTTCTCTATTTCTTTTTGTCTCTACGTATTTGTGGAACTACGTATTTATACGTGTGTTAACGCGTTTTTCTACGCGTGACTCGTAGTAAAAAGAGTGCAGATCAATGGTGTGTTGCACAAAACGTAACAAGAAACCAAAGCTTTCATGTTTTAGAGAAGATCCTTTTACTCGTACATATACATACGTATTTTCAACACCATTCTGTCTCGTTTGAAACAATTCATTCTTGATAAGAAATTTGTATCCAACGAGGATATTTATCGTAAAACGTGTCAAACATTTTTGTTTTTTTTAAATCCTATTTTGTTATCGTCGATTCTCGATATTGTTAAAAATAAATTTTTTTATATACTTTCCTTTCCTTCCTCTCAATTCCCCCTCCATAAAAGCATGTTTTATTTACAATAGTCCAGCTCTCAACGGACGTGTTTTTAACACGAAGGAAAATCGATGATACTGTTATTGATCGAAGTGTGAAAAACAACGTCATCAATCCAAGAATATCAATCATTATCCATTTGGTTTGACCCGTCAAATACATCTAATAGAATTTAAAAAATGTTCTTGAAAATCTGTTTCAATTATTAAAGCATCGAGTTTGTCCTATTCGTTAATTTGGTATTTCATATTTTATTAAGAAAATGTATTTAAATATTATACGTATAATTCTGGTATATTTGAAAATTAGAAATTGATATTTTAAAAAAACTTATACATTGATATAAATGTGAACGTTACATAGGAATAATTCCATCTATTCGTTCATTTATAATTATTCGAGGAAAATTCGTTATAATTAATGAGTTCTAATTGAATTTAGTTTCTCTAATAACGTATACGATTAGTTAATATTAGATGAAAATTCATAAAGCATCGTAGTTTAATAAATCTAATATTAACGAGAATTAAGATTAGCAGAAGAATTATTGTCGTTCTGCTATCCTTTAAATCATATTTGGTGTTTCCAAAAAGCATTTAAAAGATAAAAAGAAGAAGAAGAAGAGAAGGAAAATTTCGTTTGGGAAATTCATCTCATTTATCTTCCGACGGTTTTACAGTCGTGTATGCGACTTATTCTCCTAATAAATTTTACGAACGATTTTCCTTCTTTATGCTACTACTCTCTAACACGTCTTACCCCTTTCGTTGCATCTAACCACGTTGAAGAGCTACGTGACGTGTCGCGTTAGTAGATATAGATATTTATTAGCACGACAACGTTCTAAATTCTACATCAATCTATCTGTATTTTGTTAAC
Source organism: Polistes fuscatus (assembly GCF_010416935.1). Taxonomy (NCBI): domain Eukaryota; kingdom Metazoa; phylum Arthropoda; class Insecta; order Hymenoptera; family Vespidae; genus Polistes; species Polistes fuscatus. The sequence goes on along the minus strand of NW_025113162.1, from coordinate 330,454 downwards.
TAACAAAAGTTTAGTAAATTTTTTTTAATTGATAGATGCATACATTATATATATATATTCTATTACAAGAAATTCATTAAATAGAAACCCCATAACACTATGATAACCTTTTTCGAAATATTGGATACTTTAATAAAAAATTTAAGATTACAAAAAGTATATAGAGTAACTTCGTACAATCTTTAACATGCATCGTTATATTTTTCTTGACTTTTGTTTGAAACACAATCAAATTACTATATTTCCACTGATAATTTTATAGGTATAAAATTGCTCGTCTAATATTGTATAATTATTAAAAATACATTATTTTTCATAACACCATAAATAATAATAGATGTTCCGATTGATTTCAAGCTATTTAAACTCATCTTACATTAACCCCTTAACTCGTATTTCTTTTCTGTCATAAATAAATCACTCACTTTTTTTGTCATATAAAAAGCATTACCATCAAATTTTCCTATAATCGTATAATCTCATGGCGATCTTTGCGAATAATTTTCGAGGAATTGCTAATGACTGTCGTTGCTTTCAAAAGTCACCAAAGTTAAATGAGTCGCAGCTTTACGAAGTCTCAAACGCACACATAAGAAGAAAAGACAAGAATAGCGAATAGAACTGGAATGAAAGAGAAGAGAGATGAGAGAGAGATATAAGGGTTGGTAAGGGGTATGAGGAGGTTAGGGAGAGAGGAATAAAGGAGGCCAACGCGTTTCTGTTAATTATCCTTCTTAACTCGCTTCTTCGATAATTGCGCTTCCAAGACTTAACTTATACACGTAGATCCGAAAATTTTCAATGCTAAGAACATACAACGATGAATATTTGATTCCCTCGCGAATTTTACGTCTTTAACATGTCAGTTTGCGTTAAAAGGATATTAGGTGGGTCGAGAAAATATTTCTTGTCGGTACGATTAAATTAAATTTGTTATTATTTAGAAAAATATATAGTTACTTTTTTTTTAGAGGTAAAATTATTTTTGTTCATAACACGTTTAGAAAGAGATTATTATTAATTATTTTTTTTTTCTCATTTTTATTATAATAAGGAAGACGTTTTTACTTCAATAAATTTATTTTATGGTTAGAGGATCTTATAGTTTATTCTAAGGTTGAATACTTACGTTAAAATTAAAACTTCTTACGAAGTAAACATAAGAAAGAATGTGGAAATTATACGTTCCGGAAATTTTTATAAGCAAACTAAATAAATAACATAAATATCATAAATTCATCTCATGGTTAAACACCTTATAGTTTCATGGCTAAATGCTCGCGTTAACGTTCAAACTTTTTCCTAAGTAGATAAACGAAAGAATGTAGGAATTATACGTTCCGCAAATTTTTATAATATAAGCAAACTTTACAAATTTCCATGATTTTTGTTATACTTTGCAATAACGATTATCTTATATTTCACTTAATCTCTTACTTTATCTCGAAAAAAAAAAACAAAAAAAAATGGAAAACGATAGATAAAATAAATTTCTTTTTTACATATAAGCCTAAAACAGAAGAATTATGATTTGGTATAGTTTTTATAATTGTATTAAAATTCACCATTTTTTTGTAATTTTAAGGGTTTATACATTTCCGGATAATTTGATTCAATGTTTTATTAAAAAATGTCAGACTTCGAGATAAAAAGAAATTGAATTCGATATAACTCAATCGTAAATCATATTTTAAGTTATACGATTCTAGTAAAATATGAAAGATAAACCATCGGAATTGTAGACGAAGCGTTTATTGATTATCTCTACGATGTTGCAGTTATTTATTATTAAAATATCATTTATATTTAAATATTATATATTAATATTATTAATAATAATTTATAAATAATCATTTATATATACTAATTTAAAATTATCATTTATTTAAAATACTGACACAATAAATAAATAATTGCAAGAAATATTGTCTTAAAAAAAAAATAATATTAGAGCAATATTTATTTGAAGGAAAACAAATAATTCGATTACTAATAAATCGAAATACGATCGAACAATTTAACTAGGAACTTGAAGAACTTAATTAAGGTCGCTTTGGGAAATAGCACGCGACCACCTTTATTTTCACGTAGCACCAATACGTAGATTTCGTAACAATAAATCACAACAAGAATCGATTGGTTAAAGTTCACCAAGACCTTTCTCTTTCTCTCTCTCTCTCTTTCTCTCTCTCTCTCTCTTCCTCTCTCTCCCTTATTCCCTCTTAATTTTTTACTTCATATACAGATACAAGTAACATTCTGTATACGTCGGCATCTATAATTAGAAGTATTTACACTAATATACAATATAAATGTGGGGTTTTGAATTGTTTAAGAAGTATAGATATGAATGTGTAAATGGTATGAGTGTGAGAAGAGTGATTGAAAGAAATGAAAGAATGCATCCGGTCGAGGATAAAGAAAGAGCGTTAGATAAGAATATTAGTTTTAGGTATAAGGTTACGCCGTCTGGACTTGTCGCCTTTGTATAGCTACATCGAAGCCTCCCGAACGTTCTCGATAATGTAAATACCGGAAAAGCCTTTGTGCGTGGTTTGGAATGGTCGGGAAGTTTCCAGGGGAATGACGAGAAACAACGGAAGACGATGGAGGGGATGTAGGGTATAAGTAGGCGACGGAAAGGACTAGTGGGGCGTTCTGCAGGCTGTGCGTTTTTCTGTGAGTTGGTAATAATTGACGAGTGATAAGTGTAACGGAGAGTACGGAAGACAACTGGGAACGGCGAAGGATTACAATAGGCGACGACGAGTCGGGTTCGGGTGTTCCTTGCGGTTGTTTTCGGAGAGAGTTACACTTATTGTTAATATATCGTAGCGTTAGATCATTAGATTATAGATACTTACTATTTTATTTCTTACAAACATTATACCTTACCTTATTTATTAATAAATAAGTACTTTACTATTACCATTATATATATATCATCTACCTTCTATACGTAAATCTTACATAAATTAGGTTGTTCAGTAGACTAACAATTTTTTCGGATCACCGAAGTGGCACAAAGTTTTTTTCTTTCGCATTGATCTTTGTGGCTTCTTTCAAATACATTGTCTAACTTTACGAGCTTTCAAAACTTCTCCGATCATGTAAGGTAGCAAGTACCAACGCGAGTTTTTGCGCTAAAAAGAATTTTCAACGAGACTTCGTAACTTTCGAGTGAACACCCAAACTCGGACGACACTTTTTGCGAGCTTCTTTTTTGCAATTTTCATTTCCTTTTCTTTTCTTTTCTTTTTTTTTCTTTTTTTTATATTTCGTTCAATAGATTATTCTTTTATTTTCTTTCGAAGAACTGTCGAAGAATATTAATAAGTATTTTTGATTTCGATCGTAGGATCCTTTCGAGAGCTTTCACGTTCATTGAAAGCAAATTCGTAAGCCGGCAAATAAATCGCACGTACTTAAATGGAAAAACCAAGATGAGACTCTTCCTCTCAACTTTGAATATATTATTTTCTATTTTCGTTACGTGCTTGTCCTATCTTTCATAAATTTTCCGTAACCGAGAAAATGATTCATTGTAGGAGTAGTACACCGCGACGTAAGATAAAAGACAAATTCTATCGGTCCTATGTATAGAATTTATGTTACTCAATGAAATTGTCGAGTTTCATATTTTTACGCAGTTATTCTTGTCGTGGAAGAATTATATTTGGAGATAAGTCATAACTATCCCTCAAACTATCACTCAAAGTGACAAAAATTAATTTATTGAAAGCAATCCTACGTATTATATTATTTTTTCATCTTTATTTTGAAAAAAATAAAACTATTATAAATAAAAAATTATTATATAAAGCTATTATAAAAATTATACCAAACCATTTTAAATTTATAATCTACTGAAAATTTTAATAATATTTATTAATCTTTTTAAATTAACCTTTAAAAAATATTGTTAAATAACAAGACGTAACATAATCAAATACCTGGATAGAAATGAATATATCATTTTATTTTATTTTCATTTAATTAAAAATCTTCCAATTAAACTTACTCAATTTCAGATCATTTTATCCGTTTGTTTTACCATCCTCTTTTTTTCCTGATTATTTTTGTTTTGTTTCGCTGCATTATTTATTCGTTGAAATATTGTGTGCAGTGAAAAATAATTCTTGTTGAACGTCAGAATTATTCCACTGCGCTGCGAGGAAGACTCGTTTGAAAGGATTAACTTTCTAGACGCTTGTGTAAACTCACTTTTCAAACCTTGATACATATTATACTTTCAAATATAAATACGTTCTCGTTAACCCTTGTATTTCTTATGTGCTGGTAAATACAAACGGATTACCAAACATAATTATAGACTCAGTAATATTCACTTGAAAAAAGAAAGATGTTGGAAAGCAAGAGTCAGATATTTGCATTTATCTGCTTAACCAGTCACAAATTATAAACATTTGAGGTTGAACTTTCCTAAGCGTGTTTTCATAAAAATTAAAAAAGGAAAAATTCGATTAACTCTCTATAAGACCGAGTTACTTTAGTGTCAAACATTGAAGTATTCTTTAGATCTTATGTCTCTTATCAAAATAATGTTTCTAGTATATTTATTGTAACGTTAAAAATTGTTAAGAAAGAAATATAGCATTTATTATGTTTTATATTACATAGTGTAAAGTTTTAAGATACTTTTAAGATCATTTTTTTTAAATAGGAGCCAACACTTTTTAATAATACGTATATATATTCTTAAAAAAAAAAATTACCTACGTCAGTAAAAATATTTCATCTCAAAAATAAATTTACTCTAGTTATAAATAATTAATTGTAACAAATGTAAGAACAATAAAAAATAAAAAGAGTAGAACAAGCGATTAGGCGATTCGAATTAATCGGGCTTGATAAAAGACGAATTAAATAGAATGAAGAACAAAATACATACATAGATACATACATATGATCGTAGATAAATATGTTTTCCTATGGGAGAGTAAAATTTATCAGATTCTATAATGAAACGACAGTCGTTAATGCACCAAGGAGCAACGAGTTAACGCAAGTCTTCCACATGTAGAATGACATTACTATGTCTCCAGAGAATTGCATATTCATGGACGTTCACTGTGATCTTATATCAACGCGCGGCCTTCTACTAACTATGATTTTAACTTACATAAGCTTATTGCATCGTTCTTTGCTTTTTTCTTTCATCCTCTTTCATTTTCACTCTTTTTATCCTAGATTAAATGTATATGTATATGTGTATGTATATGTAAAATTCCTTTGTACAACTTTGCAACGATCAAACAAGCACCTGTCCGAAGAATTATGACGCTTCAAGTCGTTGAATAAAATGCTAATTAAAAATAACTATTAACGATCAAATTTAAAGCTACCGAACTTCGAACTTTAAATTACTGAGGTAATTAAAGCACTATAAATATCTATATCAATAGTCTTCAAACTGTGTTCTTACGAAATTCTGGTATTCCACGAATTGTTTAGATATATTAATATATCTATATTTAATATATTAAAATCAATAATTTTCGTAACTGTGTCAAATAGCATAAAAAGAAGCACACAAAAATATGAACAAATGAAAAAGTGATTTTCTTACGATGAAGGGTCCCATAAATTACGTTTACACTCATTGAAAATGTTTGAAGACTATTGATCTATATCTATAATAATTGCTTGTGAAATTAATATTCCTAATTTGATTATATTATACATGGAAAGAGAAAAATAAGATTTTTAACAATATTATTTTTCTATTGCAGTTTCTTTTTCTTCTTTTTTATCTGTTTTTTTTAGAGAACGGAAACCACGTTATTCGTTCATTGGACATCTTTTTCTTTCTCTTTCTATCTCCTTTTGTTTCTCTCTGTCTGTCTGTCTCTCTGTTTGTGTCTGTGTCAATGTATGTATGTGTCTCATATTGCAGTGAGAAATTCGATCCTATATATAAGCTTCGGAAAAATATAGAAACGAATTCTTTTTGAGAGATGAGAACAAAGTGATCAACGATTTATAACGTCGGTTAATGAAACTATAGAAAAAGAGTATCATCTATGGACTATTTCCAAGTTGTTCCGTGGTAGAAATATTCTATATCGGGTCAACACTCGAGTTTTATGGAATAAAGGAAGAACCGAATTGTACGAATCGTTTATGTAGTCGTGAGCTCGCAGGATCGATATATACACACACACATATATATATTTTTCTTTTATTCCAGATTATATCCCAATCGATCTCCTCTTTCAACAATTTTTACTTTAATATTTTAAGAAGTTTTTTAGATTGAGTTTGAATTTTCTTTGTAAGATTAAATTCAATGATATTGTCATAAGTTTATTCGTTGTCGGAAAAGAATAAACTATTTTTAAATACTTCCATTATATTTACTAGATTATCTGAACATATTTTTTATTTTAGTCTAGATAATAATTTGTCAGGATTGTTGTATTAATACATAATATATTTTATTATATTGTTGTGTTTAATGATCATTTATGTAAAAAAAAAACTGATCTAATAAAACAGATATTTGTGAAAAAAAGATTTTCTATCGGAAAGGTTTTATTACATTTTGTAATAACCGTGTTTTAAATTTGAAAAGGATGTTTCTTCGAATCCTCTTACATATTCTCCTGATATCGAAGGAAAGGAATTTCTTTGATAGTTTTTAAATTAATATTGATGTAGATCAAACACAAATCGACCTCTTTTCTTCGTCTCCTCAATTCGCGAGACGATAGACTAATTTACATTTTTTTAATCTAACGCGAATCGCTTCGTCCAGAAATTCAATATCGATTTAAATTCACCTCCAATGGGTATCATTGAAAAAGCACTCTCTCTCTCTCTCTTTCTAGATATTTTTCACGTAGATTGTCTGCATCGTCAGCACAGCTGAAGTCAATATTAGAAAATTAGAAAAATCGCTTATATAAAGACAGATAGGATATTCTTTTAACGAGTTTAGTCAACTTATAAAAAGTCAACTTTGTTTTTAAGATGTTGATCGTTGTCTCACTTCTTATCTTATCTTATTTTATCGACTGCCATCTGATCGATTTGAAAATTCTACAATTTTTCTACCTTCAAACGCGTTATTCATATGTACGTATTTCAAAAATATCAAACATCGATGTATCAACGAACGTCAACGTGAAACATCGAATTTAAATTTGGGTACAACCACAAAATTGATTTATTGGAAACTTTTAATCACATTGTATTAGATATCCCCTGTAAGTTCCGAGAGAAAAAAGAAAATTTCCTGCTTATCGTAGTAGCCGACTAAAAGGAAATTAACTCGCTAAAAAAAAGTTCGAATTTCTTTAGAGGAAGAAACTTTTTCATTATCGAGGAAAACAACCGAATCGATTTTAACGTCGAAATGTAGAAAAAAGTTTTCTAATCGACACTGAAATTTACCGAGAGACACTTATTTGATGATAACATCGCGATCATAGTCTTTGTCACGAACTATGCTCAATAAATTAATTAATTTACGCAAATTAACTTGATAGCTTTCAATTCTTGTGAGAAAAAGATGAAGGTGAATGATGTGTAAAAAGAGAGAAAATTGAACAAGGTGCTGAACTATCTATTAAAATATAAATATAGATATTATATATGTATAGTAAATCGTGAGATTATGTACTTACTTACTCAAGAACTTTGAAATTATTTCTTCTATATAAATGGACTTTGGAACATTAAGAAAGTTGGTTTTTCTGGATCGCTTGGGAAATAGTAAATGTATGGGAAGATTTAATGCTACGGTAATTATACGAAATTACCAGTAAAGAGACTATTTCAACTTTCGACTATTTCCTTTAAGTAAATAGTACTTATGTGATTGTACTTTTTTAATCTTTTTTATTTTTTCAGTTGTTCTTTTTATTTTATTTTGTTTTTATTACAAACAAACGAATGAGATCAAATTTATTCTAGTACTATTTACTTTAAGTATTATAAATGGTACCTATTTATTATTAGATAATTTTTTTTTTTTTATTTTATTATCTTTTTCTCTTTTCCTATTGTTTTTATAAGAAGAATTATATAAACGAATGAAATTAAATTTAAGAAGATATATGTAACAATCGAATCTCTGATAACTCTGATAATGTGGAAAATAAAATAATTATATACTTATCGAGTTCTCGTTAGAATTCATTTCCCTCTCTCTTTCTCTCTCTCTTTCTTTGTCTCTTTCTCTCTTTTCATTCATAATCAAAATTTAATTACCAAAATTATTAAACGATTTCCCGCGTTAGTTATATAAATTATTAATGAACGAAATGGAAAAGTAGGTATAAATGCATATATGTATATACACGCGATATGACAAAATGGAATCGATGGGATTCGATAAATTGATAAAATAAAATTGCGTGATAAAGATACACAGAGAACAAACCCCCCCCCCACACTACAAAATAATAATTTTAATTCAATTTAAAAGTACAAAGACACATACGTCTCTTAATAAATGCAATCGTTATTTATACGAACTATTATTACTTTATATTTCGTGAAAAAACAATAAGAATATTTCTTAATCAATTTTCATTTAAATATAAACAATTGCATTGTATAGAACGTTACGTAAAATATTATAATTAAAGAAAAACGAGATTCTAACGATCACTTTTTTTAAATATTCAATTTGCAAGTATAACGAACGACCTGCGCCATACAAACTCACATACGCGCACAAACACACACACGCATACTCATAGAAATATACATATCATGTAGGTGTAGAGGTTGGACAAGAGAGGATTCATAACGTGGAGTGTGGTTATAACGGAAATGAAATTTGACCTCGACTCTAGGAACATGCGACATTGCGAACACAGTTATCTTCCGTTCGTCAATTAGTGTCCTCAAAGAGGTAGATCACGTTGAGCGTTTAATGTGGCATGCCTTTCAATTAATGCAAATCATAAAGATCTACATATGTAGATACCTCCATACTATCTCTTTCTTCCCTTCACTTTCTCTCTCTCTCTTTTACAAAAACTTTCTCTCTTTCTTTCTCTCTCTATTCAGGGACGTACAAAGCCAATGAGAAACGCATTAGTAGTTACACGTTAAGAGGATGCTTTGGAAAGTACGTGGAATTTAATATGAATATGTTCATTTTCTTCTGAAGTAAAGTAAATACATCTTAGAAATAATTTATTATACATAGGCTAGGATATTTTAATTAGAATGCATAAATATAAGAGATATTCATGATTCTTAGAGTAACACATTTAAACGAGACTCACGTGAGTGATTAAATAATTTTGTTGGCCTCGGATTATTTTTTTTTAAATGAAATAATATATTTTTTTTTAACAACACTTACTAAAATTTAGTAGTACTGGAAGACTATCACTTAGCAGTATTTAAATTAAAATAATAATAAAATAAATAATTAATAGAGTGTAGTATTAATACAATTTCGTAGACGTGAATAAAATTTAATTTACAATCTCTAATTTTATTCATTCATTATTTTAATTAACTAGGGCAATAATAAAATTTCTTTAAATGTTTTAATAAATAATTTGAACACTAATAGTAAGAAAATTTGGTTTATAAAATTGTAAATTTAAATATCCCATCCTGTAAATACGTTGATAGTTCCCAAATTGAAAACCTAAATTTAAATTCTAAAACCTAAGAATGATTATTTAATGAATAATTAAAATAGTAAATTGTCTTTAATAATCTTGTAATTGTAATGAACTTATGAAAGAAATTTTGTCCATGTAAGATCTTAAAAAATTATTATAACGATGAAGAAATATTACCTTTGATGGAAATCGTATGGCTTGTCCATAGTAAAAGATTAGTCTCGACGTAAATTGCCGACGGGCTATGAAAATATAATTAAATGGTGTCCTGGAACTAGCATCGATGAGCGTATTGCGCGTACGTTAGTCATTCGAAATTGATGGAACGCCCCCTGTAAAAGCAGCAACATCGTGAACTTTAATAGCACTCACAACCCACGGGGATGGAAACGTATATTAGAGTGCTGCTTTCACTGTATTTCGTGTTAAAGGACGTAACTCAGCTTCATCATAAAGAAGAATTCGCATACGTTTCTTCCTGTTCTATCGTTTTCATATATTTCATCTAAACTAAACTCATTAATTAAAATAATTACAATATTTCCAAGTAAATAAAAAGAGAAAGGTTTTATCAAATGATACACACAATAACGAACATTTTCTTTCATACTTTCAAACTATTTCATTTTAGGATCAATTTTGGGTTATTTTATTATTTTAGACAATCCGACAGCTCGTGACAGAAAAAAAATTGAATAAAGAAAAGGGCAGAAGGAAAGAGGATAAGCTTGTAGAGCTTGCAAGTAACAAGAAACGAGATCATCTAAAATGTAGGTAGACATTTGGGTTACGTTGACAAGAAAGGTCGCAGCTTTTCTTATGCATATAAAGGATTGGAGGGAACATTGCTGAATCCTATGAGTATTCATTTTGTGTCCCAGTTTCCTTTAGTTCTTGACCACCGTATATACCGATAAGATTATACAAGATTTACTTTTTCTATTAACGTATATTATGTTATAGGGTTATAGGGAACTTTTCTCAAGGTCGTAGGTGCCAAATTTCAATGTCTAGTTTCTCATAAACGCGAACATTAAAGGTATGTAGTTACGAGGAAAAGAAAGTAAAAAATATTAAAGTGAGCCGGTGAAAATTTGATAAGACAGCTACACATGAAAGGAACTTAACCATATAACGTTCCTAATGGACGTGTGTTTTTTGTGCACCTTAATAAAATTGAAAAAGAAACTAATTAAAAATTCAAAGGCTATAAAATATAATGTTTAAATACAATTTTAAAATACGATCTTTTAACTGTAATTTATTAATATTTTCAATAAATTCTAGAAAAAACTATTCCTATTATAAATATTTCAAAATTATTATTTATAATAAAAAACAAATATTCATATATTCTGACGATTTATTTTATAAAATATTAACCGAATAAATAAAAATTAATATTTTTACCAGAACGACTGCGAAATGTTCAAGCTCATCATTATTGCGGTTACGTTTCGAGGGAGGAAATTGAGTGAAATAAAGAAAAAGCAAGTGAGTGAGAGAGAGAGAGAAAGAAAGATGGGAGAAGAATTGAACGGATGTTATTTTAAAAATGGAAAACCCGATGGACGCCGACTAGAAAATGTCAAGACGCTGCTACGTTCGAGAAGATAAAGCGCGTCAGCTGCTTCGTACGTTTCTTGCAATGAGATGCAAAAAGGAGAGAAACATTGATATATACATAATACATATATACACATGTATATAAAGTATGGATACTTTATGACGTTAAGAATCAAGAAAAAGAATAGCCTAGACAGAAAATGCTACTTCAAAGTGTCTCGATTTTGTATGTGAACAAGATTTTACTAACGCCATCACGGAAACATAAAATAAAACAAATTAATAAACTATTATTTAATTATGCGTATACAAAATGTTCATAAATGTTGAACAACGTTAATAAAATTATTTTTTACCGACGTAGGAAGACAATTGTTTTACTTCAAGAAGAAAAATACTATATCAGTGTGTTGTTGGATATAAAAATAAAATGATTACAAATGATTGTTGAAAGGTCTTAATAAAATTATTTTTCACCGAGGTAGAAAGACAATTTATTTATTTTCATAAAAAAAGAATACTATAACATGTTGAATAGAAAAGAAAATTTATTACAAATGATAATCCTGACAATCCATCATTTATGAATACACGGTTTTACTGTTTACGAGAATTAATGACTGTTGAAAGAACAGGTCTTTTCTCATTGGTCGCGACGACAGGTTGCTAGACGACAGCTTTGAAAATTAGAAGAGAATATGACTACATCCTTCGTTCTCACCCTCTCTCCTTCCCTCTCTTTCTCCCTCTCTCTCTCTCTCTCTCTTTATGTCACTCCTTTCTATTATAGCGTCGCAAGACTTCGTAGAACTTACAGTGAATTCCCGAAAGCTCTGGGACGTTGTTCCTCCAGATAAGCACCAAGTTAGTATTTAACGATAACATTAACCGAGTACTACTACAGAGAAAGTTATTATTTTGACGCAATCGTAACACATAGATTACTCGAAACCAAAATATTTAACCCGTTTTACCTATTTAAACTTTACATCAGGACTTGTGAATTTTTTTACAATGAGCAACTTACAAGAGAAAAGGCAAGTTTTCAAGACACCTACTTTTTTTTTAATTTTATACATTTGTAGGGTCCATCAGTGTGCATACACTGTGCAAGTAGTAATACTCAATACTCAATCGTTTCCAAAAAAACGAAAGGAGAAGTTTTATATATATTCCTATATACCAGTTCGTTTCATGTTAAATGGAAAAATACATTTTTTTCAGTTTAATTAACAAAAAGAGGAAATTATAGAAAAGATATACATTGATTGATTGAAAAGCTTCGAGCTTAATAAACGATGATGGGTTGAAAAGTGTTGAACTTATCACGCAGAGGACTGAAAAGTTCTGACAAGTTCAAATTATTTAAACAAAGTTGCATCATTATATGATTATTATAAAATTTTGTATAAAAATCTATAGATTACTTATTTTAAAGAAATTATTTAGAAAATTTAATTGAATATCTGTGTACATATTTCTATTTATTTACGAGATATATTATTATTTTCGAAGCATCGATGATATCGATTTTATTCTAACGATAATATCGAAGAACATAAATAAAAAGAGAACGTTTTCCTCTTGAAAACGGTTTTGATTGCTAGTCTCTATGACTCTTCGTACCAAATATTGCCATTCATAATTCGTTCATGCCTCGTGCCTTAGCAGTAAACGTAGTAAGAATAGTAAAAATACGTTTACTACGCTGATCAAGCACGTGTGTTTTCAAGAATGTAAATATAGGTCAATGCGTCACTACGGCTCATTCAATTTTAAGAAATTATATAGGTTAGTCTATCAATGTAAGCATTTATTATTTACGTAAGAATATCTTCGGAACTAAGAATCGTAGAAACTTCAAATAGAAACCATTTCAAAGAATAAATATGGATCTATCTTTTCAACATATTTGTAACAAATGTTTAACAATTTATTATTTATAATTTCATATAAATAATTTGTATGTTGAAATTTTTGTAAATTTATTATTTCAGAATATTTAATATTATTTAATATTCTTATTATATATTATACGATAATTTTTTATAAACAATTTATTATAAACAATTGTTTAATAAATTATAATTATAAAAGGCAAGCAGTTTTATATTCTTTCAGATTATATAATAAAAAATTTGCTTAACATTTTGTTATAAACAATTTTAAAGCTTTTCTCTATAATAGCAAATTTGTTTGACGTATCACGCTTTACTAAATACTTATCATACCAAATAACATCCATTAATCGATCATGGAATTTATAGATCGCACCAAAGACAATAGAAGCAATCGTCTGAGATAAACATCTGTGTACACACACAAACACGTACTCGCACAAGCATACGCACTACTTCCCTTTCTAGAGAAACGCTATTTCTATTACGCAAATGTAGACACTTAGTACTCCAATTGAGTATCAATTAGGTAAATTTCATTCAGAAGCTAAACGAATTTTCTCAATCCATTGAAAACTCAATTACTGTTATCGTTACTTTTGGTTTTAATCGTTTTCAAATAATGGAAACTTGATTTTTTTTTTATACGCAGATAAAAAACCAAATAAATGAAGATGATACGAAAGACAATTGTCGAATGTTTATTTCAAATGTTTGTATATAAGAAAAAATTTATAAAAAATCAAAATACCGATTAATCTTCTCTTTTTATATAATCAACACAAGGCAGCAGATAAAATTAATTCCAAATCTGTATTTCATTGATAAGAAAAAATCATTAAAAATTACAGAAAAAATATATTTTTTCAGAAAATAAATATCCATCTGTAAAATAAAATTTAAAAAATTTTTTAAAATATGTGAAAAATGATATAACATAAAAAAAAGGAATGTCCTTACTCACTCTTTCGGTTTCATTATCGAGAAAAATTCTTCCTTTACTTTAAAAAGAAAAGTAACAAAAGTGAACGAACGGTACGATGACACGTTAAATAAAAGATAGATGATCGATTTAAAGGTTCCGACGATGTCGTACGAGATTCATCTTATCAAGGGGAAGGAATTTTCTACGAGAGTTCAACTCTCGCACGTTTATATTTCTTTTCTCCAAAAGTGGATCCCAAAAATAGAGAGAAGAAGAGAGAGAAAACTCTTTCGTATTGCGAACGAAATTTTCTTCAAACAGCTTCTTACTTTCTATCTTTAAGCATCAACCTTCTTAAAGACGTGCCGAAAGCTCAAATGGAAGAAAGCTTTTTCTTCCTTTCTCTCGAACGAAAGAGGGAAAGAAGGAAAGAAGGGGAAAAAAAAGGCAAAAGAAAATTTTATATTTTATTATATTTTCTACGTCGCAAATCGCCGTTAAAAATTCTTTCACTCTTTAACTAAAATGGTTCTTTTACTTCGAGTATATATCCTCTTTTTACAAACTTCAAGATATAAAAATAAAATATTTTCCAAACGTTAACTTTTTTACGAAACAAAATAGGTCGTCTGTAAGATGTAATATATTTACATAAGTTAATCGTTATAATTGTCTACGATCTTTTCCTTTTCTTCTTCTTTGTCATGTTTGAATTAAAACGAAAGAAGAACAATATTTAAAATTGTTTAAATAAAAGATTTATATTCTTCGGATATTAATTTTGTATGTAAGAAAGTAGAACGTTGAAATGATATAATATATTAACAAATTATTCGTTATAATTGTCTACGATTTTTCTTTTTGAATTAGAAAAATAAATGAAATTTAAAGTCGTAAAAGTAAAGAATTTATTTTTCCCACTAACATTAACATTCCTGTTAGAAAATAGGTCGCCAGTACGATAAAATATATTTTTATCATAATTTTCTACGATTTGTCTCCTTCTTCATGTTTTTTTCCTTATTGTGCTTAAATTAAAAAGAAAAAAAGACATATACGTCTCTTACATGATCGACATTACAGCAAGGATTGCTTTACCTTTTAAAAGTATTCGACTTGAACTGTCTCGCAAATATCAACTCACCTCCAATATCTAACGAAACAATGCATAATGTAAAAGTCACAATAGAATTTTACTCGAAGTGGTTTCCTTGCCACTTATACGTTCTCTCCTACGATGGAAGTCTCAACAAATAACAGCTCTCATGTCCGACTGCTAACCAAATAGCATAGAATTCTTTCGCGAGAGGCTACATTTGAAATAACATTTTATTGTTAAAAGGAAAACGCGTTATGAAAAAGAAGAAAAAATTTATTTCACTCTTGGAAATCTTCTTCTTCAAAAAAAAAACAAAAACGGTCTACATTCTGTAAGTATCAAAATATATATTTTATTTTTTCTTTTCAAAAAGAAACAAAAAGAAAGTAGAGAGAAGAAAATATTTTATCCAAACTTTTCTTTCAAAATTATGAACGATGATTAAACTGAATGGTTGGAGACGGGGAGGGGTAGAGAAGAGTAAAAAAAAATTGTGAAAGTTTTGTTAACAACAGAATAACATTCTTGTGTGCAATAAAATACCACATTGTAAATGTAGGAAGGTACGATAGCTATTTTCAAGTCGTTCTCACGTTTCTCTCTGTCCCCCTTTTTCAACCAAAATTCAGAGAAACACGTCCACCATTTGCCTAGTCTAGCGTCCGTTAAGTAGGATAATAGTATGCCAGTAAAATTACACTTCCCAAGAGGCTACTTTACCAAAGGCGAAAACTTTCGGTTCTATCGGAAACAGTCCTCTCTCCCTCTCTCTCTCTCTCTCTTTCCCTTTTACCCAGAAGCGAAAATTTAGTATGCAACTTCTTGCAAACGATGTCGTACCGGCTAAAGAGAAAAATCTATTTCTACCTTCCGGCAAATCGATGCCCATCAAATTATTTCAGAGGTAATCAAAGGATTTAATGAATTAATGAATAATTTCAAGCCACTATCCTTACTTTAGAAATATCTTTTTTTACATAAATTATCAGTATATTTTATTTTATATTAATATTTTTGAATAATCAATATTTAAAATAAAATATTAGTATGCATCTTATATCAATATGCAACCCCGATGCAATCCTATCCCTATTATAAATATTGGTCATCTATTTAAAATACAAAACAGATATTATTTATAGTAAAACAAATGTTTATAAATGCTTACAATTTATTTTATAAAATACTGGCAAATAAATTAAAGTAAATTTCCAAGCCCTTTACGTTATTTTAATAATATCTTATCCTTTAATTCTACAATAATTTATACATCTGATTATTTAATCCAAATTTTCTACTACCTTTTATCCCGGCTGACTATTCTAACGTTTATAACACTGTCCGCTTATCCTTTCTTTGGTCTAAAATGTCATTCCATGGATTTTCTTGTAAATTAAGTAAAGTATTTTAACCGTCTACTTCTTTTTTCCTTTAACTTCATAAAGCTACATAAACGGAGAAAAAAAAGGAAAATTTTTGTACGTAATCAGAGGTAAAGCAACGGTAAACTAGAGAAACATTTGTTGTTTCTTCTACAAAGTATTACAGTGACAATTAATCATAGATTTAATATCATTTTGTATTCTTTTTTAGAAACATGTAGTTTTGTTTTTTTATTTTTGGTTCTAGCAGGTTACTATGGGACCGTAATCACTCCCAAAGGGACTTATTAAAGCTAGCTTAAAAGGCAAGTATATTAAGAGAACAGTTAATAACTTTATTTCTATTTAATTCTACAACTAACAATATCGTCGAAAATATGCCCATTCATTCTACTTAAACGTAAGCCGGAAATTGCCTTTCCTATATTTTTTATTTTTTATTCGTCTTTATTATTCTTTTCTTTTTACAGGTATGATAGGATCCATTTCCTTCTACGATCGTTTAACAACAAATTTTAATTTTTATATTAAATTTATTAAAGAGAAACAAGAGAAAAATTTTTGTCTTTTTTTATTTCCTTTTAGAAAGTTACGTCGCAATATTCTCTACTGTCGACTTAAAAGATCTATCCAAGTAAAGAGAGAACGAACAATACTCAGAAGAAGAGGATAGAAGGAAAAGTATTTCCCTGCGTGGTGACAGCTTGCTCAGAATACCGACTTCCTGAAAGATCGGAAGACTCTTTACTTTGACAGGAGTCCCTTTTATTTCGGAATTCAATGACAACATCCAGTCATATCATTTTCAAAAAGAATAGTATGAATTTAAGGATAGATATGAAAATAATAGATAATCCGATAAATTACTCCACAATTTTTAATAGAAAATATATTAATTTCTTTTGTCATTTCAATATAAAATAATAAAAAATGATGGAATAGATAAAATATGAAGATACAATATTTATTGAAATATTGTATAAAGTAGTAAAGGTTCTTTTCAGTATAAAAAATACTAGGCTTATTTAAATGTATAAATTTTGAAAAAATTCTGACATTATTTATAACAACTGTCAATGATATTTACTTCCATAAAAATATTATGTTTAATAATTTAATCATATATAATAAATTATTACCGAATATTAACGATGAATTTAGAAACATTTAACGCGCAATTAAAATATATTATAAACTCGAAAGTGAATATTAAATTTGCACCTATTTTCGGTTCTTTCATTAGAAAATAATGGAATACACAATAGACTAGAGTCCGGTAAACGGTAATTCCAAATAGGCCATTGGTGTTTCTAGAACAATAAGCTTGTTTACCCCTATTAATGACGGACTATATTTGTCTTGCGATAGAAGCACGAGTAACGTGGATGCGTCAATAATAATTATAAACATTTTTACAGTTGTACACATGTATACAGGATCTTTCGCCTAATTATATCACCTAAAATGTCTCGTTTATTTCCTACGATAAAAAAAAATGTTAGAAGAAAAAATATTCTGTCCGAAAGCGTCAATATAGTGATGGGCTGAATTTCTTTTCAAGTTCATTTTTTTCGAGATATCAAAATCATCATATTTTTTTTAAATAGGACTGCATATTTTTACTACAATATTTTTATATTATTATTATTATTAAGTGGCGTCGGGAACTCAAAAGTTCATTACCATCACTATGGCTCATTACCCATCTTAATCGACGTGATTTTATGAGGTTAATAATGTCGGATCTATTATACAATATACGCAATTCCACGTTGTGTCATTTTCTCCATTCGCATATTTCCTCATCTCTTTTTGTGCCGAAGATTTTACAAAGTATTTTATTCTCGAATAGCCTAAATTTCTTTTCTTCCCGCATGATAAATGACCATGCCTCGCATCCATAAAGAACTACCGGTAGAATGACTGTTTTGTATATTCTGATCTTTGAGTGCTTAGACAATAACCGCGAGCTGAGTAGTTTATTGACCGAATAAAAGGTCTGGTCGTTTTCAAATCCAACATTTAATAACCGATCAAAATAGTTTTATTAGTATTTAGTTACATCTATAATCAGATTATCGTTCCTATTTTTCACCATTTCTGTCCTTGCTTGAAATCCCTTCCTAAAGTTATTTATCCCCAAGTACATACCACGAACGTTACTGCTTTGGCAATTTTCGTCTATCTTTTCTATTTTCTGTTTTAGGTATCGCCGCTTCTTATTCTTAAACATATTATGCGTCGGTTGCCTAATGTTTAGAAACTGGTCCCGGGTTTCATCCGTGCTTTGGGTCAGCTACGTGATACGCGCTTCATTTCGGACTTTAACGACTTTCTCGCAATCTTCGTCAAACCACGGTTTGTTTTTGTGACTTTTACAAAAACCAACTATGGCTTCCGCCGATTTAAGGGGGGGGAGTAGGGTTAATTCGGTCGAAAAATGGCATATTTTTATGAATTTTTATTGAAGAAACGGTTAATATAAATGATGTTATTCCAATGCGGTATTGTCAAGTCATATTTCAAAAATACTCTATAAATATTTCGTGAGAAAATATAAAGATTTGAGCCAGTGGCAGCAACTTTTGTCAGGCACCTCGAAAAAAACGCGTTTTGCGGTGGACATCAGAACTCAAGACTGGATTATCGAAAACAAAAAAACCCAAGTGATTCTATTAGTTTATAAGTTTATCTAGGTAGCCCTGTCGAGAAAAAAAATTTTTTTTTTTTATTTTTGGTGGCATTCTAAAGTCAAAAACCCGATTTTCGGCCAAAAAATCAACATTTGAGCCCCTATAAAAAATACTTAAAATTAAAAAAATAAAAAAACTCGACAGCGTTACCTCGCTAAATATGTGTAGAAAAAGTGTGCAAAAAATCAAATTGATCGGTTCAGTAGATCTTGAGTGACAATGTCCACCGACTTTTAAAACGCAAGTTGTGGGAAAATCGATGTAAAGTTTGACATTGAGAAATTTCAAAATTCATCATAAATTTCTTTTTACGTTTATAGAGTCGTCAATTCTAGGTTTGTACATTATGGAAATGTCATCAGAGGTGTCCAAAATACGTTGTTGCTCTTGTCTATGTCTAAACCGACCTTCTTTGCTTTGAAGCGTAGTTTTGATATCAGCTCGATTAATCCTTTTTTTGTAATACGAAGCATACTAAAAATGCTGTATCTCAGTCATTTTTTCTCAAATCGACTTGAAATTTTCACAGAATATTCCTGAAATATGACACCTTCGCCACAAAAAGTTTCAAAAAATCGAAAAAAAAAAATTAAATACCCCCCCCCCCCCTAAATATCACGTCGCGTACGTTTTCCCATAATTTATTAACCGAGTTGTCTTCCGATTCGTCTATTTCCTTCACGGTCGCGGGTCTGTTCGATACTTCGGCCGTGTACTTTATCCCTTTTTCTCCTTCGATACTTTGTACATTAAACCGTTTATTTCCTATACACTGCCTGTTTGTTTTATTTATCGAAAGACGTTCCCTCACCCTAGCAATTACCAAAAGATGATCAGAGTTGCAGTCCGTCCCCCTATATGATCTAATATCGAGTATATTTGTGTACCGTCATTTATCCGCCAGAAAGTGATTAATTTGGTTACACGTCTTTCCATCCGGGGTAATCCAAGTTTGTTTACGGATATTTCTATGCTTGAAATACGTGCTTTTGACGATAAAATTTTTTCCCGTCGCGAAGTTGATTACCCTTACTCCGTTATCGTTACTTTCCTCGTGTAAACTTTCGAGCCTGATTGTTGGTCTGAAAATATCCTCTTTACCGATTTTCGCGTTAAAATCTCCCAAGATTATTTTCATGTTCTCATGTACTCATGTTCAACTCATGAACATGAATTCCTCAAGGTAGTCCCTGCCCGGAGATCCGAACGGGGGACTAATTTACCTCCGAAAAATTTTACCCTAGCAGGATCCATGGCGAGGTTTGGTTGTTACCAGATAAAGTCTTTTTACGGTGTGAGCTTATCAGACCTACGACTAATCCCCCACCAGGAGGGCCTTTTCCAATCGGCTGTCCGCGACTGCTTATTCACTTTATTCGCAGCTGACCTCTATCCCTATCCGAGAAAAGGAGGCCATTCCTCTATCCGCAACCTGAGGACGCGCTATGTCGTGGTGACTGGGACCCACCAACCCCGGAGACCATAACAACTAGTTTTACTTCCCCGAGACTAGCAGCTGTTATACTAACACAGACAATATTCTTATAGGTTATAAAAAACCGAATCCAACGATGTGCAATATGTTGACCTTCAGATAACCTTTACTGAAAAAATTGTGAAAAGTTTGTCAGGAACTTCAGTACGCGCTCGGAAGACGGTAATGAAGAAACAAATACAATCAATGTGTAAGATACTCATCAAGTAAAAAATCTTCTCCTGTACAAGAGACAATATTTCACAATTTTCTCGGTAAAGGTCACTTGAAGATTAACATATTGCACATTGTTGGATTCGGTTTTTTATAAGCTACAAAAATATTCTAGTATAAATATGCAATCCTATTTAAAAAAAATTACGATGACCTTGATATCTCGAAAAAAATTACCTTAAAAACAAAATTCAGCCCATCACCATATTGGCGCTTTCGGACAGAATCATTTTTTTCTCTAACATTTTTTTCTATCGTACGAAATAAACTAGATATTTTAGGTGGTCGAGTTAGGCGAAAGACAACAACACCTGAGAAGGCTGAAGACACAACAAGACCCTGTATATATATAATATATCCGTATTTGCATCTAATATTTTACTCGATAGTATAACCAAAAAAAAAACAAAAACAAATCAATTAACGCATATAAAAAACTATTCACGAAATATTATGGCACCTTTATTTATTCACGCGTGTGTAATATAACTCGTTACAAAAAAGAATTAAATTATCTGAATGTACTGGGAAACAAACGTGAGCAGAAATATTTTCTAAAACGTTAACTTGATCAAAACTGATAAATGTTATTGCAACGAAACGTATGCAAATACATTCTTTTGACAAAATACATATTGCGAAATATGTCACAAACAATATGCATACGTTAGTATTATATATATACTATTTAAACAATGTATTTAACAATCGCATAGACAGAAATTTAACGGAACGCATTTTACCACTTCGATAACGAGGCTCTTGATTGAATTTTCTCCATCGACTATTGGATTTAACAGCTTCTATTTCGTGAATGAACGAAATTGGAAACTAAACGTGGAAAACACGTATCGTTAATAAGAGAAGAAACTGATATCTGATTTATCGAATAAATATATTTTATTTTTTGTCTTTTTTCTATGTACATACATGTGTACCTAAGTACACCCATTATCGTAAAAATATATTTGTTTTAAAGTTGTAAATGAGAAAAAAACTTGTATAGGAAAAGAACAAAATAAGAGGTTGCGAAAAAAAAAATTAGATGAATTATGCGAAAAATTTAGTTTAACTTACGTTCGACTGTCGAACTGCTTCTCACTTTATAGAACTTTTCGCTTTTATTACCTCTTAACTCCATAGATGGATGGCACACAAAGCCCAAGTTAAAAGTTTTTCCAAAGAAATAGAAGACCCTAGTCGACCGTATAATTGACAATTCGATAAGAAAAATAATCACATTTGAAGTTAGAGAAAATTGATAGATACTTGTGCGCGTGTGTGTAATCGGTAATTTAAACAGTGAATTAAATAAAAAACTGTAAAAAAATTATATTTATATGATTAACTTTTAAACAAGTTGTAATCATAATATTAAATAAATGTAATGGTATTTAAACAGTTAAATTTATAAAATATTTAATTGACTTTCAAATAAGTTTTGATTGTAATTATTAAATAAATTTTATAAATTTTCTTAACCTAAATAAACCGTAATAATTACCTATACAATACTAAATAAACATTGACAGAAAATAACGAATCTTTTTTTGGAATATAAATTGAAAATAATCGAAAATAAAAAGCGATTCTTTCTCATTTATAATTGGACCGTTTATTTTGAAAGTGGTGTAAGTCCATTTTTGAAAAGAAATGAGATATCACGTAATTCATGCTTAATTTTATGTAAATTTTTTTTGTATAACTAGTCCGTGTTTAATTTCTTAAAAAATTTCCATGTTTTGTACAATTTAAAATTGGTCGGTAAATGAAATTGCATAATCATAGATATATTAACCTTTAATTTTCTCGAAACAAAAGAAAATGGAATTACACCACTTTCAAAATAAATGGTCCATTTATAAATTTTGACTATAGTAAATTCTTATCATTTATTCAACTATAATGTATTACTACTATACCACAGATGGATACCTTAAACTGTGAGCAATGTGAAACGGGTCAACTGTAATGTAGAGAAAAGTATTTCGTTGAAATAAACGATCGTTTGTCCTGAGAAAATGAGTGCTACCGAAGTAGTTAGTTAAAGTATACGTCATACTACTTGTACAGTAGTAACACAATGCATTAATCAGCCGATAGGAGAATGATGCTAGATCAGCTAAATTCTCACGCGACGTTAGCAACTTAACAGTCTATGGGTCACTATATACCCAACTATGGCCACTATATACCCTATATTTATGTATTGTTCTCTGTTACACATTATTTGCTTAACCTTTGATAGAATATAAAAGCTAATATTGTCTTTATCGAATAGTATGGATATACTTGAAAATATCGATCTTTTCTAACGTCTTCGGAATAAACAACATCGTTCACATTGATTTTTTTACTTAACGAAACCTTTTTAAATATATATTTTCATATACCCACGTAATACGATCTTAATCTTAATGCAATGTAATTAATCGTGAAGAATAGTGTAATCATTAAAAGTTTTCTAATTACGTGATGCATGCAAACCATTCGTTACGCAGACTTACACGCTTACTTATTACTTTCTTTATCACTATTTTAACTTGAGTCTATATAATAACCGTTAAATACGAGATATATGTATTCATCGGTGGGTTGAAAAGTTTTTACCTTAACATAAAAACAATTATTTTTAAATCCATTTTTCTTTAAAAAACATAATAATAAATATATATAAATATATATATGTAGGATTCGTTAACAAATTTGGCCGTTGGACTGGCTGGACCGGGACTCGAACCCGGATCTTCCGCTTTCCGGGCGACTGTTCTTTAACCATTGAGCTATCCAGGGCCCACTGTCCAATCTCCTCACGAATGCCTATTTAAGTGTTTGGCTTGGAGGCGCTCGCATCCCACATATATAAATAATATATAATAATAAAAGTTCCTTTAATAAATATACTAACTAAAAATTTGTAAAAATACTGATTCAAAAAAAATCAGTCATTGTACTCTTCACTTATATAACACCCACTAATACTTTATTACAAATATTAACTCAAAAATATCATTTAATAAATATACTAACAACAAATTTATAAAAATTTGACTAAATAAATATCAGTCATTGTACTCTCTCTCTCTCTCTCTCTCTCTCCCTCTCTCTCATTCTGTCATACTGTCATTAGTGTAGGCTGTATAGGTTCGAAAGGTAGGGAAGGGCCACTGGGATGAAACGTCGGATACAGGACTACGTACTGTCATGTCGATGTATTCTGTTGTCATATGGATCTGTCCTTATCATCGTTCGTCTCGTACGCGTTTACGACAGCTCGACATACGCTATTTCAACGTGCATTATCGATACGCTGTTATCGCATCTATCAACGCTTCTTTAACGAGTGTTCATCCTTCTTTCATAGGATATATCTGACAGATCTTGCATATATTATCAGCAATTCATAACGTTAACTTAAACTCATTAAATTCAGATTTTTTACAATCTATCCTAAATTAATTTTAAGATTTACATTATTAACATCCTGTGATATTCTATATATTTTATAAATCTACAAACTCAGAATCAGGTTTTTCAATTCATCCTTAATAAATGTAAAATTTTGTTTAATTA
Source organism: Polistes fuscatus (assembly GCF_010416935.1). Taxonomy (NCBI): domain Eukaryota; kingdom Metazoa; phylum Arthropoda; class Insecta; order Hymenoptera; family Vespidae; genus Polistes; species Polistes fuscatus. The sequence goes on along the minus strand of NW_025113162.1, from coordinate 305,996 downwards.
AAATTCTTTTGTAATGTTTAAATCTTATAAATTTTTAAAGAACATATATTGGCATAATAAAATGTGATTTAACGTGATATTACATAAATGTAAAACTCTTTTTTATTGGTTGATAAGGATATCAGACAAAAAAAGAAGAAAAGGATAATATAAAAAAGGGGAAAATCACAAAGAAGGGCTTTGTGATGTAACGAAAAGAGTAAAACGTAAAACGCACCCTTCGAACTATGTGTATTACGATACATGGGGCATAACGAAAATATACTGCAAAAATTCAGAAATTAATACCTTATATGTAGAAAAAGAAAATTACATTAGCATAAGTCCATAAATGTCTGAGTTTTGAATTATTAAGTAGTAAAAGTCAATCGTCCATACATGGTCTGACATTAAACTTTCTGTTTTATTTAGTTAATTCTACTAGAAATTTAGCTTTATTTTTCATTAGAAAAGAATATTCAGAGCTATATTAATTTATTTATTTTTTCGTTACACCTTGTATTTTATATGCGTACATCAACAGGATTTTATTTAAAGTATATTAACTTGTCGTAGCTAAAATACTCGATTCAAAAAAACGACTCATACATCCTCGTGAAATCTTATAACACTTTTGAAAACGTTTAACGCGACGCCACGGTTGAAGTACTTACTTGTGAGTAACTTGAAGATATTAAAATGAGAACGCGAATAATATAGAGAACGAGAGAGAGGGAGAGAACACACGTTTGACCGCGAAGAAATCCAATCTTATAGAGGAAACTCTCTAGAACGAATGTCGAATCTTGGAAAATTATGCATGAATGAGCAAAGAGTGTTGAACGTTGCACCAAGTTTTCCTTCTTTCCAGTCGATTATATTGAAACGAAGAATTTATAATGATATGGAAAATGAAATAAATTTATTTGAGATATCTTCTACTGAAATATAATATAAACGTGGATTTCCAAATATTTATATCGATGTTTACCATAAATATATTTTTAAATTTTCTTTCTCTTAACTAAAATAAATTTTAAAATTTAATTTAAGAAAGATATAAATTTATTTTTAAATTTATTCATAAGAAATATATGAATCTTCAAGTATATCAATATTTATCATAAAGATATTTCTAAATTTCACTCATGTGTATATAAGTATATTTGTGTGTATGTATATATATGTAAATATAATAATATAATAGAATTATAATTTCGTTGAGTTAATCTATTAAACGTATTTTATATTCGTACGTTCGCATCATCATTTCTGTTGAATAGGTACGTGGGAAAGAACATGAATAATGTAACACGTGAATATGATTTAGCTATCGGCTACGTTAGATACTATTTTAGGGAATAAACGTAATCTGTCAAATTTCCTCTCCCAGCAATACACATACATATACATATACATGCATATAAAATCGCATGTCCGAAAATTATCGTTTACGATATGAAAATGAATATTTTCTTCTTCTATTATACAAATACGTGAAAAATCTTAAGGTTATTTAACACGTGTCATATATCAATACGAGTTCTCTCTCGAAATTAGTTTCAATTTATATTTAATATTTCTAGTACCGTATCGTTCGAAATTATTTTAAAAATAATAGAGGAGAGGATAAAAAATTTTTTCGAATTTATTAAAACGACGAAAAGTATTCTCTATGAATATTCAATGATGGCTCCTGTTAGATATTCTTTATCTATCTCTTAACGGTTACATAAAAAATAAAACGGCCCCCATAATCAAATTCGAACCTTTTAAAAATTCATAGGCGTCTTCGATCGATCCTTTTTTCAAAGTAAATATCTAACTAATCCATATATGTACTCACGTACATGAATATATATATATATATAGGTACATAAAAAGAAAGAAAAGAAAAGAAAAGAAAAGGAAAGAAAGGTAATGGTAAAAAGTGATAAGAGAATTTAATGGCGAAATTCTTGATGAAATTCCATCTTCGAAATCGTCGTTGATTATCCGTACGTAATCGATACAACGTATAGACCGTCTAATAGCGAGTTACCGATATCTGGTTTACTACGGAATGTGGTATTGCACCCAATAGGCTATCCGCAAGTACCACCCCCTAATTAAACGGCCGATTATCGGTCCGATCGACTAACGATATTCTATTGTCACATTGATTAACTTTTCCGATAACTATGCGGGAGACAAATTCCATATTTTTTATTATTATTATTTTTTATTTTAAGTGAAAACGTTCATAACAAGTTTGTTCCTATGTACTCGCTACGTGACCTTTACAAAATTTATAATAACGACTTATTCTACTAGCTTTTTCAAAAAACTGTAGGTATACAACATATTTATCGTTTTTTGATTTAAGTGTGCAGACAACCGGATGATCTACAAAACTTTGGAAATATCTTTAATGGTACGTAACGTTAAATATAAAATCGATTATGTAATGATCATAATCGAAATGTTCTTAACGATCATCGGTCTCAGCAAGGAAATTACAAATTCTGTGCTACCTACTATAACTACTACTACTACTACTACTACTAGAAGCTAAGCTAGCGGAATCAACTAGTATTGGGAAGGTCGATCGTAATCATTGTCGATAGGAATAGTTGGGTATTATTACTATAACCATCGAACTCTAAACTACATGAAAATTACAGACATTTGGTAAATACTTGTCTGTCAATGTATTACAGATCTGAGAAATTCATGATTAAACAACATTTTAATTATTCGGTGTAAAGTTTGAACAAAAAAATAAAGTTTGACGATAAAAATATATTGTAAATAGATACACGTGTAAACATTGTACATCTATATAACTAACTTATTGTTAATAAAACAGAATGTCGAGAGATGTTACACTTGCAGGAGACTAAGGTCAGGTTCATTAAATCCTCGACAGGTAAGACATTGATGAGTTTTCGTGTATCTACCCACTGGTTTAGGATCCTGTACGATGTTAGCCCAGTTGCTAGCCCTCAGACTTACAATTAACTGTTCCTACGCATATAGGAATCTTGGAACTCGAGATTGAGACTTGAGTTTGACTAGGGTATACATAGAACACTTCAAACGACAGGGACCAAGTCGATCCTAGCAATTTCATTCTGATTCCGCTCTTCGACGTGCCGATGTGTTATCTTAAAAGGGATGACGTTATCCGATTATCAAATTTCCTTTGATACATCAAGATATCCAAGAATTTAATTTATATATATATATTATATTATATTAAATAACCAAGAAAGTTCCTATATATCATTTAAATAATTTTCTTGATTAAGACGACGCGAATTTGCTTGATTACCTGATATTTATAAAGAATAGATTATATTAAATCATTTCATAATTTTTATCACTTTTCTTTCTGATACAATGTTCGATTTTTTGTATCAAAAAAGTATTATATTTTTTCATTAGAAATTAACAAATTGTTCACTACATGGAGACAAATTTTTAACAACAATGGTTAATATATTATTAATTAAATAAATGTCTTTGTAAAGTTATAATCGTTGAAATTAATTGAAAAATAACCAAGAAGTTTATAGCGTTTTAAATAATAGAAATAAATGATAGGATCAACGCAAACTTTTTTATCTACTAAACATAAAATTGCGCTTATAGAAACTCGTCAAATTATTTGATTTCATTGAACGAAAATATTCATGTGGGATTAAAGTAAGATAGAAATAGAAATAAAAGTGGATGGAAATTATAGAAGAAATTCGAATAAAGGAGACTAATTTACGTTCTACGAATCCCATTTTCCTCGATCTCGCATTACTCGTAGTAAGTGCGCACGAGAAATTTTGCAATCTAACTTTCAACCAAAAATACGTTGCTTCCTTTTTTTCTTTCTTTCTTTTTGCTTTTTTTTTGCTCCTCTTCTTCTGCAAACTATATAGAAACGTCGACCTGTCTCTGAAAAGCATGATAAGGGTCGAACTAACTTCGAATAGAACATTCTCTTTCTTTTTCTCGCTAAACTGACGAGAATTTTAGTCAAAGAAAGTAATACCCACCATTCGATCGGTAACTATTCTGTTCTTGACAATTACCATCTCTCTCTTTTCTTCTCCCCTTTTCGGTATTGAATTCACGGAAGAAGGATCATAAAATTTATCAAACAAAAAAAAAGAAAAAGAAACAAAAATTAATTTCCCCCTTAACAAAAAAAAGAAAAGAAAAGGAGAACAAAAATAACTCCAATCGACCGAACGAATTCAGTTAGAATTCGAGTTAGAAAAAGATTCAGAAAGAAATGGAGTACAAGTTTTTCCATTCTGATCCTTTTTCGACTGGGTCAGTCACGTATACTCACACACGTGTTGGCGTCACGTGCGTGGTCTTGCAAAACAGATTCGAATGGTCTCGTGTGAAAAAAAAAGAAAAAATACGAGAAAGAAAAAGAAAAGGATTCCGTATAAAATGGAAGGAAAAAAAAGATGACCATGATGAAAAAGAAGGGGAACATCTTTGTTCACTTAACTAGAAACCCCTGATGAAAAAAAAAAAAATAAAAAACTAACCGAGAGTATTAGAAATTTTTCCCGATGTCTCTTACCAATTGTCGTCCGATCACTTTTACTGGTCATGAGCGTTTGGCTTGAAGAAGAAGACTAGTCGAAACGATTGTGCTCAATTTACAATGAAATCGTTTCTTAAAAGATGATCCATTATTCATGAGGGACGTTTCGTATGGCGACAAAGGGAAGTCGATCCCCTTTTCATGCCTCGTAAAACTGCTTATCACGTGAAAATGGTCCCAACTAATGCCATATTTTCTCAAGTTTCCTTTTACAAAATGCTGCAATATGCCATAACCATTGGTCTAACGTAACCAAAGCAACTGACCATACGCTGAAAAATATTCGTTAACCCAATTATGATTCCAATTCTTTTCTATTTTCGAAATGAAAATGTTTTAGACTAAAGTTTTTGTATTTTTACCGAAAAATAATGTAGCCTTTTATCAGAAAAGTCGACTTTGAAATTATCTTGAAATTGTTCTTTAAATAAAAAATAATAATTGCTTTAATATTTGTTTGCAACGGAATTATAAATTAAAAAGCACGAATGAAAAGAAAACATTACTTTACTCTTAAATAATATTAGGAGTACAAATAAGTTTCCGCAATTTTTTGTCAAAAAAATAATATTTATTGTGAAAGAATGGTAGTTTAAATTTAATCGAAGTATTGTCCATAATTTACAACTACTTTTTCCCATCTTTCAGACAGCGTTCGGATTCCATGTCTGAAGAACTCTTTATCTTTTGAGGCTACCCACGAATCAACCAAATTTTTGGTATCTTCGTATGATGTAAACCGCTGCTCCGACAGTGCATGTGCTATTGACCGGAACAGATGATAGTCAGACGGTAAATCAATGTCTGGTAAATACGGCGGATGGGATAGTACTTCCCAATCAAGTGTTTTCAAATAATTTTTCACCGGAACCGCTACATGCGGACGAGCATTATCATGTAGAAGAATAATTTTGTCGTGTCTGGAGTAGTATTAAGGGCGTTTTTCCTTCAGAGCTCGGCTCTATCTCATCAATTGTGTTCGATAGAGAGATTCAGTGATTGTTTCGCTTAGATTAAGCAACTTATAATACACCACACCCCAGCTGATCCCACCAAATATACAGCATGAGTTTTTTTCCATGAATATTCGATTTTGTTGTGAATGTTGACGCGTGACCAGGTAGTCCCCATGATTTTCTTCTTTTTGGATTATCATAATGTATCCACTTTTCATCACTAGTGACGATTCGATGTAAAAAAAATTTTTTTTTGTGCCTAGCTAGCAGCATTTCACTCATGCATAATCGGCGTTCAACATCTCTCCGCTTTAATTCGTATGGAACCCAATTACCTTGTTTATGAATCATTCCTAACGATTTTAAACGATGTGAGACTGCTGTGTGACTTCTAAAGTAAGTGCAAGTTCCTTTTGTGTTTTAGACAAATCTTCCTCCAATAAATCCACCATTTCTGCATCCTCGTAAATTTTTGGCCTTCCGCTGCGATCTTTGTCTTTTACATCAAAATCACCATTTTTAAACTTTTAAAACCATTTATAACATGTTCTCTCACTCAAGACAGCCTCATTATATGCTTCTACGAGCAATCGATGCGCCTCAGCTGCAGATTTTTTTAAATTAAAGAAGTAAATTAAAAGTTCCCGCAAATGACGCTTATTTGGCTCAAATTTAGACATTTTTGGATAAAAAAAAATATATGATGCTAATAAGAAGTTAATAATATGATAGGGTTATGTTGCTCTTGAATGAGTAACCTAATTTTCAAGCCTGTTATCATCTGCGAATTCTAACGTAAGCCTCGTGCAATGTCATCTCTCTCAAAACTGCGGAAACTTATTTGTACTCCTAATATAAATGTTGGAAATACTTTTGAATATAAAAATATTAACATGAAGGGCTAAAGTTTAGGATGATTTTCTCATTTATTTTAAGCTGAATTAGAGGAATGCACTGATCAAATGCAAAAAAACGATTACCATGATGTATAATGTGTATCCCGTATTTGTTAAATATGCTGAAATTACAGTAACAGTGTCATAAATCATATCACAAGTTCGAATACCTCCAGAAGATCTTAGAAAACTCGATAAAGTAAGTAGTAGTATAGCATGAAGAGAAACGTATAAGAGAAGTTTCCGCCATACTCCTTCGTATACTGCTACTGCCACTAGTACATTTATAGCGATCCTTCCATTAGAAGACCACTTTTATAGTCAACCGTAACGAGTAACTTCTACCTATGCGATTTTGTATTATACGCTTTCAAATGAATACTCTTACAAGTAATTTTCTTCGTTGTTCACTTTAGTACTTGAGTACTAAACGTTGAAATTTTGATTAACAAAATTACGACGTTTACGAAGTTGTAAAAAATTGCAAGTATTTTATTTAATCTTAAGAACATTTAACGTCAACATTTTGTTTCTCTTTCTATTTTTTTCTCTCATTTTACGATCTTTTTGAAGGATGATTCGAGGACTTAATAGGCTTTTACAACGTTTGAGAGTAAATTTAAAATTTAAACAAATCGATATCCCTTTACGTTAGATAACCCCAACAAAAAAGTGTTTTAAGAGAAAGAAATAAAATAACGAAAGAAAGAAAATGAATGGCAGGATACAATATTAACCAGCGTCGTTCTCGCGAGAGCAACTCTGTTTAAAAATGGATCAACAAAGGTAGAGTCTCTCTAGCAAAGAAATACAGGTAGCAGATAAGTTAGAGATAAAAAGAAAAAAGAAAACAAATAGAAAAACGTTAAGGAAGCTGAGATTGATGGACCATCTTTTCAGGGTTGTAGAAATTGGTCAGCTATCCTTAGACATTTGGAAAAATAACAAACGAAAAGAAATGCAAGATAAGATAAGTAGCCAATTTGTAGAGACCCTATGCTATTCTTTGCTTCCAACATTTTTCACTCCACCTTCTCATATCGCTCTACTCTTTCGTAGGAGATTTAGGATATTTTAACAACGTTTTGTTACCAAAGAAATTGCATCTACCATTCTTGACTGATAAAAATTATATTGATCGTAGACAATGAATACAAAACGAAGAAAAAGAATATAACACTAATTAGAATTTCCTTCCATCCTTCCTTCTTTCTTTACTTTCTTTCTTTATTTATCTTATTTAGCAACACGTAAAGCTACCATTTGATATTTTTCTTTTTAACAAAAACCACGCGTTTACGCTAACCCAACCCACGCACATACACAGATATTACATTTTACGTACGAACTGGTATTATCCATGAACGAGCAAGTATTTATTTTGAAGGAGTTTTTTTGTATATCATCCATATTTAAATACGATATCATCTCATTTAATACACGCACCCTTTCCGAGAAACCATTAAAGATATCGCATTCGCGCTAATCTTAATTCGCCCACACGATTTAACGTCATTACCTTGTTCGTTCTACCTTTCGTGCTAATAATTCGTGCTCGTCTCGTGTTACCTTCGTATGCTCTTCTGACGTCAGAGACTGAACAAATAAAAGAAGAAAGTAGGGAAGAAGGTGGGAAAGGGGTTGCGGGGAACAAGAGAGAAAGAAAAAAATGGAAAAATGGGGAAAAAAGAAAAGTAACTTCCGAGAGTCCACAGAATTTTGCAACAATCGCATTAGCATCGCGACGATGTTGCCCGAGCAATCTAGTTCGCCATCGTTCGAGGGCAACTTGATTGATACGCGCCTAAAAAGTAGGCGTTAATCGATAAATCGACAACCATTAACTCTAATGTACTCTCCGTTCTGTTATTATCGGACATTAGAGTGAAAAAGATAGAATGAGATAGAGAATGCTATAAAGAGTTCGTCGAACTTATTTCATTCTTTTCCAATCTTTCTCGCGAATTTAGAAACATTTTAGGATCATTATTAGGCTAGCCGTTTGGAAGACAATCGAAATTAGGAATAAATTAGATCTTCAACGATAGAAATATGAAAGGAGGATATTTACGATTGAAGTGATTTTGACATTCGTCAGAAACGAATTCGCTACAATTGCGTGAGTAAAATTAATGAAATACGTTACCGCAATGAACCCGATGAAAAAGAGAAATAGAAAAAAAGAGAATGAGAGAACTGGCTGGTTTCGACGAGCGTTAATTTTTAATTAGCAACCCGAATGACTTCAAATAACCGGCGATATATTTAAAACTTCACGAACAGCACAACAACCATACATACTCGGTTATTCGTTATCGTACACGAATTTCCCTGAAGCTTGCTATCGAGTTTTGATAATAATAATTACATTTGACGAATTTTAAACGCACCGGGATAATAAATATACGCTAAAACGACAATTGTGATAGGCGCGTTGACGTTAATTCGAGTGACTTTTTCTACTTGATGAATTTTCAATGGTTAACCATGACACGAGTTTAAGTTCTGAGAAGTTTTTCTATTTTTTTTTCTTTTAATTTATCGTATATATTTTATTCTTATTTAATTAAAGTATTTAAGATCTATTCCGAATTAATATGAAAATATTTCTTTTCTAATTGTAATGATATGTATTCGTCATTTTTATATATAAAATATTTTTGTATGTGGAAAACTTTTAATATTTTATATTTAAATAAATACACCAGAGAATATATTTTATTTACCGATAATACTTTTTACTAATCAATTTTAAATTTGATCCTTAACGATATTTTAACGCATACAGATGAAAAAGATACACTACCTCGATACTGATAAACAGATTTAGTAATTAAATTTAATATTAAATTACAACGGCAATCATATTACACAAGTTGTACGTACTTTTACCTTATAATTTTAATATTTTATCGACTCGATCGATGATCAATTAAAAAAGAACAAAATATATTCATCGAGATAACAGATAATTATCATAAAATTCTTTAAGTTAAATGAAAAGAGCATTTGTACGAAATATATCTTCGTTCACCTGTCAAATAAATCATTTCCAAAAAAGAAAAATTGAAACAAAAATTGAAAAAAAGAAGAAATTCTAACATCGTGTCGATAAATGGTGGTTCGTTGTCAAGATTTCCTTGGAAAAGACATTAATTCGGGATAAGGTTGTAAACAAGGTAGACGGGTGTCTCACATTTTTCAAATGTCAAGAGGGCACCTTCCTACTTTCTCGTCTAAAGCAAAAACAAAAGGCAAAACGAAAAGTAAATTTGATAAACAGGCTTGGCGTCGCGTCATCTCGTTGCCAGACATGTTGCTGGTGACGTTATGCCAGCCGCAAAAGCTAGGGTATCATCAACCTGACACATGATTCGTCCTCTTATATGTATTATTTTATCTGCTTGATAACCAGCTTCATCAAGAATTATTTGTATCTTAATTGTAACAAAATATTTTTTTTTTACATAACTTTAACCTTTCTTAAAGGCGTGTAACTTTGAAGTCTCATATTTGAATTTATACTCCGGTATATTTACATTATTTTATTAACGTAAAATTATTTATTTAATATAACGAAATAATATCATATTATAACATGCAGCAAATATAACGTCACTAATTTTTATTTTATGTTACATTCATTCAGTTTCATTTGATGAAAAGTTTCAAGATAATTTCGTGGCCAACTAACAAATAGTTTTTCTTTTTTATTTTTTTTAAATAAGAACCTATTTTTTATAACACAACAATTCCAGGTAAGAAAAACAAGTGCTCTACACGATAAACATTTTTACATCCCTAATACAAAATATAAAAGAGAAAGAAAAGTATTGTTTAAAATAAATCCGTTTGAAAAATCAATCCGGTGCATAGTGATAATAGATTTATTTAGAAAAAAATCTCAAAACGATGATGTTTATTGAAATCGTTTAAAGAAATATGCACTCACAACAGTGTTTGTAATTTTAAAAATGTTGTAATACACTCTCTTTATCAACGTGAATGTGCAAATAGAAAAGAATGGTATAGAGAAGCTCTCTTAAAATCTCTTGAACTTTTACGTCGTTACCGTACCATACCGTATTGTACCGTACTGTATCGTACCGTACGGTTCCATACGTATAATCCTTGCAGTATTGTTTCGACAGCAAAACGCTTCATTGCCACAGACACTTGTTGTATCGAGAGTCTCGAGTGCACCCAGTCGGTTCACTCTCCAAAGACCCTTCATTGGCAACCCCTCATTGATCATGCGAGATCACTGAGAAGATCGAGAACGATACCATTTTTTTAAGCGACTAATTTATTTTTATGCGCACACACATACACACACATACGCGCGTGCGTCCAACATACGCAATTGGAAGAAAAAGGAAAACAATAATTTACGATTCCATCGGATCATTGTTTTTAAATATTTTCAAAGAAAAATAAAAATGAATAATAGGTGTATCATTTCGTAAGAAAAATCAAAATTCATGTTTAAGTCCATGTATTAAAACACATCCACTTTAAAAGTCATGCAAGAACGAATTATGCACGAAAAATCTTGTTATAATACTAACGACGTTAGTAATACCTAAGTCAGCATTGCGTGAGCAAACTTTACCAACTATTCGTGTTTCCTGTGTTCGATGAAAACGACTGAGAAGAAAACGAGACACGCACGTCTTATGAATCGACTGACGAACGTTATTCTATGAAAAAGAAAAATAGGCCATAGAAAATGAAAAATGGTAAACTTTCCAAGACCCGGCAAAAAAGAAAGAAAGAAAGAGTGTGTATGAGAGAGTGAAAAAGAGGGGGAGGGGGTAGGAGAGAACCATCATACGTCTGCATTTCTTAGCATGCAACGCATAGAGGAACACTTGAGATACGATGTTATCGTTGAATAATGTAGCGATGGTAAATATTGTTCCCTGAAGTCATAGTAGACGTAAGAAGAGATAAAGAAAAGTCTAAAAGTACAGAAACATTTCCCTTTCTTTTTCTTTTTTTTTCTTATTTCTTTATTTTTTTTTTTCAAATCCGTCTACTCACCCTTTTTTATCCCTCCCTTTTATTCTTTCCATTTCCCCGTAACATTTGTCAATCCCCTTTTTATTTTCCATCGTATAAATCAAGATCGTTGAGAAAAAAAAATAAGCCAAAAAATAAAATAAGAAGAAACAGACATTTGATTGTACAAACACTCGGAGATTTAACAAATGCAAGCCTAATTGAGTGAGCATTAAGTGTTATATTGGAGAGAACATTTGCTATACATCGAATGGTAAACATAACGAAAGTGGACAACTAAAACCCAAGTGGTTGTTGTATAGCAAAATCGATGAAAATTAACATTGAACGCAAACGAACACTTCACGAGTAAAAGTAATATTCGTTTTGCTTTTTATCGATTGCTTTATTTTGTATAAGGGATGGTTGTATGATGGTTGGAGGAAAAAGAAAAAGGAAGGTCATTTCACTTTGGAACGGGAAAACGGCAGTTAATCCTTCCAGTTTCGAAGAGATTACAACGGGAGTAACTAACAAAACGGTAATCCTTCTTCATCGATAGAAACTAACGAATCGAGGAGACTTTATATTTTCTATTTGGATTTATTCGTAAACCTTGAAGATTATCCATTTATAGTTAGTCAATAATCTTTTGATTTTTTAGGACTTAATTAATACCAAACTTGAGCGAAACATTCAAAAAATGTTAAAACAAACGACAGAATTTTTCAAGTTCAGTGTTTAGATAAAAAAAAACAAATTAAGAAAAAGTAAATCTTCGAAGTAATCTGAATACAACCATACTACAACTTTAATAAATCTGGACAGCACGATCAATGAGGTTAAATAAAATAGATTTATTTAAGACTATTATAAATAAAGAATAAACTCCATAAATGGTGAATTTCTGGAAATAAATTTTAAGAAAATCCATTCGAATCCTTTGCCAAGTGTCTCCGTTCAAAGTGAAATCGTGTGAGTAGAAACGACCTACCTCAAGATAATGGAACGCAATAACAGGAACGTTAGGAATTTCCACGAGTTAAAACCTGTAGTAAACCTGACTTTAAACACAATCCATTTATGCATGTATGTAAGTATATGTATGATATATAATTTATGTATGGATATAAAAATGATAAAGAGAATTCGTAATAAAGTATACACATAGAAAAAATTCTTGATCTTTTAGATTATTCATTGTTAATTTATAATAAAGTATACACATAGAAAGGATTTATGATCTTTTATATTATTCATTGTTAATACTAACACCATCAAATATATACGTACCACATAAGCTATTTACAAGATTTCTTTGAATGATAAAAATAAAAGGAAATATTTAATATTGAAATAATAAGATTTTGTTCACTATATAACTGAATATTTCATTTTCTTTTCTCGCAATACCAAAGAAACGAACGAATTTGATCGAAGGTCGAATAGGATGAGTGCCACTCGAAGGAATCTCCTCGACTCCTTCTTATTGCTCCTCGAAAGTGAACTCTTGAATCCGAAAAAGGAGAGTAAATTCGACGCTCAGCGTCGATTCGATTCGAAGAAGGCCGCATTAATTCTCGTTAGCTTTCGTAAAAGTCCAAGAGTACTTACAGATGCAATCTCAACGATATTTTGTATGTTATTTGACCACTTACCGCTCGAATTAGCCTCTTTCTATTTCTATTTCTCTCTTTGTTCGGTAAATCTTCATTTGAACGTTCGAGGACAGAGAGACAATCTCGGTACAAAAGAAAACTCGAATTCGGTGATGCATCAGGCGAAGAAAGAAAAAAGAAAAGAGTCAAGTTCCTCGTCCATTATTGGGAAATGCATCAACTTGATGAAGATTTCAATGACTCACCATAAAGTTTATAGCTCGAACACGATTGACAGATTTCTATCAAACCCCCAGTTTTACCAACCTTACAAGACTACGATCATTGATTTTTTTTTATTTTATTTGTACTTTTTATCAAGTACATCAACGATATTGCTAGAATGGGTCGTAGTAAATGTCCAAAATCCTTGGATCCTCGTACTTTATCTTCGTTCGTTGTAGACGATCCTCGAGATGGATAGTGAATCGAGAAAAACATTTAAGAGCTAAAAACCGTCAGTTGGAAGCTGGCAAATAAATCCAGCACGCTTTTCAATCTTGCGTGCTACTGTACAGCAGCTGCTGATCTACAGCCACCGTTCTACCATAGAATAGCGTGCGTTCCCATTACTTATAATCTAACGCGAATTGAATGCACCAAACGTTTCTGCTTTCGGTTGCACCATAAAGATTAATGACCATATGAAAAACGAGACACAGAAAAACTATCCCACCCTTCCATTCATCCCCTCTCCTTCACCTACTTTCTTGGGCACCATGCATACATTTGTATAGAAATTATTGTAGTTCGAGATAAAAATAAACAAATCAAATAAAATTATATATATATATTTTCATATATATAAAAAAGTACGATCGTATCGTATCAAGATATTTATTAGGAATAATCGGAAACGTCAAATTGAACGTCACGTAGCGTCGCGTCATGTCGTATTAATAAATAATTGACACGAACGATTCGATCGTCAAACGTGAATAATTACGAATGGCAAAGGACGACGAATGGGGACAGGATATTACATCTTGCCGAATATTTAAATAATCTCCCTCCCTCTTCGTAATATACGCAACTGTTATAAATTCCCTATTGAGATGCGTCATTTCTCTGATTAATATAGATAACGTTAAAAACGCAACTAATCTACAATCGTTATTAATGCAAAGTAATATCCCGAGTATCAAATAATTATCAAATAATTTTTAATGTATAATTTATAGATCTTATCGAAATAAGTGATAGAACGATAAAAGAAATATCAAAAAATCGATGATTAATGAATATTTGAAGATTAATAATTAATATTAGAATTACAATATAAGATCCAATCAGGATGTCTTACCTCTAACGAGAGTGAGAATACCCAATGGCATGACCAAGATGGCGACCATAAGATCAGTTATGGCAAGACTCATAAGAAAATAATTGGTTACATTCTGTAATCTTCTTTCCCAAGCAATGGCAAGGCAAACCAAAATATTACCGGCGGCTGTGCCAACTACGAGAACCAGTGCTAACATCGCCCACCAATTGTTCAGTCCGTAGTTGTCTACGTCGGTGCGCGCACCACCTCCAGCAGCTGCTCCTCCTTCACTTCCTACACCTCCAACAGCTGCCGCAACTACTCCTCCTACACCGGTGATACCGTCCTCTTTGAGGACAATCTTCAGCTCGTAATCACTCTCGTTCAATATTCTCTTTACGACCGATCTCACTGTCTCACTATTGTCGAGCTCTACGTCCATCAACGACGACATGTTCTCCACTTCGAGAGACTCCAGGAAGAAACCCTCGTAAGGTTCCACTCGTTCAAGCTCGATCATTGGAATCATCGATGCCCGAGTCATCGCTCGAGAACACCAATTTGACACAATTATTCAACTACACTGCACTCTTTTTTTTTATTTTTTTTATTTCTATTTATATCTTTCTCCCATTGTCTTCAATTACTTTTTGTCTTGACTACTTTTTAAAAAGAAACACACTAATGCGAAATCATCGATGACCGTCATCGTTCAAGGACGCGAATTCAACACAATTATTTAACTACACTGCACTCTTTTCTTTATTTCTATATATCCCACCCTCTTCAAAATCAATACACACGATAATATTCTTCTACCCTTTCAAACGTGCCTACTTTTTAAAAAGAAATACACCAACATGAAATTTTCGATTACTCGAGTTATCATTCAAGAATGCAAATTCAACGTGATACTTTAACAACACAACACTCTTTACTTTTTATCTCTCTCTCTCTCTCTATTTCTATCTTTCCCACCCTCTTCTTCTTCTTCTTTTTTTCTTCTTCTTCTTCTTCTTCGTCTCTTGAAACTTGGCTACTTTTTAAGAAGAAACACCAACAACAGACAACAACGCAGCTCTTTCACGAGGAACTCTTAACGAACCCGGTAAGACGACATTGTTTCAAAATCTTCACCCTCGTCTTTAACACTCCAACGCACATGCTAATTCTCTTTAATCGTTCCTTCGATTAATCTTTACATCTCGAAATACCCCGTGCTGAAAATTTATTAATTAGTTACTTCGAACAAACCAATTTTATATATATATGTCACCATTTAAGTGTTTAATTCCGTTATTGTATAAAATAACTAAGTATTGCATGGAATAACTAGGCGTTTTAGGAAAAGCATATAATAAAAATTTTATTATACATCCCTGTAACTAGTTATTCTATGCATGTGAATGCATATTCTTCTATGCATAGAATTTAAATGCATAGAATAACTATTGTAGTTAAAGTATACAATTCTGCCATATTTTATACTTTAACTGGTCAATTTAATTATTCCATGAAATAATTAGTTATTCTATAGATTAACAGATTTCGCGTTTTAACAGTAACATAACATACATATATATTTTTCTTTCATTCTTTAATTCTTTCTTTTTTTCATTCGTCCAATTTCATTCGTTCAATTTTATACCCCGAAAAAACACGTGCCAACACGACGCTCCGAGCGACCGTTAGTTACATTCAACTAACAATAAAACAATAACAATACGTATATACCCAACGCGTATACGCGTACCTATACCTCGACTATGAACAAAAATATATCGTTATTCCTTTTGATGATCACCAAGTTCCTTTCTTTCTTTTCTTTTTTTTTTCCTTTATCTTCTCAATTTTATTTCCATCCTATTTTATTCACCCTGGAAACACAATATTTATTCCTTTTTTTTTACTTTCTCTTTCCCTTTTTCTAAAGCTGCGGTTACGACAAAAAAAACGTGGCTAGTAACGAGGTTGCTCATACTACTACTACTATTGGTTATGACTGCAACCGGATCAAATGAACATTTTCGCTAAGAAATATTATCTTCGTGTAAATTTATACGGAAAGCTTGAAGAATTCGAGACGTTTTGATTAACGGACTAGGTTGAATTTTAACAGCTATTTTAAAATTAGATATCATTTCAAACGTCAACTAAAAATGATTATTTTTTTAATTTTACAAAGAATTCAAACGAAAGAATGAAAAAAATATATATTTTTTCAATCGAACAAAATATTATTTAACATAATTTATATATTATTCATATCTTCAAAAATAATTATATTATTTAATTTTTGTCTTCAAAACGTTTACACATGAATATAAAAATTGACAATCCTGACAAGAGTTTAGAATATATTTTTAATATTTTACCACTCCTACTCATCTCTTAAAAATTCTATTAAACTAAGTACTCAAAATACAAAATATCCTTACAATTCGTAACGAGTGCACTTTATTGCATGAACATTTGTATTCTAATTGAGTTATTAAGGAAATATCAAAATCCTAAAGCAATAATAACAGTTACGAGCACGTATTGTTACGTTTTGATAAAACAAAAGAAAGGAAAGTAACAAAACGAAAGAATGGCTTTCGCCGGTTATGTCTGTCGGTCGTTGGAATTTCTAATCGGTACACGCTCTAATCTAGGAACAATAGTACATCCTATATATCCATTTATACACGCCTCGTGAGCTATCAATATATGTTTATGCCTATATATATATATATATATATGTATATGTATGTGTATATCGGACAGAGATTTATGGATAAATTTTATCGGCCGAATCTCGTTGTTTCATTCGAACTGCGATAGATCACAACGAGAAATACACGGACCGATCTATTCGTAATTTTTCTACTTTTTTTTCATTTGTTTTTTGCTGTCCCTACATCGACGTAACCTGTTGAATCAAATCGGTCGTGCTTTTATATCACGCGACTGACTTATCGATGATCGTGGAAAACATTGATACATGTGATCAACTTTGCTACAAAAAAGAAAAATTTAAAATAAAAAATTTCAAAAATGGATATTAAATTTGTAGGAAAACGAGGAGAAAAACAAATCTGAACGAAAAGAATTAACAAGCCGTAGAAATTAATTTTGTAAACTATTTGCGAGAAATAATTGGGGACAAAAAAAATGTCAATTTAAAAAAGAAAATTCGTTCATAGTAATAAAAGGTAAAAACGAAGCTACGATAAAAAGAGATAGAAAAATTGTTGAAGTTACGAAAAGCAATAACTCCGGAAATGGCATTAGTCAAATTTACTAACTTCGAATCGAAAAATGTAACCACCTAGACAAGCTGTGAAATACTGTTTTCTATGCAAATATTCAAGGCTCGTATTGGGTATCGATCGCACATCAGAAAATTACCTGAGCTCGTACGCACGTGAAATGCATTACTTTTCGAATAAACGGAGTACAAACGGTATAATACGTAAAATTGTCGGTTTCAATGTGGTTGTATTATTAAATGGTGAGAAGAGAAAGAGAAAGAGAAAAAAAGAAAAAAAAGAAAAAAAGGATACAAAATAAATCAAGAATCGAAAAAACGTATCGAATTTACGTTAAGCGCGTTTTCATCAGTTTGTTTATATTATACAATTTTTAACATTTCGTCAATTAGTCGAACGAATTCCATGGAATTCATAAAATTCAAAGTTACCCTATTTGAAATAAAATACTTCATTTGTTCTTTACTATGCATACATGCTTTTAAAATATATTAAATAACAGTATTTAATTTTCTTTCAGGATAAATCAGTTTTTCTGTGGAACAATCTACAAAACCAAATCCCATTAGAAATAAAGTAAGTCTAGCGTAACCGTGCACATGGTATTATTCATTGTTGGTCAAGTAACGAGTCAGAGAGAGAGAGAGAGAGAGAGAGAGAAAGAAATAGAAGGTAAAGAAGAAGGTACAAAAAGTAGATTATTCGCATAGGTAAACACGATACTTGTTTTTACAATGGTAACTAACAAACCTGGATATACCATAAGGCAAAAACATTTGGACTTGTTCAAGGTAGTACGTATACGTGAAATAAATTTGTTCTCTGGGGAAAGGTTTATCAAGCTACGACATTCTCCTAGCCAATAACGATTTGTTACATTAAAAAGTTCAATGTTCGCGCTTTATTAATGTCTTTTGCATGTTACGCTAACATTGTATGCAACTACTTACGAATAATTAAAACGATTAGAAACGTATATTATAACAAGAAAATAAACGATTTGTTCGTGCATCAGGTAAACATCTGACTATAATCTATTTTTGTTCTTTTGCTCCTTTAAAATTTTATGTTTACATGTCATTATATAAATTAGTAAGCGTCTGACTTTAATCAGTTATTACTACTTGCGGATTCTGATTTCTGTTAATAATACTGTAAAGATATATTTTTAAAGCAATAAATAATGATTGTTTTTCTTCTTTATTTCTTCTGCTTCTTTTAAGTCTTACATATATATATTATTTATATAAATAAATAAGCATTTGAATTCAATCAAATAAATTGTTAAAGATATAAGTAATTCTTCTTTTTATGTTTTATCTTCTTTATTTTTTCTTCTTCTTTTAAACTATGAGTATATACAATTTATATAAATTATAGCAAGATTGGAAAATCTTTTGTCAATTTCACCGAAGAAGATAAATCTTGAATAAGTGAGTAAAACAACTTGAAAATATGTAAATGAACGTACAGAGTTCTACGTGGCAAGAGCCTCAAGAAAAATATAGAAAACTTTTAAATTCTTCGTCAGAAACTTAGTTTCTTTCGACTATCCAATATCTTGCGGCCTCAGTAATTAACATTCTCGATGCACCAGATTGACCCAAACTTTTTCAACAATTTTCTTTTGTCTACCATCTTTTTCTATTTTATCATTTCATTGTTTTTTCTGTTCTTTTCAATTAAAACAAAGCAAGAAGTTTTTTTACGATATACCATAAAACTCATACATATACAATTACAAAATTGTTTTCTTGATGGTTTATTTATAAGAAAAATGATGAAATAATTTTATTTTTAAATTAATCTAATTCGAAAAGTCACGAATGTAATAACTGAAAAATATCATTCAGTATGAATGACTCCATACAACAAAATTTTAATTCCACATCGGTTTCCCTTTCCAATCCTCGCAATTACTTTTTACGCAACCCATAAAAAGAAAGTTATTATCAACTTAAAATTAACTAGATTCTATCCCCTATCTTTTCCAACCCTCTGATTTACCTTCGACATAAGCCGTAATGAAAAAAATTATCATTAATCATTACGTTTGATCTTTTGTAGAAATTCATTCATAAAATCGTCAGGAAATCATTCGTCTCGTCTATTTTGTCCTAGAAAATGTATTTTTCTTTGGGAAAAGAAAAAATTAAAAAAGAAAAAGTAATAAATGAAACAAGTGAAACGATCGCTCGGCAAATGTCGGACGTTGCAAGAAAAAAAATAATAATCGTACATTCACCGTGATCGAAGCAATCAGAAGTAAAATAAGGATCGATCGCCACCATGTTGATATCCGGCGAACGATCCTCTGCGAGTATTTCCAAGTTCCTTCGAAAGGACATATAGTTGATACATGTGAGCTGATAATCCGCGCGCTCTTGCGCACTGATCGACCTCTTCCCTTGGAAAAATTTATGCTAATGATGACATAAAGAATGAAAAAAAGAAAGAAAATATATAGACATACATATATAAATATAAAAAAGAAAAATGAAAGAAAGAAAAATATCTACAAGATCTATATATATGTATACATGATATTATATATATATATATATATATATATATATATATATACATATACATAGATCTAAATTTTATTGAAACCCGTTATTGTGTCTTTCTCAGTTTAATCTCACCCTGTCTATCAACCGAACGAACAATTTTTCAATGAAATTTTCACGAACGAAATTTCAACATTTACGAATCGAATTATAATAATCGTCGCAACGATAGACACCGCAAAGACGGCGACAATGACAATCCACTCCTGATGTCTTATCGCGAACTACTAGCCCACTAGCCCTCATTCCTTTCCCTATCCTTCCTTTCAATCCCACCCCTAGCGTTCTCACCACCACCACCACCATCACCACCACTACCACCATCCTACTATTCTCTCATATCCTATCAACCCCTTACAAAAGCCGAGCCAGCACACGTTAAAGCGCGCATGATGCACCGGTGCGCGCATCCTTTCAATGCGCAAGCGCTTGCTCCCCCAAGTATCCTCCGGACTGCCCACCAAATTCACGCCAGACACCTGTTCGGTCTTCAAACATGACCTTCTTTTTATTTCTCTTACTATTACTTATTCTTATACTTCTCTTACTCCTTTCTTTTTTCTATATTTTCTTTTCTTTTGCTTTTTCTTTTTTTCAATACTTTGAATACATTAACAAAAGTAAAGAAAGTTACCTTTTTTTATAATCTCAAAATAATCTATAATATTTATTAAGATAAAATAAATATTTATTGAAATTTGGGGACGTTATTATATTTATAATAATTAGAATATTTTTTTAAATGACCGATATTAAAGATTTCTCAAAAATTCTGATATTTGTTCGCTTTCTATAATATCTACGAAGATTATACGAAATTGATAAAAGAAATTGTTGATGGAGAAACGACCGAGTCCGTTCCCCATGTGATTATGCATTTAATAATTAATTTATTCGAATAGTTTGTTTGTTTCGTGCCAGAAGCTATGCAACACTCCATATCTCGTCAATAATTTCGCTAGCAAGCGCCATCTATCAGTAAGTAACTTTTTAAAGCTCCCGTAAGGTATGCAACTGATTTGTACAAATATGTAATGCTAGTTGCCTATTAACAGGGGCTTAACAAAAATTTGTTTTATTCACTCATAAATGTGGGTAGATCAGTTTTTTCTTTTTTTATTTTTAATCGATTTCCTGCTCGTAATTATAAATTTCTTATTAAGATGAACGGTAATGAAGACCAAAATTTAGCTCACTTCGATCGAAAATGGAAGAGAGAAATTTATCGGAAGTGCAGGATGTGGAATGCGATACAAAGCGGAATCTAACACCTAACACCAACTTATGATCTCTACTAACAGCATACTCGGAATTACTTGAGAGAATTCCAGTGAGCATTTGCAGACTACTACTCTACGTATATATATGTATTTATGTATGTACATCTATGCGTACGAGTTAAATCGTGTGCAGCTGCTATCATCGCGAACTACCGAACTAGATCTTTCAGGTTCTCAAACTAGAATACTTGCTTGCGTATAAGAAAACGCGTTTTGCGTTATTAAACGCATCACGGCAAGCTGCTGTCTTATCTCTACAGTAATAATTCCTTCTCCCTTTTTCTTTTAAACGAAGATTTATGAGTTTTATAGATATGAATATTATTTTAAATATTAAACTTTCACAATGGACATTCTATAGTTCCTTTTTTACTTTTTATTTCTTTTGCGTTTATATTTACGGTTTTTTAGATGAGAAAATTTATTTGTTCTTGTGATTTTTCTTTTTCTTTTTTTGTTTTAAATAAATGTTTTTTATGATTCGAAGGAAAAGTTTTCTTTTCGACTTTCTTTATAGAAGAAGAAGATTTGATTTATTAATCCAATAAAGAATTAAGTCGGGTAGATACGTGTAAGATAAAGATAAGAGTTTATTCGGCATTTTGGATAAATCTAAAGTAAAGTACATCAAACTTTTGTACTTTATCGACTAGCTACAGGTTTCGGAATTCGGTAAACTCGAGTTCGATGAAAGTTGAAATGGCTACGTCTTTCGTATTAGCAAAGACATCATCTCTAACTTGTACACACACACATGTACACATTAATTAACTTCCCTATTAGAGTTAACTTCATTATCATCTTCTAACGCTGCTTAGCAGTAACGAAAATGCATGTAACATCCGCACAGATTTTTAGGAAAATTGAAACTGCACAAATGAAGATATTAGATTTTTATTAATTGTTCCAAATAATAATAAATAACAATAAATAAAAAGAAACAAATATATTCAACGGTATATTCATCTTATAATCGTTTTTAATAAAACGGGTGAAAGTGTATATAAAATCTGCACGGATTTCGAAGAAAATTGATACCGGAAAAATGAAGATATTATAAATTTGTATTAATTTTTTAAAAAAAAAAAGTCTATTCCACGCTTTATTTATTATATTTTATAATCGCTTGAGATAAATTTCCCTAGATAATCTTGAAGATTATTATAAATATGCACACATTTACTTATTGTCTACTAACGTAGGTAAAATTTACTCACTAAACATATATCTCATTTAATCTTATCTTATATGCAGATTAAATGTTCCGACACGTGCGAAAGTGCATCGAAGTGAAAAATAATCAGAAAGAAGATAAGGGTGAAAACGAGAAAAATCGAGAGAAATAGAGAAAGAAAAAGAGAGAGATAGAAAAAATATACATTCGAGCTCATGAGTCGATACGAGTGCTTCTTTCTCGAGGCCAAAATTTGCATAATATGCCTCGATCGGTGTGGTTACGATGTTGCTGTTAAACACCGTTTAAAGCGACATTAGATTTTCGATCGACGTATCTTCTAGTTTCGAGAGCATTCTCATCTAACGAATAACGTTTTTTCAATTCTTTTCTGATAATCGAGTTATCGGAACTGAATATCGATTATCGAATGTTCAAGTATTACATAAAGCATTTTCACTACGGATTGAAAGTTCGAATTTACTTGCTGATGTTTGTAAATATCATTTTAAAGTGATCTATCGTTATGATGTTAAATATTAACAAGTTTAATTACATTTTAAAAGATGTTTAGCATTTTACCTTCATAATACATCCAGTTTAAGCCAATTCTCCTAATGAATTTTCCCACTTGGACATCTTTGGCAACTTCTGCAAGAATCAGAGAAATATTTGTTGTTAAAAATAAAAGCGGTGTTTTTATTTTTATGAAAATGCAATTGAAAGAAAAATATTCGTTCGTTGATAAAAAAAAAAATAATACAAAGTATAAAATGTACTATGGTAAAACCTTCAGAATTCGAATGAATAGGAAGACATAATTGTTCGTATGAAAGAATTTTCGTATTGTAAAACGCTAGCAATTTCCATAGCACTTTATCTACGAATAAAACGCGAGAAAAACATTGTTTATGGACATATAAATATATCGTACGATCAATTAATTATCAATTCGATACACAAATCAAAACGCTGCTCATAATTTACTTCTCTAAACGAAACGATCAATTTCAATTATCATAAAGAAAGAGAGAGAGAGAGAAAGAGAAAAGGTGACGAGTAAAGCTTAAAAATATTATCGTTTCAATAATAACATTTAACACTCAACAAAGAAAAATAATTCCGAATTTGATTAATTGTTCCTTTCAAAGCTTCAATATTATTACTTCTATTTCGGGGAGAAAAGCAACTGGCTATGTTTTTAATCTCATTGATATATCTCTTTTTTTCTCTCTCTCTCTCTCTCTTTGATTCTTGACTCTTTTCAAATTTTTACACATTCAAAGTAATCTAATAGCTGAGAAATATCCAACTATGAATAAATAAAATATTCGTATACGTCGTAAAGAGATGATAGCTTTTTAAGATAGAAGAAAAAAAGAAATTATCTCGACCCGATTTTTTTAATTCAATATTTCGAAAGTTCTGTACTGACGGAGGGAAACAAAACCATCTCGGATTTGACCCAATTTGCCGTTATATTATTGACCAGTTCAATTTTCTCACGAGTTAATTAAACATTCTCGAACTGTTCTGAGTATTTCTAAAAACATCTTCAATGAACATCAACTGTGGTAATGATATTATATTTACACGTACAAATCGAGTTATTTAGTTGAATCCGAATTACGAATTGGTTTTGTGTTCCAAATACAAAGTATACTGAAATATCGCATATTAAATTTGTTAAGCGAACAATATTACATCTTTGGAGTTAAACATCTCATCGCTTCCAAATCCATTGACCTCTGGTGATGGTCAATTTAATCCTTACCAAATAAGTTTAACGCTTTCTCCTGAAAACGTGTAACACGATACTTCCATTACCAACCTGGTGTCGCGTGTAGCTTCCAGTTTTTACATCCCCGAAGATGCAATTAAACCGAAGGATTCACTGGAATAACCTAAGAGCCCATAGAAAAACGACACAACATATTTTATCAAAATCCAAATTTCGTTCAGTCAATTTCTCATACCTACTATACGTTAGAGGGAGACTAATTAAACTCGGCGGCGATTCCTATGGCGTCACTCAGGTAGCAAAGGTACAAAATATAGACCAATTTTAAAAGCACTTTATCAAGGCTAATATTTGGATATGTTATTATTTACTATTTTTATTATTAAAGAAAAATAATGGCAGACAATTATGACGATTCTAAAGTTATGGCAGACACTTTTGAAACAAAATCAAATTTCAAATGTATTTTAACAAATGTGAAATTTTAATATGTTATTTATTATAGTAATAGGAGCCTAAATTTTATACGGCTGACATTTCTTTCGCTAATAACATCCCGGCAGACAACGAAACCTTACTCTTGTATATGAGAAGATTTTTTGCTTGTATGAGTGTCTTACACGTTGATTCCATTTGTTTCTTTATTACCGTCCTCCGAGCTCGTACTAAAGTTTCTGACCAACTTTTCACAATTTTTTCAGTAAAAGTCATCTGAAGGTCAACATGATGCACATCGTTGGATTCAGTTTTTTATAACCTATAAGAATATTGTAGTCAAAATATGCAACCCTATTTAAAAAAATTATGACTACATTGATATCTCGAAAAAAATTACCTCGAAAAAAAAATCGGCCCATCACTATATTGGTGCCATCGGACAGAATATTTTTTCCTCTAACATTTTTTTCTATCGTACGAAATAAACGAGATATTTTAGGTGGTTGAGTTAGGCGAAAGACCCTGTGTAGTACAGTACTCATATACAAACGTATGCACGGGCTGTAGGTAAGGTTTTGTTGTCTGTCAGGATGTTATTACCGAAAAAAATGTCTACCATATGAAATGTAGGCTCCTAATACTATAATAAATAACATATTAAGATTTCAGATTTGTTAAAATACTTTTGAAATTTTATTTTTTTGGGCACTTTTTAAAGTGTCTGCCATAGCTTTGGAATCGTCATTATCGTCTGCCATTATTTTTTTTTAATTATAATAACAGTAAATAATAACATATCCAAATATCAGCCTTGATAAAATGCTTTTAAAATTGGTCTATATTTTGTACCTTTGCTACCTGAGTGACGCCATAGGAATCGCCTCCGAGTTTAATTAGTCTCTCTCTAATGTATGGTAGATATGAGAGATTGACTGGACGAAATTTGGACTTTGATAAAATATGTTGTATCGTTTTTCCATGGGCACTTAGGCTATTACGATAGGCAACTCGTCCATACTAATATGTATGACGGGCTTACCTATCACTAAAGAATTTAAAATATTTTTTTATTTGTGAAAATTATTCGAATATACCTAGTAATTAATTTGTTTTATACTAATTTTCTTTAAAAGAGATTTATATATATATATTTCGTTGGTAATATTGCAAACAAATTTACTGAACTTCTTGCGATAGGCAAACCATTCACAGATTCCCCTACTACTAAAAAACTTGAAATATTTTCTTATTTTTATTCTAGTAAATTTTACTTTACAATAATACTCGACCCCTTTTTTTCATTATTTTTATCGTACCTTAAATATCACCGATTCTCAATGCTCCTCATCAAATTTGTATTCCTGAATGGTATTATATCAACGAAGCGAATTGTATGTACTTTTTCAGTTCCTTCAAGTTTGATGAGAAACTATTTTTATCTCTCAACGAGAATAAAATAAAATAAACAAAAAAAATAGCATAATTTAACGTTTTACGAAAAGTCGCAGGACGAGGAATACGATTTAATAAAATATCACATTTCTTTGAAAAAAAAGAAAAAAAGGAAAAAGAAATGATCGGTTTTATATTATCAGAAGCACGAGTAATAAGGATCAAAATTGAAAGGACGATTCCATTCGCGTATCGTTATTAAATTAAAGATATTCTCTCTCTCTCTCTCTCTCTTTACGATAACGAAATTATTTTCGTCTTCGGTATAACCGAAGTTCAAGAGTATAGATTGTTCAAGTAAAAAAATATCTTATTGTCAAGCATATTAATTGGATCGTTTCTCAAAAAAAGTTCAAGACTCCGTTAATTGCTCCTTTTCTTCCAATTGATTTTATATAATCTTTACTTCTATTTTTACTTTTCTTCTTTTTTACTTTTCTTCTTTTTTCCTTTTTTTCTTTATCTCTGAGCATTTTATTAACTAATTTCAATGATTAGCTATGTGGCTTCTGTAATTTCAAACTAATGCAGAGATTTTTGTAATTTCTTATCATTGCACAAATTTTTCATTAAATTTAAAAATACTGTGACATCTCGGAAAATAGCTACGGCTGTTAGAAAACAATTAATTTTTTTAACATAAAAAATGTCTACTTCAAAAAATAATCAACTATTTATAATTTCTCCAGCCCGCAATGAATTTCTCATCGATCATTCATGACACATTTCTATACATACGTATCTACATTGTACACTTACCCCTAGTATATTCATAGTACAGAAGTTACGTTTCTTAATCTTTTTATTTTCAGTTTCTCACGTTGTATTAAAATCTCGAAAAATTAATTCGTAAAAATAATCCTACTCACCCAAATTATTACAAATTTTGGACGAACGGTATTTTCTGATATTTGTATTACTTTTATATATAAAATTGTATATATTAATTTTTTTTTAAGTCGAGTTCACATAAAAGAATATTTAATTATGAAAACCACGAAAATATACAACAAATGAATTACACACGTAGAAGAATTCTACAAGTAACTTTCAAAGCACGTAAATAGAAATTGTCCTAAACTCGATTATCAGAGTACTGAAATAATATCCAATATCAAATATTTTCGTATAAATATATAACAGTCTTATATTTATCTAACATTACTGTTTTTTAACTTTAGATTTGTTTCCAATTCAGCTTGATAAAATAAGAAAACATTATTTTTTTACAATACATCAAAATATTATAGTCATCTGTTATATATGGAATATACAATAATAACTTTAACAATAATTACAACATAAAATGTATACTACAAAATGATAATATAATATTGCGCCTTATTTTAATTGATAATAAATAAATGAACGAGCATTATTTACAATATAATTATGTATATAACATTTTTAAAGAAAATCATTTTCGTTGTTCGTTACGTTCATCACGTACGTTATAAAATATAATATCCTTCGTCCTAATCTTGTTAATCTAAAATAATAAATTAAGAAAGAACATAGTTATATAACTAAAAATGAATAATAAATATAAAATATAGTTGAATATATCACACATAAACAAATGATTGATGAGTCAATATTTTTGTTTTCTTTTTTATCAGCTACATATTATAAATTACTATGTAGCTAATATTTTATCACTGATACTAACTTTCTGGTTGTGTGTAATTAGAATTTTCTTCTATATTTAGATTACATGGAACATATTCATGACTTGATACCTATAACGGAAAATTACTTTTTAATTAAAACAATTAAATTTGTGATTTAAACAAAAAAATAAGAAATATACTTACAGAATTTACAATTATTTGTCTTCCCTCTTCTAAATTAAGACCATCCATATCCTCTGTCGTTAAAATAATAACGGAATCCTCCGGTAAACTATTTTCATCTATATATGTTATCGGAATTTCTGACGCGACCTGTAATTAATTATAATTATTTTCTATAATAATCATGAAAAATATAATAAATATATTACCTCGCAATACGTAAAATCGGATGCTTCTTGCTTTGGTTTATCAATTGTGCTCGATGTTGTCTCAATACTTCTCTGCGATTTTTTTTTATTTGTTAATCTTTCCGACTTCTTACTATCCTGTTGCAACCGCCTCCATATCGTAGTCTTTGGTATATCATAAGCCATGGATGCTGCCGCTTGAGACATTTTCCCTCCTTTACAAGCAGCTACGGCTTCTTCTAATCTCGACTTTTTTAACTCCTCATTTTCTGTCTTACGTTTTTTCCAAAATGAAAGTGGTAATTTCCCTTCGTCTACTAATCTCGCTTTATCTCTAAATAATGTTGTCTTAGGTATCTATACGAAATAAAAATATGAAAATAAATACACGCATGAATAAACATATAGAATGAAATTAAATTGAAAATTACCTGAAATTCAAGAGCAACTTTAGTTAAATTTTCTCCTCTTTCTAAAGCCTTAACAGCTGCTTCACGTTTATCTGATCCATAAGATCTTTTCATTTCGGAGCGTAGAATTTGATATCCTTGCTTTTGTATGCGTCTCCATAATACGGTTTTAGGAATACTGAATATTTCTGATGCTTGTTGTAGACTAGTACCAGCTATAATAATTTTATAATACACTTATGATTGGTCTTAATAGAGAAGTGTAAATAGTATGACAAGTACTAACCGATCACAGTATCTATTGCCGCTTGCATACATTCGGCAGGATACTCATTCCTAGATGCATTTAAATGTATACCCAATCCTTTAGCACGCATGTATAATGTAGAACGTGGTATTTTATGTTTGGTAGCCGCTTCTATTAAAGTTTGACCAAGCCTTAAATCATTAATAGCCGATGCTAACATATCATCACTATATTCTCTTTTCATCACATCTCTTTTTCTTTTTCTTCTTTTATTTAAGAGAGAGTTTTCTGTTGTCTTGTCTTCAGTCTTTAAATTTCCTAATTCGCATTTATTATTTAATGTATTTATCTCAATTTCATCCGTTTCACTTATTTCTGGTAAATGATCAATATTATCTTCAGCCGCATCTTTGCTATCAATAATGGTATCATTTTCATCAAGATCATCAATCTGCAAATATAATTACATATTATAGACAGATTATACAATTTTTTATTATTAAGACATTAGTATGTTACATGAAAAAAAAAGAGAAAAAATATACCTCATTAAGACCACATATTCTTAAAGATCGTGCTGCATCCAACAAACTATTAATATTTTCTACTGGAATACGTACTTCTCCATGATAGGTAAATTCAATAATTGATTTTATATCCTGAGCAGATATATCGCTTAATATTATGGTAGGATGGTCTTCGTTTACTTGACTCAGAACTTCCTACATTATAATAACAATAATAATAA
This sequence comes from Polistes fuscatus, assembly GCF_010416935.1. Lineage (NCBI taxonomy): Eukaryota > Metazoa > Arthropoda > Insecta > Hymenoptera > Vespidae > Polistes > Polistes fuscatus. The sequence continues at coordinate 276,353 of NW_025113162.1, read as the reverse complement.
TAATAATAATAATATTAATAATAATATAAGAAAATTCTACACAAAATATAAATCATTTTGTTTATTAAAAATATGTTTCTTGTAGTAAATTTTTCTACGCAAAAATATAAACATTGTCAAGAAAACATTTAATATGTTAATAGCAATTATGTCATACAACACACAATATATACACATATACAAAATTCAACACACTCATAGATTTATTTACTTGAAATAATGTACTGCAAGCAGATAGAACAATACGGTGTGCATGAATACGTTCTCCTGCTGCAGAAAGTGTAACATCTACCATACAATCATCTTCTAAAAGTTGACGAATTACATCGGATAAATGATTTTGATAATCATTCCATTTGAAACAATAACTTTGGTTAATTTCATTTTGAGCAGATTGTTCGCACATTCCGTTTCAATTTCGTTTCCTTTCCAATATTTTAAGAAAGTTTATGGATCCGGAATTCGGAATAGGACTGCAACGTTGACAGTTGACGCTAAAATTATTAAATTTCCCTTTAACTATAATACGACCATAAACTATAAGCTTTGTAGATATTCAAAACTCGTGCTATTTTTTTTACGCATAGTTTATCGCCCTCTAGTTAGAAATTCAATGTACTAAGAAATGCAGTTGCACACATTTAATTGTAATTAATTTACTGATTACGATCGATTATTTTATTTTTATTAATAAAGGAATTAATCGCAATTTATGATATGTTTATTAATATAATAATTAGAAAAATTCTAAATTTTACATTTAGGCTATTTCCGATGTAGCATTTTGAGAAAAATCACTTATAATCTTACACTAAAATTCACCAAAAGAAATTACCATTTTTTAGAAAATTGAATAAAAGTAAATGAAAAGAGCGCGTTTTTTATCATGAAATTTCCAGGATATGATACTTGTATATTTCTTAGGTATCTCATCTCAAATGAACATTTTATTGCTTGACAATGATAGAATGATTAATTTAAATCATGGTTTCAACGGAGATTAAAGATACATTAGCAACATCAGCATCAATATGTACAATTTTACAATTTTTGGCTGGCGTGTAAGTAACTGATTATTCTCAAATATTTTTTATATACAATCTTATCTCTCTCTAATTGAATTAAATTATGACTTCATAATGAAAATTAATGTCTTTTCTTATCTTATCAATATTGAATTTATATATTACTTTATACTGTATTATTTAATTCTACATATATATTTATATTTTGATAGTGAAATGAGATATTATATTGATAAGACTACTATCTTTTATTTATATTTGTATAAAAAATATAATTTTTACAGGTTAGTCTGCAGAAAATATATTAAAAATAGTACAACTGGAGATTCTTCTAGTTTAGCATTTGTAACATGTTATATGGCGTACGTATTCTTTGAAATATTAATCAAATAAAATAGTATTACTTATGGATACATACCAGTCATAACATATAAGTATGAATGAATTATCATTCGAAATTGATCGGTTCATTTTAACAGATGTAGCTTGTGGCTGAGATATGGGCTCTTAATTGGTGATACCTTTATAGTAGTAGTAAATATTTTTGGAATAATATCGCAAGTATGCTATGTTATTATATTTATTCTATACAGTGTAAAAAAATCAGTAACACTAAAACAATTTGTAGCAGCAACTTGCTTCCTCGCAGTCGTTTATTTTTATGTTGCTCATGAAACAGATAAAGAAATTGCTACAAAATATATTGGTTTAATAAGCTGCAGTGTTACTATTCTCTTTTTTGCATCACCTTTAGTTATGTTGGTAAGCAATCTATTTTATCTATTATATTCTCTTTTTTAATAATGATTAGATTTTTTTTTAATATTTTGTATGCATACATATTGAAATATGAAATTTGACTAAAAAGAAAAAATTTTATAAACAAATGAATATGTAATCAATAATATTGAAATACTAATACTACTACTAAATACTTAATACTAAATGTTATAGGTACATGTTTTAAGAGTCAAGAACACAGATAGTCTACCATTTCCTGTTATATTATCTTCTTTAATAGTCTCTTGTCAATGGTTTGTTTATGGTTGTTTAATCAATGACCAATTTATCCAGACGCCTAATTTTATGGGCTGCATATTATCTGCCTTTCAATTATCCTTATTTTATTGCTTTCCTAGTAAATCAATAATTGATCAGACACATTTAATATAAACAAATGTATTAAAATTGAAAATATATTTATAATTCAAAATAAAATTAAGCTAAATACCAAATTATCTGTAGGAAGTATACTCTGAAACGAATTTATTTATCTTTGTAACCTTTAAACATTAACGTCTACACTAAAGCACATTTTGATTCCATGTAATATGTGTATTTTAATGTATATAATATGAACATTCATTTTTTTTTAAATTAGAGATACGTGATACAATGTGAACAAATATAATAATTTATGTATAACGACAATTGCGATTTTTATTTGTAAAAATATCGAAACGTTAAATAAAAATTGATTTATGAATAAATTTCAGACTAATGTTTTCTTTTTGATTTTTATTCATGCAGGATAATATATAAATAAAAAATATCTATTTTTTAAATATTTATTAGATGTTGTAATAGCTAAATATGTTTAATAAATCATTTCCTGTCTAACTTACCAATAGATGATAACTTCTTCTAGAATGTAGCTAGGTGATTGGTGTACATATTGAATTAAATTAATCATCGTAGTTTTAAAAAATCAACCATTTTTTATAATCGAATATTGGAAATGAAAACTTAATATTAATGAAAAATTCATGAAACGATAATTATATTTAAAAATAGTATTCGTAATATTTCTCTGTTGGTAAAATAGAATAGAATAGTTCGTGAGTTTTGCAAATCTTAAAAGAAATCAGATACCCTTATATAGTCAGATATTTATACTTCGATATCAGTTATTTTTATAGTTTAACTTCGAATAAATATTCGCAAAAAAAATTGGAAATAATTCTTAAACATTGAAAAAATATTTGTTTAAAACATTTAGTAATTTATATATATACATTTGTACGAACTAACAATAAACGAATGTTGATATCAGTGGTGGTCAACCGAATTTACAAGTGTGTGGAAAAGTTTTTTTTTATTAGTGTTAACAAGTTCAATGATTATTAAAAAATGTTATGACAAGCATTAAATGTACAATGTTTATAAAATGCAGCCCAAATGAAAGCTTATTATCAATATAATTTGTTATTCCCATTGTTGTATATATTCGATATTTATATTATAGTTTACTCGTTTTAACCTAGAAAATTTACTTAATGCTTGCTACAATATACACGGTCGTAAGAGCAGTTTCAAAAATTACGACGCATTTTTCAAAATGTTGGAAGGACTAGTAGCCTGGGTATTAAATACTTATTTAGGAAAATATGTTGAAAATCTAAATACGGATCAATTAAGTATTGCACTTTTATCAGGTAAGATTATGTTTTTTTCTAATAAATTTATTTACTTTATATCATAGTTAATATTTCTTAAAATAACAATTTACTTGAAAATACAAGTTTTGTTTTAAATATATATTATTTTAATTATATAACATATTTGCTATCTTTGTCGTTTGAATCGTTAATAAACATAACAAAGTAGTTGTTTTCCTTACTAAATAAATTTATACTAAGAACTAATGAGATAGTACTTAAAAAATTCAGTTTAATTATTATATATTTATATATACATATACGAAAGTATAATTATATCTTTTGATATTGCCTCATAATTTGAATTAATAGATTTACAGCAATATATAAGAATTATTTACATTTATGATACATACATTTACTTTTAGGAGAAGTAGAATTAGAAAATTTACCATTAAAACGCGAAGCGTTGCGTCACATTGGTTTACCAATTGAAATAAAATCTGGATTTATTGGGAAAATTAGATTGCAAGTACCAGTTAGACAAATAAGGACTGCGTCATGGGTTATAGCAATAGAACAATTGTATGTAGTAATAGGACCAATTTCTATCGATGAGGTATATAAAAAAGGATTTATTTTAATATCTATTTTTATTCGAATATACAATTTCACCAATTCAATTAATCATATTGAACATTTAAATAGTACGATAATGAAGCAGAGGAGCAAGCACTTTTGGAATACAAACTTAATCGATTAGAATCTTTAGAAGCAAGATGGAGAGCTGATACAGATAGAGATCCTGGTTACTACGCTACTAGTTATAGTTCTTGGTTGAATTATGGAACTTCCTTAGTAACTAATATTATAGAAAATTTGCAATTAAATATAAAAGATGTTCACATAAGATACGAAGATGGATTGACATTATCGAATGGTAAACTTTTATTATTAATTAATAATTAATAATATATTTCTAATATATTTATATATTTATATTTTTATGCATCTATGTAGATGGTGCCATTACTTTGGGTATTACAATAGGTGCATTGACTGCACAAAGTTGTGATGCCAGTTGGGTACCAGGTTCTACTTCATGGAATCTTACAGATGCATCATTTAAACTTATGGAACTTGATAGACTTTCTATTTACTGGAATTACATAAAAAAAGAACAGCTTTTTAGTCATCTTAATCTCGGTGATTTAGCTGTATGTTTCTAATTCAATAGATATAATGTTTATTTTTCATATCGTTTTTTGACTAATGTTAATTAATTCGTAGATTGCTATGAATGAAACAAAAAGTCTAATTAGGAATCATATTTTATCGCCTGTGAGCGCAAGAGCTCATATCAAAAGAGATAGATCTGAACTTCCTTTAAGATCTTTAAATAAACCAAGGATTATTGTTGACCTTTTGTTGGATGAAGTACCGTTAGTCCTCACAGACGTAAGTTGTAGTTATTAGGAATATTGATAAACAACGTATTATAATAAATCATATTTGAATATATGTAGGAAGCATATGAACAAATAGTAGAATGCATTAAACAATTGGAGGACATAGATCGTCGAAAACAACAAAGACAGTGTCGACCTAATGTTTCTATTAGTGCAGCACCTAAAGAATGGTGGAAGTATGCTGCACGATGTCACATTGGCAGAGAAACATTGAAACCACAATTATCATGGGATGATATGATTGCTAGAGGCAAGGAAAATATTATTTATGTCGAAGCATGTCATAAATTATTAGGTACGTATAATTTAATTTTATCTTAGTTTTTTATATTATATGAAATATTAATATGTATGCTATTACTGCAGGTACACCAACATCTATTTTGCCACCAGAAACTAAACATGTAAAAGAAAAAGTTGAACAAGAACGTAGTTTTGAAGAGCTTAAGGCATTAAGAGAATTAGCAATGTTTAAAATTCGACCTCCAAAAATAGCACAGACTTCAAATGTCAATGTACCTCAAGCACGTGGAATATTGGTACAGTGGTTTCCGCAATGGTGGGGCTGGTATTCCAAGACATCGCATAGTGATACCAAAAATATATCATCAACTTTTGATGGAGAATTATTGGATGCATTGACTGACACAATGGATGATACTTTATTAGGTCGCGACACAGTTTTTGGACAATTTAATTTCGCCTTATCGAAGGGAGCAATATCTTTTTCTACTACAGACAAGGATAGTGATAATACAAGGACTAGGATAGAATTGCAATTTGAACGAGTTAATTTAACTTACGAGTCCAGACCTAGGTCTGGATCTCATAAATTTTCTATAAGTTTAGGTGCCTTATATCTCCATGATTACTTAACGTATAATTCTACTTTTCCTATATTGGTGCAACCTCAAGTTATAAATAGTGCATCACGTGCACGTGGATCGTCTGAGAAATTGATTAATCACGTGCCCCAACAATTATTTGAATTGATTTATGAGAAAAAGCCATTACATTTGAGTACGGATTATTCTTTACATGTTTATTCAAAATCTTTGGATATTGTATATAATCCAGAAGTAATACATTGGCTTATCGATTTCATGTGCAAACCTCATAGAGATTCCTCTAATCAAAGATTACAAGCAATGAAACGAAGAACAAGGCGTCACCTTATCAAAAATTGGGAACAGATTTTGGATGGGGAATTTGTTTATCGTTTGTCTTGGGATTTACAATTCAATATCTCTGCTCCGCAAATTTTACTCGTAGAAAATTTTATAGATTCTAATGCAGCTGTAGTAGTCGTCGATTTTGGAAAATTACGTCTGTCAAATAACATCGAAAATATGCAATTGGAAAATGAAATATCTGTAAAAGCAAGTTCAACGAATAGCGATGATGAAGATGAAAGATTTGAAACTCCATGTTCAACACCACCTGGCAGTCAAGAAAATGGCTCTATACATGATTTCCAAGGTTTATCAGAAGCCGCGTTACATCAAAAATTATATGATCATTATTCGGTAGATTTGGTAGATTTACAAATTTTGGTAGGAAAAGTAAAGGATAATTGGAAACATGTTAGATCTAGAGGAACATCTACCTTACATGTTTTGGAAAGATTCAATATATCTTTACAAATTGAGAGAAGAGTTATTACCACGACGGATCCAAATTTTCCATCTGTAACTGTATCTGGAAATTTACCAAGATTAGTAGTACATGTAAATGAACAGAAAGTTGAATCGATTCGTTTGATGTATAACTTATTATCAAGTTTTCCTATGTCAACTAATATTCCACAATCTGATGTAATTAATATGGAACCTGAAAGTCCCAAAAAAGGAGAAACGGAAGAACGAGCTTTAACTCATGCTATGATGGTTCAATTCATTATCAATCAAATGACATTTGAATTACAATCACGAGGACGTAGTGTTGCAGAATTACAAGTATCTGGTGTTAGAGCGGCATTAAGTAAAAGGACGGCTGATTTGAGTGCATCATTGTTAGTTCATGGATTGCTCTTAGTAGATGCACTTCAAGAATTTGGCCCTGATTTTGAATTATTAGTTGCTAGTCATAAACATGTTGGCATGGATAGCGTATCTGGAAGTTTGAGAGATTCTGAACCTACGTCTCCTGTCTCGCCAGTCTCACCTGGTTCTCCAGACCCTTTAATTTCTAAAAAATTAACCACTCCAGTTGCTCTCACTCATGCTTTATCTAATTTAGCTAATCTTAATTCACCTAGAAATAATTCCTTTATTGGATTGGACAAATTAGATACAGAAGCTTTAATTATTGTAGAACTAACACTGGTTTATGATCCTTTGGAAAATTTAAGAGTGGCAAATATACAATTTAATAATTTAGACATCATTGCTAATCAAGAAACGATCGTAGAATTAATGGGATTTTTTCGAAGAATTTTACCATCGCGAAAAATAAAACCTGGACTAATCGAAAGACAAGAATCATTATCATATCAAGATACAGTATCAAAAGAAGCGACAAGAACAGAAATAACATTTGATTTTCATAGATTGAATGTATTACTTCTTCGAGCTGTTATGCAGGATAATCATTTAATTGGACAAAAAGTTGCAACTGCCACGATGTCAGATGCACGAATACAAGCAACATTGGCAATTGAGACATCTATTTCAGGATCTTTAGGAGGATTACAAGTATTGGATCAAACTATCATTGGTAAAGTTCATCAGAGGATTTTAAGCGTTGGCAGAGATCCTTTGGCTGAGTCGCCACAACAATTGGTAGAATATTTTGCTAACATATCGGATCAATCAGAAGCATTTAGATTTTCTGCTAAACGAAATACTAGATATCATCAACAAGAGCTTGCAGAGACTGCAGTTGATTTAACAATACGAGTTGGAAGTGTATGGTACACGCATGCACCACATTTGTTGTCGGAACTACGTTCATGTGCTGATGAATTTAAACAATACTTGAGTAATCTAGCTAGACAAATTAGTGCAGCAGCAACAGATATGGCAATGGGTTTAGTGAATGCAGAAGACTGGTCAATCCCACCACGCAAACGTTTACCTAGTTTATCAATGTCTTCAGAAAATTCTGGCACTTTATCTTTAAAACTGGATATAATATTAGACAGTCCAGTGCTTGTAATTCCACGATCTTCACATAGTACACAAGTGTTTGTTGCACATTTAGGTACAATGTCACTTCAACATGAACCTCAGCCTAGTTCTATGATGAAACATAAAATAACTTTGGAAGTTCGAGATATGAATTTATATTCTCTCGAAACAACTGCAAATATTAATCAAGTACACAATAACTTACCTTTGAGAGCCGAGGAAATGTATTCTTGCAAAGAATATGGCAAGCCAATATTACATGACACATTATTGAAAATTATAGTTGAAAAAGAGAACACATTGACTCAGAGTTCTAATTTTTTATTAGATGCAGAATTTGTAAATAATCCGGTAGTACAAGTTCATGGAGTTGTTTTGACACCTTTAAAAGTGTCATTATCACGTGGACAGTATGAACAATTATTAGATACTACGAATAGATTAATGTCAATGCCTACCAGTACACCAGTGATTAAAAAATCACCTAATTTACAGAAAACATCAACCTATTCGGAAAAATTGGATTTGTCTATAAAAGTACTGTTCGAACTTCCAAGTTTAAGTATTGAATTGAAACAAGCTCATTCTGAACAGCCACTGGTAGAATTGTCGATGCGAGATTTTATTGCCAAATATGAAAAATTACAGAGGAATGAATCAACTATGCAAGTCTCTTTACGTTCTCTTCTCATGGAAGATCTTTTATGCCCTATTGGATCTCGACATCGATATATGATGCAATCATCGGCTCCAGTTCGAGCTAAGTTGCCTACAGGTGTATCTAAATCTTGCCCTGATTTATCTTTTATCCAACAATTTCGAAGTAATTATGGAAGAGGTAGTTTACCTGATAGATTAGAAGCAGATACTTTATTTGGAACAATTCCTGCTCATTGGCGTAGAACTCCGCCATCCTTAATCGGTACTCCCAATACACCACCACCATCGCCTGGATTAGCTACAAGTGAAGAAAATTTAGTTTTAATAAATATTTTAATGATAGAACCAGACAGCGATTTTGAAGGAACACAGTATTTCCAAAAAATAGTAACTGTTGATTTTAATTGTTTAGATTTAGTAATAAGTGTGGAGTCATGGATGGTCGTATTTGATTTTTTTGGAATAGCAGGACCATCCGAGACAAATCCTAAAATTTATGCACATCAAGTACCTACAGAATTAGAACAAACAAACGAAATGTACGATGTTCCTGCAAAATCAGAATTTGAAATAGAAGTAAGATCTCTTACTTTGGTATTAACACAATCTGATCGGGAGATAGCTAAAGCAAATGTATCAAATGCTAGTATGGTCATTTTAAAAGCAGATGGTAAAACACAAATATCAGGATCATTGGGTTCAATGTCATTGCTCGATTTAACACCACATGGCAGATATTATAGGGAAAGATTTCTCTCATCTGGTAGAAAAGCATTGAACGTTCAATACACGAGTTATATCGATTCGAAAGAAAGACCTTATGACGCACGATTAAAATTGGAAATGTCTGCCGTTCATTACGTACATACGCAAAGATTTGTAGCCGAGCTTCAAGCTTTCTTCGGGCATTTTTCACAACTTTGGACTATTATGGCAAACTTACGTGCTGATACTGGAATCGCAATAGATACTAAAACTAGAAGTATGAGATTGTCTTTAGAATTACATGCTGGAGCACCTGTAATATTGCTTCCTGTCAGCTCTACATCTAATGAATTAATTTTGTTAGATCTTGGAGAATTAACGGTTCAAAACAGTTTTGAACATTCTTCGATTATTGAAGAATGTCTTCTAGATGTTACACTTTTAGAACTTGTTAATATGGACGTCTATGCAGCTAAAAGGATAACAGCTAAATACGATGATCAAGAAAGTATAGATACACTAATAGTTGGAGGATTTTTTATCAAAAAAATTGGATTATCTTTGCTCACTGAAATGTGCCATTTAAATCTACGTATCGAACGAAATTTAGATGTTTATATAAGCAGAGAAATTTCAGATTTAAGTATACATGGAGTACTTTCAACAATGGACTGCGCTTTGGATCCTGCTCAATATATGTTAATACGTGGCTTACTGTCTTATAATATTGGAGAGAATTTAGATGATCTACGTTCTTACATGCAAGATTTAAATGATAAGGTAGATTATACTATGCCTATCACAGAGGATCAAGAAAAAGTTTGGACTAAATCGTGTATTACTTTAGAACTAGTAAATGTAACAGTAAAATTACATCCTAATCATGATATTGCAGCATTAGCTTGCATTAATTTTATCAAGTCAATGCTAACTTTGGATTCTTTAAGTGATGGATCACAGGATATTGATTTAGTCTCACAAGAAATATTGATCACCGACATGCGATTTCAAGACGAACCTGTTAATAAACGATCTAACGTTTTCACAAGTATTTTGCAGCCATTAAAAAATTCCAATAATACTCAAGGCCATGTACAAGCCGAAGTACATCATAGAAGACGCAACAATAGTGCTGCGACTACAATACTTTTGCATAGTATGAGACTTACAGCTATTCTTGATTGGTGGGAAGCTGTTAGAGATTTTGTAATGTTAAATTCACCTGAACCTAATCCAATCCCAGGAATGACTCAAGTAACTGTTTGTCAAGATACTAGTAATCTTTCTTTAAACTTATTGCCAGTGGAAATCAAAGTTAATATAACAGATTCTGAATTAGTATTTGTCGAAGACACATCAATATGCGACACTAATGCTGTAATACTTAAATGTACAGCTGTTATAGCATATAAGACTGTACCGCAAGAAGATGAAAAGCCATTATCTTGTAACTTATCACATTGTGAATTATTCTCTTGTATTTTGGGATTGGAAGAAGAAACTGCTTTATCTATTATTGATCCTGTTGGTGCTAGTGTAGAATTAACACAACAAAAGTGTCTTGAAATTCAACTTCAACCTTTATGTGTGAGATTAAGTTATCATGATGTAACTATGTTTTTTAGAATGTTGAATTCATTACCAAAACAGACATTAACAGCTAAACAGAGATCGAATGAGTTATTAAATAGTATGGAAAATCAAATAGCAAAGTTAAATGCTCTTGGTTTCACAGAAACAGATTGTAAAAATGCATTAGAACGATGCAATGGTCAATTGGATGAAGCGGCATTGTGGTTAACACAAAATGCAGCTGCAAATTCTGATATTATTTTGAAAAGTGAATCAATGTTTAATGTCATAGAAGTACAAACAACATGTGCCAGAATATGCATAATAGATGATTGCAGAGATGCAGATGTTCCACTAATGGAATTAACACTTATTGATTTATCGTGGAAACAAACGGGTGCACAGATATTACAAGGAAATGGGTCAATATCTGCAACATGTGGCATTGATTATTACAATAGAGTACTTTGTGGTTGGGAACCATTTATTGAACCATGGAGTGCCAATGTTCGGTGGGAACAAACTCTTAATAATTCCCTTGATCCGAAAAGACTAGAAGTATTTATTTGTTCCCAAGATTCTGTAAATGTCAATGTAACATCTACTTTGGTAGAACTTGTTCAATTAGTTAAACACAATTGGACGCAAGAATATTATTTATCTAGTAGGGAAAATGGTGTTAATAAATCAATAGTAAGCGGACAAGGATATCGTCGTCGGTCACCCTTTATCCCGTTCGCTTTAAAAAATGAAACTGGATCCACATTATGGTTTAAAACTTTCATTGCTACAGCAGACAATATAAAAGACATTAGCAAAAATTTTAAATCTAAGAGTGTTCTACAAAAGGATGAAACGTGGATCGAAGTGACACCAGGAAATACAATACCATTTACATTTGAAGGAAGAGGAAAATTACGTCATTATGCTACACATATCGAAAGAAGACATCAAGTAGCAGTAATTGTCAATGGTTGGACAGCAGTAGATCCAGTAACTGTTGATCGTGTTGGTATATATTTTCGGCATGCAACCGTTGATTTTCTAAAGAATCAGGTAAATAATATTTTTGTGATTAAGATTATTCTTATGTAGTAAAAAGATAGAAGTATTCATAGATTTAAATTTCAGATAATATCTTCCAAAACCAGGATAGTATTTGCTGTTGAATTAGAAGGTTCTGCTAGGAAATTGATCACAGTTAGATCAGCTTTGCAAATAAGTAATAAATTGACACATTCGATTGAAATTAAGATGGACAAGTCGTTAAATCCATTCGGATGTTAGTTTTCTGATTATTATTTCTAATATTAATATTTCATAATTATTACTAATATATAATTGTATTTTTTTTTATAGATTTGCCGTTAAATTCATCAGTCAGTGGAAAAATTATCCAGTTACCTGCACAGTCTGTAATTTCAGTACCTTTAGGACACATTGGCATGCAAATGTGTTTCAGACCAATATTTCCAAACAACTTGTTTCAATATTGTATTGAACCAATAGATTGGACAATTATTAAAAAACCTTCAGAAGTTTCTGAAAGTCATATTGCCTGTAAAAGTAATCAATTTAATATATTCAGGTGAGTTTAAGCAAGATATCAATTTGTTGAGTGATATCATTATCTTCATACTATTTTTTTGTTTTGTTTTACAGAATGTGTGTAGCTGTAAAACGTGATAACTATCCAATTGATACTGGCCAAACATTGCCTGCGCATAAAATAATAATAATGGCACCTATCACATTAACTAATTTACTACCATATGAGTTGTTGTATGAAGCAGGAACAGAAAATGGAAGGATCCGACCTGGTGGTAATGCTGATTTACATTGTCCAAATATCGAGGAACAATTAGAAATTATTATTCATTTAGATGGTTATCCTGGTACAGGAACAGTACGTATAAATTATTTTGATCGATTAATATTACTACTTCTATATGTAATATTACTATTTCTACATGGTATAAACATTATGGATATTTGCAGATATTTTTGCCACCAAATAGTGGTTCGTTTACAGCACGTTTAAAATTAACAGACGTTAATAGCAGAATATTATTTTTGTACGCATCTATTATTGTTGAAAAAGGTTCTGCAATGCAAATTACTATTACTTCACCATACTGGATTATCAATAAAACAGGATTGCCACTTGTTTTCAAGCAAGAAGGTGTTGGATTTGAAGCAGCTGGTCAGTTTGAAGAACATGAAAAAGCAAGAATGGTTGCGCCGTTATTATTTTCATTCAGCGATGAAGAAGCTAGCAGAACTTTATCAGCAAGAGTGGGTGCTGCAGTTCATCCTAATGGTATACCACAATGGTCTCAACACTTCCACTTACAACCTGGAATACAGGTTGGTTGTAATTTTACAATAAAATAAAAATATTGTTTTAAAAATTCTTTAATATTGGTCCTTGATGAATTTAAAATATCTTTTGCAGGTACATCGGCTTAGAGTGACGCTACGAGAGAACAGACCTGATATCGTATATCTGATTAGTGTAGCTACACGTACAGCTAGAGGACGGTACAGAGCTACAACAGTTGTAACATTATCACCACGGTATCAATTACATAATAGGTCATCTTATACTTTGGAATTAGCACAGAGATGCTTTACTACCACAGTTGTAATTGAAATTGAAATTCATTTTATATTTATAAAAATAATATATAATCTTTTTTCTAAGACTTTAAAATTGAATTATGTGTGTTTTTTAGACTCATCCAGATGCTCAAGCAACATATATAACATCAATGCCTGATTGTCATATGCCATTTCATTGGCCAAGACTTGATAAAGATTTATTATTGTGTGTTCGAATTAAGAATATACCAAATTGTATGTGGTCGGGTGGTATTAAATTAGATGATAATTATTCTTTAACAATTAACATTAGAGATACAGTAGGAAAGATGAATTTTCTACGAGTTGATGTAGTACTACAAGAAAGTACATATTTTATCGTCTTTACGGATGCGGACACTATGCCACCTCCCATAAGAGTTGACAATTTCTCTGAAGTTCAGTTGATAGTTAATCAGGTAATATAATAAAATAATATTAATAAAAATTAACTGATGTAACATATTATTCGTTATGTTTATAGATATCTGTACCTGATAGTTTAGAATGGTCTGTAAGACCTCACTCATCTGTACCGTATGCATTAGATGAACCAATCCAACCAACTGGTTTAGTATTAACTGCTCCAGGTAGTGTTACAGCTTCGTATGATTTAAATATACTTGGAGATGGACGAAGTTTAATTTATGAAAATTTTATTTATATTGCATTCACTGGTAAACATATATTATGTATTAAATATTTTTCTCCATGATTTTTATTAATAATATAAAACGACAAACTATATAAAAATAATTTTTGTTTTAATAGGAACTTTTAAAAGTGACAGTGATCTTGGATCAGGAGATAATGGTTCAGATCCATTAGATGTAGAAACACAAAGATTGGTGTTGGAAGCTGGCCCTGGTGGTTGGGTTGTTCTTCGCAAAAAACAATATGGTGCTAGATCTCAACTTTGGAGAATGAGTAGCGAAGGACAATTACAACATGAAGGTAATAATAGTAATAATAATAAAATGAACGAATCATTATAACAAAATATATCAATGACTCTGTTTTTTTAAATATATTAATTTATCTAAACAGGTTCTAGTCCTCCAAGAGATAAACATTCAAAAACACCGGATACAGTATTAGTATTAGATATAGCTGGCACAGCTCCGCAACCATTTACTTATTGTGCTCTTGCATTAAGAAAACCAGATCCACGGCGCAGATCTACACAAACGTGGCGATTTACGGAAGATGGGCGATTGTGTTGCGTACATAGAAATATGTGTGTCCAATCAAAAGATGGATTTATGGGATTACACGAAGGTTAGATTTTTAAAATGATATTTTATAAATTTTATATAATATATAGGTTTGTACGTGTTCATATGATTTAAAATAGACGAACTTGATTTTTAACATCTTTAAATCTTACAGATATATATTTAACAATAAGTGTTATTAGAATTTTTTCTTTGACTAGAATATTATTTTCAACAACAATTGGTTTATTATCATTCTTATCATGAAGTATTTGTTTTCATTTTGCCGTTTACTATTTTGTTGCAAATAATATTTAAACAGTGATATATATGTGCCAACTTTTAACTATGCAGCTTAGAAAATCTCTAAGTCCTATAATAAATAATTAATTTATAAATTACTAAAGGGCTCAAATAATTAATGAATGTTACAGGCGGCAGTGTTGCCCGTTGGCACATGTGTACGTATTAATATAAAGTACACTAAAAATTTATATATAAGTATAATATGTACTAATGCAATATATATAATAGGCTAATAACCCGGCTTGTTTTTTAATTTCATTGCGTAATTGCTCTCTTTATTGCATACATTTTACAATAATAGAAAAATTATTTCTTATTAATATGTTAAGCTAATTAGATTAACCTAATTGAAATTTATATATTTATATAATTTTCTATATATTTATATTTTTACGTTATTAAATGTATTATATTATATAGGGAGCGAGGCTGTACTAGGTCCACAAACTCATACAAATCCACCACCAGTCGAACAAAGAGTTAGAAGGCAAAAATTACGACCAGGTTCCGGATTTTTATCGGTAAAAGTAATTACCGATGGTCCAACACGTGTATTACAAATATTGGATATTAAGGAGAGAGTAAGTTATAAAGAAATATCTTCCTCTTTCTCTTTCAATCGAATTTTTTAACATTTTGCATCTTGTTAATTATTTGATTTAATTTATCTTGTAGAAAAAGACGTTTGCTTTACTCGAAGAACGTGACTGGTCACATATTGCTGTTACTCAACGTCCTACGCATGTTCGCATTGATACTGAAAATCTAGATTTTCATGAATTGCAATTAAATGTTAATTTACCAACAGGTTTGGGATTATCGATAGTATCGCAAAGGCCACCCGAGGAATTATTGTTTGCGCGGTTCGCTGGTATATCTTTGAAACTTATGCAAACTTCCACTAATACAGTATTAGATTCAAGCATTGAAGATGTGCAAATTGATAATCAACTTGTTGAAGCACAATGTACATCCGTTTTGTACGTCACTCGTTCTCCACGCACAGAAAATAATCATCGACCTGCGATACACGTGGCTGCAGAAAAATTAAAATCTAAAAATCAAAATGCTGAAATTTACAAACATTTGATAATTAGTATCAAACCATTGTGTATACATCTCGAAGAAAAATTAATTTTGAAATTGGCAGCTTTTGTTGGAGCTGGTAGATCTGAAATAGAAGTGCCACTCGATGAAAATGATTTTAAAGCACAAAGATTTATTTCTGAAGTGTCCGCTTCTCATGCTAAACGATATTATTTTGGTGCGTTAAAAATTATCCCTAATCAGGTATTTATACACAATTATTTATCAATTTTAAAATTTTACATGTTGTAAGAAATACAAATATAAATTATTAATTGAATGTATTTTAGGTAAAGCTTAGTGTGCTCACTACTATGAAATTACCACCTCATCTTCAAGCAATAAAAAGAAAATTGGGTTTAACTTTGATCAAATTTGAAGATGCTACGATTGAATTAGAAGCATTTGTTAAGAAACACCCTTTTGAAAATATCCAGTTTTTAATGCATTCGATTATAAAACATTACAAAGATGTATAGTATTCGATTTTTCTTATGATATACATATATGTACATTTGTTAATAAGATATTATATTAATTTTGAAATAATTACAGGAATTAAAATGGCAAGCAGCTGTTATATTAGGATCTGTTGATTTTTTGGGTAATCCTCTTGGATTTATGAATGATGTAACAGAAGGAGTCTCCGGTTTAATATATGAAGGCAGTGTTAAAACTTTGGTGAAAAATGTTACACACGGTATATCAAACTCAGCAGCTAAGGTAACAGAATCTTTATCAGATGGTTTGGGTCGTGTAATTATGGATGAGAGACATGAAGAAGCTAGACAAAGAATTCGAGCAAATACTGCAGGAAGTAGCGATCATTTAGTCGCAGGTCTTAAAGGACTTGGCTTTGGTTTGCTAGGGGGTGTTACAAGTATTTTTAAACAAACCTATGATGGAGCTACTAACGAAGGATTTCCGGTATGTAATATAAATTTTATATAGATTTTTCAAAAATATTAATTAAAGATTTTTATTTGTTTCATTAGAAAATTAATAAAAAATAATTGCGTAAAAAATTTCAGGGTTTCTTTGCTGGCTTTGGTAAAGGAGTAGTAGGAACTATCACAAAACCAGTTGTGGGTGTGTTAGATCTTGCCACAGAAACCGCAACTGCAGTACGAGAAACAAGTAGAAGGTATAAAAATAAAAAATGGTAGAATCTACTACATGCGTATGTTTTCAAAAATTTATAAAAATATTATTAATTTTTTAGTGCTCATCGTACGATACCAAAACGAGACAGACCTCCTCGTATCGCCAGTGGTGCAGCTGTTTTATTACCACCCTATAACCGACAACAGGCAGAGGGACAAGAATTTCTTTACAGTATTAACAATCGTGACTATTCGGAATTACTTTTGGCATACGAATGTTTACGCAGCGGTACTGAAAGTTTAAAAGTACTAGTTTCTAATGAAAGAGTGCGTGTAATTTCTGGAGGAACGAAAGCTGTTGTAACTGAAGTCAATTTAGCAGATCTTTTGTATTGCCAGCCGATGCATAAAATTGAAAGTAATGGCATAACATTATATTACATAGAATTAATATCTAGAATGGATTCAGGATCATTGATAACTGATGGTCCTGAACTGTTAAGAAGACCAAAAGTTCGTTGTGACAACGAGGAAGTTGCTAAACATGTAAGTACTTGCGTAATATTTTATTAAAATTAACAATGTGTTTATGAACATATTTTTAAAAATTATTTTTATTTTTTAGGTTTCACGACAAATCAATTAT
Organism: Polistes fuscatus; assembly: GCF_010416935.1. Classification (NCBI taxonomy): domain Eukaryota; kingdom Metazoa; phylum Arthropoda; class Insecta; order Hymenoptera; family Vespidae; genus Polistes; species Polistes fuscatus. Next base: position 258,421 of record NW_025113162.1, on the reverse strand, counting down.
GCTAAAGGAATGCATGAAGAGCGCTGTTTAACACTTTCGTCTTCTGACAATATGCTTGATGATGTTCAATCCTACGAGTAGTAATACAATAATCTTTTTTTTTTATATATATATAATTCGATAATAATTTACTTTACTTGAAAAACTAGTCAAAAGACCTTCCCTTCTTGCAAGTGCACATCAGCAATGCCTTATTACGCTTAAAATAATTGGTAATAAGACTGATGCAAGGCACAATATGCTGCTGTGTTATAAAAGAATATAGAAATAATTTTATTTTTCTAGTAGCGTATAGTTCTGCACTTAACTATTAAATAATTTTATGTATATTCTGTTATTTCGCACACATAGTAAATGTAATTTTGATACAAACGAATACACAAATACGAAACGAAAAGATAAACTGTAAAAAATGAAAGTTATACATTTACATACACACACACACATACATACATACATATATATATATATATATATATATATATAAGTAAAAAAACAAGTTATTTCCCTTTCCGGATATATATGTAATAGTTTTATATATGGATTATAAATATATATTTATTTACGAAGTTATAAAAATATTTAAATATCGAAATGTAAAAAAAAATATTATAAAACCAAAGTATGTATAAAAGAAGGAAATGATTTTTAAAGAAACTTAAGTAATACAATGATAATAACGACGATGATGATGATGATGAGGATGATGACGATAATAATGAGAATATATTTACATTTTTGTTATAACAATATTTATGTGTAAAATAATCACATATAAGATATACATGTACAAAATAACATTATAACTAAATATGTTCGAATACTTTTTATAAATTTGTTATGTTGTACAGTGTAAAATAGTAAAGATTTTTGTTTACAGATTAATGGTGTGTGGTCTGAGAATAGCATGAATATGATAAGCACAATTATATTTAATGCTATGTACGTAAATAGAAAATCTTATATATCATGGTCAATTTATATCTAATTACGTGGTTGCATATTAATGTCAAATTTCAATACTTCAAATAAATGATTTAATAAAATATATATATATACATATATTTACAATAAAATAATCTGTATATATTTAAGAAAAAATAAAAAATACAATAAATATGAATATATATAATGGCGCTGATGAATATTTTTCGTGATATCGTCTTGTCAATACGTCATCGTACGCCACCTGCAATGATAAGAAATGGCGAATATGTTGCTTGTTAAAATGTTTGTGTACCTAATAAATATATATTAATATTATTCATTTACTTCTCGTAATAAAAAGAAATTAAATAAATCTTCATTGAAAATATTCAATTATACAGTGTATTCTACGATATTTAAAAATACATAAACATCAACGAGATGGATAAAGTATCTTTGGATGATGAACCCGCGGTAAATTTTCAAACAGCTACCTTAGAAATTGCTAAAGATCTAGAAAGTATCGATGGTAAGCTTGAAATTATTATTAATAATGTTATTATCATTTTAATAAACAATGTGTTAAGTATTAAATAAAATATATATTTAAATTAATGAATTTTCATATATAACCGAATATATTTTTGTACATGTTATCTAATCTATTTAACATATTTATATTATATATTATTTATACATATTTATTTCAATGCTGTAGTATTTGTTTATATGTATAACAATTATATTTAAAAATACCATATATATATGTAACATTTTTACAATTTTTCATATAATTTACATTATAATATAACCTATGTATTTAATTATTAGAGAGAGAAATATTTTATAATAATGTTCAATATATATATATTTAATCTAATTAATAAAAAACATATTATATATTTTATCTTAAGGATCAACCACTGCAAAATTAGATACAGAAGATAGTTCTAAAACCACAGAACAAGTTCCATCTATTAAAGATATTTCCTACGTTCCATTTAAAAATGTGGATGTTCATAGTTTCTTTACTGATAGAAAAGAAGTGGTTGAACGCGCAATAAATGATTGCCAGGAATTTTTGAAGGATGTCAGTAATAATGACATTGTTGGAAGCTGGCTTTTAACTGAGTAAGTATTACTATATATAATTATTTATTATAATGAATTGTGATATATTTAATATTTTAATTAAAAAATTATCTATATAAATGTATAGATAAAGCATATTAAAATTGATACAAGTAAATTGCATGATTTTGCTAAATATTCATACGAACAAAATATATTTTTATAGAATCAGTTTGTGGGATACCGAAAAAGAAAGGCTTGTATTGCTTACAAGTACATATATTTACTCTGTGAAATATGATTTTATTTCATTAAAAATATTGGAGTATAGTAAAATACCTCTAGCGAATCTTGACACGGTAGTTATAGGTGAACTGATTTATCCTACGTCATCCCTTGCCCCGTAAGTTTAATGAAAACAAAATATTATTATGCTATTAATGTTAAGGTGCTACTATTATAATTAAATTTAATATTCTTCATTTTATAATTTTTAAGAAAAATGAACTTTTTATAGACGATTAAATGGTTTGGCAGAGGTAATGTCATACGTAATTAATTGTGCCGTACGTCAAGAATGGTCATCACTCACTACATGTTCCAATATTACACAATTTGAGCCTAGGTATATTAATAGAGTGAATGGGATTTCATATCTGCTTTAATTATATTTGTTCGCTTTTCATTATTTTTCGTTCATTATGGATTTTGTGATATATATATACTTATCATTTATAAAAATCTTTATTATATTTATGATATACAATTAAACCTATTTTTGTGCGGTAGATAGGGACCGCATAAAAGGAACCACACAAAAAAAATATTCGGAAATTTCATAAATATACATATAACAAATAACTTTATACAACTTATTACAGAAAATTTTTTTTATGCGGCGGAGAGGGACATCATAAAAAAGGGACACTTAGAAAATACGTCAATTATTTACAAAATACATGAGAAAGTACTTCCAAACAAAATAAATAATCAAATTACACATGGAAACATTTTAGAAACATTTAATTTCTCATTGTATACATAGAGAAATTTTCAAAATTCACATACATAATTTACTGCTACTTGTCGTAATTCAAAATGCGCATCTTCTTGTAATGAATTGGTTCAAAATTTCTTTCGTCACTTGAAGATACAATTTCAATTGACTTATTTTTTATCACCATAAAATCAGTTATACGTTTTTGCAACGACGGTCAGTTGGTCAGTTACTTGTGAATATCACAATAGCCAGATACGCATGATCACAGCTCTTTATGGAATTTTAAACTCCTTTCGTTATTCTTTGATATCTATTTGAAGAAAATGCTTTTCTTATTTGTTGGAAAGCTGGATCCCTGTATATATTTTATCAGCTGTCATAAAATCTGGTTATTTTTGTCCATTTTCATAATCTATCAAATTATTGATAATGTCATTATCATTGATAGTTTCGTCCTCAATTATTTTGGCAAGATCCTTTTTCGCTGAAAGTGTCAAAGCCTTCTCCGCTGATGTTATGTGTGAGCACAGTAATTTCTGATAATAACGTGGACGTGTTTTCGGTTACATTTCTATTAATGTCATATTCAGGCCAGATCGTTTTCTAGCACGAATTTAATGAGTGTTGTTTTATTTAAGCAATTGCTGCAGTCGCGTGGCTTATATAGTCTAAAATTGAGAACTTTTTTCAAATTTTAGTCAGGCTTATTCCATCGTTTTCTAGTTTTTTTTTTAAAATGTAGCTGAAAGTTAATTTCACATAATGTTTCTTAAAAGTTGCGATTAGCCCTGATCCAGTGGTTGTACAAGGCTAGTCATATTTGGTGGTAAAAACACTATTTGTACATTAGGATGTTCTAAACAAGGATGATCGGGTGCATTGTCAACAATTAGCAACATTTTAATAGGAAGACCTATCTCTGTCATGTATTTTTCAACTTCTAGTACAAAGCAATCATTGAACCATGTTGTAAGAACGCCATTAGAATTCACATACCGCATAAAAAAAATCGCATAAAAAAGGACCGCCCAAAAACAGGTTTTACTGTATCTAATCTTTTTACATAGCAAATCATATTATTATATTCATCTAATAAGAAATTTTGCTTTTGTTTGTTTTTAAAGAGTTGTCTCATTTGTGCCAACAAATGTGTAAATGTAAGTTCTGCTATTTTTATATTGCGTTCTGTGTGTGTCTTATTCTATGATTTTTATAATTGGTTATATTTTTTAATTATAGTTTATAAATTGTTTGCATGTTTTATCGATATTTTGTATACTTTATAGTTTTATGAATTGATAAACATGTAATATTTAGATATTTGAATTTAGAAAAAATAGAGAAAAAAAGTTTGTAAAATTTGAAATTGAATCGTATTAAGTAGTTTTTAATTTTCAGAAAGCGACATATGTTAGGCACACGACTAATGTGGAATAAAGGATGTCCGCTATCTCTAAGTAAAAAGTGGAACCCATTTGCAAAAAATATACCATGGCTTACGTATGCGAGTCATCCATTATTTTGGCATAAAGGTAAATTAAAATAACTTATATATTTATATAAATCTTGCATGTTATCAATAATAATGTCGCATATATATAATAAAATAATTGATAACAATAGGTTCTGAAATGGATAAGACAAAATTTGACGTAGAAGCTATGCATGCAGCAATTTTAAGTTTATTACCAGAAGAATGTAACATGGTGACTGGACCTATAATTGTAGAGAATTACTGCGGTATTGGTGCATTAGTACATAATAAAAATGCTTTAGGTTTTTTCAAAGTTCGAGGTAAAGTAAGCTTTTAAAAAATACGTTGCAAAATTTATGTATAAATGTTTAATCTAACTCAAGTATTGCCAGAAGTATGAAGAGAACTTCAAGTGCTATATAGATCATTGTCCTACTATTTTTACATTCTATATTTAAATATCTCGTTATCTATATATATTTTAAATTGATACGATGCTATTTTATTACTAGTCACATATCCAATTTTTAATAATTTAATTGATGAAATAAAGATAGTTTTTATTTTAATAAAGATAGAAAACATACACAGTGGAAAAAAAAAGAATCTTATATGATGTATATATAAAGTTATTATAAACTTAAATTAACCGTACAATTTTTATGCATTTATTCTTTTTTTTAATTTAATTTTATTTTAAACATCTATTTAAATATTACTTTTTATTTATTAATGTACAGTTCATAGCATTGTTTTTTCTCTCATTAGATTGAAAAATTAATATTCGTTGAAATATAATTACAAATATAAATAAATTTATTTATTGTTGCAAATTATTGTATCAAACGTTGATGATTATTTAAGCGAGTATTTCTTATATATTTATCACTTTTATAATATATATCAATGATATTACTTAGAAAAATGTATAATTTATGTAATATATAATAAACCAACGATTAATCGAGGATTTAACAATATTTAGAGCTGATAATAATTATCTATTTTTAATATATAACCAAATTTGTCATTTGTTCTTTCTCTGTTTTAATGAGACCATGTGTTACGTCCTAAAGATGAAAGTATTAAAATTTAGCCTGTTTTAGTCACCTTGCATTCACCGAGTTTAGTCAGAACCAAGGTGGTTCGTTTTCCCCGAAGATTAAATAACGGTAAAGAATGGCAAATTACGTGAGGATTATGAAAACGGTAGTTCACCGGAGCTCCTGGTTCTTAAAATATTTAATAAAGTATTTAAAAATTATTAACTTACAAAGCTTTAAACAGTCAAGTTTTTTTAATAATGACGTTTGCTGACACGCTATTATTTATTTATAACAATTTGAACAATTTTGTTTTTTTAATGTCGACAGTTGCTATGCGTTATTATTTACTTACAGTAATTTGAACAGTTTTGTCTTTTCAATGTCAACGGTTGCTTATGCGTTTCTATCAGTGCTCTGAATCAAATTGGTCGTTGGTGGCGGAAACTTGGTCTGACTGATAGTGAATCGAGAACTAATGAATTTGAAGATGACGATGACTGTTTGATGAAGGTGCAGACTTCGATGCAAAAAAGTAATGAACAATGATAATGAACGTTATGCGCTAATTAAACCAGTAATCGTAATAAGGGTAGTAAAGGTAATAAGAGTAATAAGAATAATAAGAGATCGTGGCCTAATATCATTCTCTTTATATAGGCCAAAGAAATTTCTGGTAGGGATGACTTAGATCCAGTTTTTCGGTGTCAGTCAGTCCATGCTTCCCCTACCAATGCATTGCAAGGCATCTTTCTCATACATATAACTATTTCGCCATGTTAACATTATCACGGATATGCCTAGGCGTTTGTTAGTGTTGTATCTCCGGTTAACGCGTGAGTGACCGTCGAGGTCTAAGGGAGAGAGGGGTTCCCACTGTGTCAAATCAATGCTTTGTGAAAGAATGTTAAATAAAGAAAAAAAATTAGACAATTAAAAGGAAAAATACCTTTGAAATAGAATTATCGAGGCGGAACGTCACACGAAGTCTTTCGTCTCTCTCTCTCCTTGTTTCCTATTTTTTACTTTGTTAAACTTATCTCTCCTTTTTTCTTTTTTATCTTTTCTAATTTATTTTTATTGTTCCAGATTTTCGTTTAATTACAATTATATAAAATAGAATTTATTATCATTGGTTCTTATGTTGTATTAAAATTCTTATTTATGATCCCAAACAACTAAATATTTTTGTGTAAAATAATGTATTCATTTAATCATATCTGAGATATTACCGAAATTCATAAAAGAATTTATGTAATATATATATAATGAAATAATTATTATTTAGATCATCATTATATGTGTCGGAAATCGTATGATTTATATTTGTACAATCTTATTTTCTTGAAATATTAATATATATTTTTATAATATAAAAAAAAATATAAAAACAAATATAAATTTATATCATTCAAATTTTATATTTAAATTTTTCAGGCTTGGAAATGTATTATAATTTATTTAGCTCGATTATTTCTTCTTCATTGCTGTACTTAACATTAGATTTATCATTGACATTGATTGCGTATACCTATTTTTATCAAAACCCGTCATATTGATTATAAATAATTATATAATATATAATATAATATAATATAATATAATATAATATAATTATATAATAATAATTGCGTATACCTATTTTTATCAAAACCCGTCATATTGATTATAAATAACTCTTGAAAGTTCTGCTTTTTGTTTTTATTTCGTAATATTAATTTTCGTTTTTTATTATGTAAATTAAAATAAAAACAAATAGTTAAAATATATTTACGATTTTTGTAATTTTGACTATGAAATTTGATTTTGTTAATTTAATATTTAAATAATCATCATACTTGCATTGTAATAAATGTAATAACGATAATAAAATTTCTGTACATAGTATTGGTAAATACTAATTATTAGCAAAAGTATAATATTTTTAATCTATGATTTTAAGCCTTTATGTTTTCGTTTCATTCTTGCATATGGACCAATTTCAGGATCCATCACAAAATCATATAAAACTGATGTCCAAGAATCGTGTTTAGGTAGATCATCATAAAATTCAGATGCAATACGTTTTACCTAGAAATAAATAAGAAATAAATAAATGTATATTTCTATAATCATAGATTTCTTTTGTATTCGTATAAAAAGATAGATTATACTTCAGGTAATCGTGAACCAGGTACAGCAGGAAAGTCATGATGTTCGTTATGATAGCCAACATTGAATGTTATAAAATTTAAAGGTCCATAGTAACTATAAGTTTCAAATCCCTTTTTATACATATAATGTTCTGATATAAAGTGACCCGCTACAGGATGTAGTCCCATTGCCATAAGTGATCCTCCGATTAAATATATTAATACTTTGCCACCTAATATATATGCAAATATACATATTACAATGATTTGATAAGTATTAAAAGCGTATAAAAATACTTTTAATGTTTAGTATGTTCTTACCAAAACAATACCACAAAATTGCATCGAATATTAATTGTACTATTAAGTTAATATACTCAAACATTATTGGTGCTTTTGGATAAGTTATTAAAGGACGAAAGGCATAAAAAAATGGTTGCAAACATATCCAACAAAATTTGCCAAATGTGGTACAGAATAATTTTGCTTCCAATAAAGTTGGTAAATCTGTATCAAGTTTTTCATCTCCCTGATACTGTACATTAAAAATATATTATTTCTAATCTTTTATTAGCATATAATTAAATGATTCAAATAATAAATTCTTACACGATGATGTTCCAGGTGATATTTCTTAAAACTTATTGATATCGGTATCCCTATTGGCAAATTAGCAAACAGACCAAATATTCTATTGGCCATAGGTCGAGCATGTCCGAAGGCAAGATTATGTGATATTTCATGAATGGCTAAAATATGCAAGCAACATATATTAGATTTCAAAAAAAGTATATAGTATTATTTATTGTTTATTTCTTTTTGATTTATTTACTTACCAAGCATAAGAGAATGATTAATTATACCTCCAAAACAATATGCCATTAGAAAAAGCTTAGGATAACTTAAATCTTTAACAATAAATAAAGATAAAAATTGCACTAAAACCATACCAGTTACTATCCATTTAAATCTAGGATCGTAGCCAAACAATTTTTTTATTTGTGGATATTTTTCTGCAATATAATAAACATGGTATATATAACTTGAACTGTTCATTATAAAGTGATTAAAATCAAATCACATAAACTATTTTTCATATTACTTATTTCAAGTAGAAATAGTTCATTGGAAATATAAGTGATGTATATACAAACATATATATGCATAAACATTGAGTGTATAGTAAATCATAATTCTAATTAATAAATTGTGTTTATATTAAACACACCTATATATAGCATATGAATATAAAATATTTTTCTATTCTTCAAAATGAGATAAAATGGACATTTTTCTTAAAAATGATTATTATTAGAGATAATCGATGAATAATACAAATGAAATTACTGATAAGAATGTCACGTACAATCATTGTACAATCTACACATACACACATATACATTAAAATAATGGTATGTAAGGTTAAATTTCTTCCTTACCTAATATTATTTTACGACGACTAGCATGCGGTTCTTCGGTGTAAGTCCATTCGAAGTCTGTTCTCGAGACTCTTTGTCCCATTTTGTTTTCTTAACGTAAATGTTCGCGAATAGTAAACTATTACATTTGCCGGAGGTAGCTTCATTGAATTTTCTTATATACGTCCCTCTGACATGAGATATGAATACTGATCCATGCACATGCGCAGTTCATTGATTAAATAATGAAAAATCACAGCTCATTTGTAACATTGATTGTTTGAACTCATAATCAAATGAAAACGGATACGAGTAATTATTAAACTTGAATGAAAAAACACAAATAGACAATAGTTATAAATAAATTTACAAATTTATTTAATAATTATCGATATTTTAATAAGTGTAATTAATTGTTATTTATCGATTAGTTTAAATTTTGAATTTGAAATCTAACAAGACGATTATCGATACATATGCTCAAATCGAGAGTATTCGATAATTATCGAACTGTCAATATCGAGATGTAATCCGATAGTTGACACGTCGAACAACGTCAACGATTTATACGGTTATAGTATGTGCAAATTATCATCAATTTAATAACTTTAACACTATCGTTGAAAGGATTGGTATTATTCTACGATAAACGATGCACGCAAAAGATTTGTTTAAAGTTTCATTCGTTACAATGCCGAAGTAGATTAATTAATTTTACATATTAGGAGAGGTTAGGCTATCGTTAAGCTGTCGTGCGATGTAAATTTTGGAGGCCTATTAAATACCGAGTTTGTTTTGAGATGCCAAAATTCAGGATGCTTCCGCGTACATCGCGGATCGTTGCACTTTGTTCCGCTGCGAATTTTATTAATGCAGCGGATCGAGTTATCATGCCGATAGCAATCGTTCCTATGACCGATGAATTTAAATGGAATCTTCATTGGCAGGGTTGGATATTATCCGCTTTTGCATTTGGTTATTTTACTAGTCAGGTATGGAATTTAAACAAACAAAAAAGTCATTAATTTAATACTCGAAGCGCTCGACTCCCTTTAATATATACATTTAAAAATTAATTATTATTTTATTTAGAAATATATTGAGTTATTTCAATTCTTTATCAAGATCATTTTCGGATATAAATTTTTTCCATAAAATTAATATTTCGATATTCTAGCTAAAATTTTTAATAAATTAGTCGGCGCTTTAAGCTTTAACTGATCTACAAATAATGTTATATGAACATTTGAGCTATCTTATTGTATTAATGTTAATTAGATTATTGGTGCAAGTATAGCAAGTCGTTTTGGTTGTAAAACAGTACTAATGTTGGCTGTTTTATTATGGTCTATAAGTACCGTAGTAACACCACTCTTGGCACAATCTATTCCATTGCTTATCATCTGCAGAGTTATTCTTGGTTTAGGTGAAGGATTAGGTAAGAATTCTTATAAAACCTTATGATGTTCATATGTCAGATATATAACTGTGAATGTTTTAGGCTTGCCAGTGATATTTCATTTATTTGCGCATAGTGTACCTATAGAAGAAAGATCAAGAGCGTTTGGTTATCTCGTAGCTGCTGGTTCTGTTGGTCAAGTTGTTGCATCTGTTGTAAGTGTTTTTTAAATTTAACATCATTCGTAATTTAACAATGCATTAAATTATTTTGTTATTATTATTAGATTTGTCCTAATTTGTCCTGGCAAAGTGGATTTTATTTATTTGGTATTATTGGAATTGTTTGGACTTTATTGTGGCTATTATTATATCAAGAAATTAATTCTCAGGATGAAATTCCTCTCTTCGTACCAAAGGTAAATTTTTTATTACACTAATAACTTATTTTTATGAATAACGTTTTTTTAATTATATTTTTAGGTGACACAAAATAGAAACTTACGTTGGACTGAGTTTATTACTCATTGGCCTTTATGGGCTTTGTATATAGCACATTTTGCAATGAATTGGAGTAATTATATAATTATGCAATGGTTGCCTACTTATTTGACAAGAAATATATCTGCTAATAAAGAAAGCATAAGTTTAACGGCACTTCCATATATTGTCAATTCTCTTGTTGGTATCGGTATGTATCTTACACGCGTATTTTATTTTTTTAAAGCAGATGCATATGGCATAATACATGGTATTACATTTTTCTATAGTTGCCGGACATAGCGCTGATAATCTTATACAGAAAAGATGGTCCGTCTTATCTGTAAGAAGACTGATGACAAATATAGGCTTAATAGGACCAGGAGCGTTTTTATTAGCATTTTGTGCAGTGGATAATTTACTCGCTGCAGTAATGTAAGTATGTCTAAACAATTTTATGAATATATACGTCGTATTAAAGAGAAAAGAAATTTTTATTTATTTTTTCATTCTCCCATAAATTATTCTTCGTCATTCAATTTTTAATTAACTTTTGTTCAACAATCTGTTCAGATTCATTTGTTCTATTTTAATGCTCATTCTTTTATGACTGCATTTGGACGTTATTTTATTCGTATGAGACAATATGCAATATAATTTTCTGAATGTTTATGCAAATATACAGGGTGATTCACTAACTCTAGCCACCAAGATAGTTCCGAAAGTATGATAGTAACAGAAAAGTTTATAGAACGAAAGTTGCATGTAAAATTCGGAAGTATAATATGACGTCAGGGTTTTTTTGCTAGGTTTAGTCGCTTCTGAAATTTAAAGGTCAAGTTTGTTTTTTTTAAATGGAATGCTATGTTTTGGTACTTATTTTCTGATAGCGGCTGTCGTAGCTAATCCAACGATATGCAACATTAAATACAAAACCTGACAATAACAAATAAACACTATTTGGATGATATCTGTTCCGTGCTTTATTGGACACCTAAAGGATGACGCAACCCTGACGCAACCCTGACGCAACCCTGACGCAAGCACGACACGGATGAGCTGTATTATGGCTGGATCGTTCGCCAAACTTGACCTTCGTTGACCTTCAAATACCTTAACCATTTGGCTATCGGAGGGTTTTCAGAAAACACTATCGAAAAAAGCTGAGTAGCACTAAACCACCGTCAATTGTCTGTATCGACGAAATACGCTAGCATTTTTCGACATGAAATTTGAAGAGCGCGAAACTGTTAGCCAAACAGTTAAAGTTGCATTACACATCGTTGGATTCACCAAGACAGCCGCTATCAGAAAATAAATACAAAAAAAAACTTTACCTTTAAATCTCAGAAGCGACTAAACCTAGCAAAAAAACACTGACGTCATATTATACTCTCGAATTTTTCATGCAACTTTCATTGTATACATTTTTCTGCTATTATCATACTTTCTGAACTATCTTGGTGGCTAGAGTTAGTGAATCACCTTATATATATATATATATAGTATATGCTAGTAATATATACTTTTTTATTGAACAGTTTTATTTCTATATCAATGGGACTTTGCGCATGCAATTCTTCTGGACATCTCAGTAATCATGCAGACATAGCACCAAATCATGCAGGAATTACTTTTGCTGTATCAAATACTATCGTAAGTATATAAGTTTTATATTATTTATAAAAGTTGATGTGTCAAATAGTTAGTATCAAAAAATACTTTTATATTAATTAATAAATGTTTCAGGCCACTATACCTGGTATTCTTTGTGGTCCATTAACGGCTGAATTAGTAACTGCTTCTCATGGTCGATGGATGCCAGTGTTTGTATTGGCTGCAGCAATTAATTTCACAGGTGCTATAATATACCAAAGTCATAGCTCAGCACTTCCAGTATTGTGATATGATCAATTACAGGAAAAATTATCGATTGTTCCGTGAAAAAAGGTAGCTTGTGATGTTTATTTGGATGTGTATATTTGCATTGAGGAGATTATGGTATATAAAAATTATATACACAAGAATATATAGTTTCAGAATCTTAGCATATATAGATCCAACATGGTATACATTTACTATATTACATAGAAACCACTGAAAAACATATCAAAATATAAGAAATATATTTTAACAGACTCGAAACACTATAAATAAATGCAGTGTGAAAAGTGTTTAGTGATGACTATTGTAAACGCGATGGAGACATTGCAACAGTGCCATTTTTGATGCGTAAACTGGAATTGGTTAAAATTCGTGACGAACATGTATGAATCTAAAATAACATACATATTTGTCTTTAATTTGTGCATCATAATAACACGAATTAATAGGTAACATTTTGTGATATGTTCTGATATATATATATACAAGATTTTAATTTTGCACATAGAAAAAATTGTATATTGTGTATAAGTCGATAATGTACATAAAGAATGTGTTTTAAGATGCAATTTTTATATATAAAAAAAAAATTAAAACAAATAAAAAACACCAGTTCGGTCACAATTATTTTTTCTTTTTAAATATCATTTTACATAGGATACAACGAAAATAATTCTTTTTTTAAATATTCCGATTGAAGGACTTTATCTAAGACATTTTTCGGTAGATTTAGATCATTACAGTCTATTTTTACAAATGTATTTTCTTTTGATAATTTTTCATTAAACTCGTCAAAAATTTCAACCGATTTTGTGTCTATGTTTTTTGTTTCGTTAGCTGATTCTTTATTTTCTCCAAAATCATTATTGTTTAGAGATGTTTCGATTCCATCTTTCTCAAAATTATTTATATTTTCTTCACTAACGCAATAAGAATAATTTAAATTTTCATTAAAATTTTCTTGGATGTCATTTTGAGACTTCATTACTTTTATAGTTACATTTTTTTGCTCTATTGTATTAAGTTTATCGAAATTTGTGGTATACTTCTCTAAATATTTGTCTATCTCGGTTTTAACTTTACGTGATGTTTTATTATTCAAAGAATAATTTTTATGAGGATTTAGTAAGTTCGATTCGTAGGTTAAGATATCGTTTATATTCTGCAATCGTTTTTCTGTAAACAACGGTTGTTGCTCAACAATATTTCTCTTTTCGTTCCCTACAATATCTTCTTTAAGTCCTCTACTAGATAAATCAATACTCGTTGTTGTAGATTTTACAATAGCTAATTGATCTTGTTTTGGAAATAACATGTTTTTACTATGTTCAACGTCACTTTGATCAATTATTTTAGAATTTTTGGAAAATTTGCTATTCTTTGATAATATATTCTGATCATTTGTTGAGTCAACATTTTCTTTTATTTTATTTCTATCGCACGCAGTGTTTTCTAATACTTCGTATAATTTTTTCATACGCGGATTAAAGTTGTATCTTTCTTTTCTGCGATCATAATGTTTTTGAAATTGTTCCCAATTCGTTTTAACTTTTTTTACATCTCGATCTATATAATTTAATTTTGCTGATGCTATTTTCCCTATACGCAAAAGAATTTTATATATACAGGATATGTTTACAGAAAATGAAATTCAATTTTGATTATAAGACTTACATTTCTTATCTGATTCTTTTGAAATTGTTTTATTTTTCGTTAAATCTGTCCTTTTAAGAATACAAGGTAAAGAAGCTTGGTTTTCACAAACGTTCATCACTTTTTCATTTTTTTCAAAAATATTCGTTGAATTATTAGAAGAAGAACTTAATTTCGGTAATGTTACAATAGAACGTGCTTTTGCATCTTTTGCAATATGTTTTTTATCGTTTGTTGTAGATTTAGAAATTGTTGAAACTGTGCAATAAAACAGATACCACCAAAACTTGATTATTTTTAATTAACTTATACTTCTATTTTATTGGTCAATATTTTTATACATTTTTAATTAATATTTTATAAATAAATGGCCGGTATAGATTAATATTTTTTTTCAGTATAAATATTGATCATTTATTTAAAATACTGATAAACAAATGTTTAAAAATACTGACCCAATAAATGGCAGTTTTTCAAATTATCGTATATTCTTCATCATTTTTACATTCTAATACCTTTCAAGCCGTTAAATAAACCACAGGAATTTATAGAATTTTGAGAATTGTTAAAACCTTTCGATATATCGTTATTTTCAACATTTCCAAAAGGATTGAATTCGTACACGATGTTGTTTGTTGCAGAGATCCTTTTAGCAGGCTGCCATGTACGTGCTGGTCTAGTTATCCAACGTGCATTTTCTGTATTCTATTAAAAAATTGTTGAATCATTTAAAATTGATTCATTTATGAAATTAAGATAATTTTTACCATTATTAAAAGAAATAAAATTACGTACGATATTTTGCTTTATTTTACTTTTTCTTGCCGACATTATTTTTCCATTATTTGTTCGTCTTTCCGCGTTTACGTGTTTAGAATTATTTTGTGATTGTAAATCATACGGATCTACATCAGAATTGAATTGATTATCGCAATGCAACGAGCATAATGCTTCCAATATTTTCTGCTTGTCGATTTTAGCCAGTCTGCTTCTATTCGAAATTTTGAGGAAATTTTGTATCTGTCTTTTTTTTTTTAATTGTTATGATCAGAAATTGTATAAATCATAGATGGCAAAATTATGGCTCAAGGAATTTTCAAAAAATCTTAACAAAGTTTTGTTAATTATTTAAGAATTATTCAAAATCGATTTAAATGTTAGACTCACGAACTGATAAATATCAAACTTTGCATTTAATTTTAACCACCATTAAAAAACTTACTTGTTGTGAATATTAAAACGAATGTATTCCTTTAAAATTTTCTCAGGACTTACGAAGTGTTGAAAATTAAAAATTACTTTGTCACCTTTTCTAAAAAATAATGGACGAGCTCTAACAGCAGCAGTTTTTCGCATAGGATTCAATTTTCTTGATTTTTTGTTAGTACTGAAATTCAATAACACCTTTTCTATTATCAACTCTTCTTCATTTGAAGGTAAATTTTCTGATTAGCTTGTATTACACGTAGTATTTCGTACCTGTTCGAAGATTTGACTTTAAATTCAAATTTAGTAGACTCCTCGTCGAGTTCTTTTGGTTCCACTTTTTGTTCGACGTTTTGAACGAAATAAGAAAGTCCTCCGAGACGAATTTTTTCTTCTCGATTTAGCGATCTCGATCCCCGAAGGGATTCCACAGGGTTTGGTAAAAAAGTAGATAGATAATTGGATTGCGCGCGTGAAAAATTCGGAAAACTACTTTCGATATACGCCAGTTCCAAAAGTTCTACCAAGAAAAAATTATATTTTTTCTCAAATAGTATTTTCTTTATCTAAAGATTTTTTAGGATCCTAATACGTTTTCATTCTTTAGTTGTTACCATTTTATATTGTCAAATGTTAATCATCATATTCTTGACAGAAATTTTTTTGAAAAATCGATTATTATCGTCTTTTTCATTATCGATCATGATCGATAAATTTCCCTGAAGGTTGGTCGAGCAAAAGAATATAAAATTCAGATTTTAATCAAAATTAAATAAGTATTTTGTTTAAGTATAGTATGCATATATATTTTGTAGGAGACATAAGTTATCAAATTTCACCTAAAAGTCTGATCTTTCGTATTACACTTTAATAATATAATAATTAAAAATATTATAAAAATACATCTACTAGTTTTAATTTTTTAATTATATTATATCATCAAATTATATATAATCGTAAATATTTTATTAATAATACTACAATTATATATATATATATATATATTTTTTTACTCGTTCACACAGAGAAATTTATATTTTAATCAAATAATTATTTTTTTATTTTTATTATTTTAAAATTATATATGTGCCTATATAAAAAACAAAACGCATGATACACTTGTTAGAGGTATTTATCAGTCTTTATTTTGTAACTAATCGACAGATCAAAATATATTTGCATTTATATATATTCGCGTTAACATAGTGTCTGATATAACGAGAGACACAATGTAGGAAGGGAAGGAATCATTAATGGAGAGGGGGATTTGGTTTAGAGAAATTCTCTTTAAATCCTTCTTTTTAATCACGATGCAATTTGAAATCTTTGATTTATGACGAAAGCTAAATCAAGATTCTAACTTTATATTATGTGTATTTTGTGCGATTTATCATCGAACCAAGTTGACCAACTACTCGCGAGTCATAATTCGAATCATAATAATCATCGAATTCACGATGACGATAATAACAGATAATAATAATTATTATAATCTAAATAATTAGAATAATAATACTAATGATAATATAATATAGGATCCATGCTCTTTTTACAATCGTGTTTCAAAAAATAGATATTCAGAGCCATTCGAATGATCCTCGTATTTTTTTGTATTTTTTGTATTTTCTAAACATATTTTATAGTATGTTCTCTTTCTTTCTCTCTCTATTTGTTACGTATGTTATTTAAATAAATCTCTCTCCCTTCTCTCAATATTGTTCAAACAATAATAATAATAATAATAATAAGAATCATTATTATATTATGTTGATCATTAATTCAGCAGCAAAGTGCACCTAGAGTCATTATAAACTCACTACGCGGGGAACGTGTTCCTGCGGAATTACTTATTTTTATCTTTTAATTCTTTTTTTGTTGTTGTTGGGGTTCGTCTTGTACTGCTGTACATGTTTATTTTTTCGTACTATGTACTTACAATCAACCGATGCACCTTCTATACGCACTTACTTATTCACACGCCTTTCGGATTGTCGGAAAATGGAAGATGTGTAAAAGGGAAGAAATTGAAAAGCAATGAAGATATATATACGCGTTTTTTAAAACTAACGGAGTTCGAAAATCGATACTAATTTGCGTGTTTTTGTAATTTTTCATTTTTTTTTTTTTTTGAAGAATTTTTCTTCTTATAAAGGAGAATAAATTGAAAAAAAAAATTATCATTCCATCGTTCGTCTTATTCCATCGTTAACTTGCTTAGAAAAATAAAAATAAATAAAAAAATGAAATTAGTAAAAAAAATATGACCAGTATTAACCGATTTTCGATATCCGTAAGTTTTGACAACGAACGCGTGTTTAAAATTTCCTTGCGACGAGATAATGCAAGATAATTTTTGCTAATAAAAATGCTTGTTCTTTTTATCTTTTTCATTTTATCGACGATTTGTTCTTTCGCGCATATGACTACTAATTTTGATACTTGGTTGCCTCGTTAGGCAAAACGACACGTTTCGTGAGGCCAGGTTGCGAATTGTAAACGTCGGATTCGATATGATCTTCGTCAAGATTAGGTGATTTCTCGAACCTCTTAGACGGGTTGCTAGATTGCAGGCATTCGTTGATGAAACTGTAAACTGTGTTAACGTAGACCTCTCGATACATTGCATAATGCTTAACATGGGGTGAATTTGTAAAGAGTACTAGTTGTACACGTACTCCGCGTTCTGCACGTCGGCTTGCGAATTTCTCAACGTCCTGAAAATATAATTCTATTTTGTAATACAAAATTTATCTTGTTACATACTCGAGATCAAAATCCTAGGTTGTAAACTTGAGTTATAGAACATTTGTATAAACTAACTGCAGCAGGAATTAAGGTGTCGGTATTCGAGTAAAGAAATAGTTGTGGCCAAGAAGATGATTCTTCCATCAATGCGAAAGGATTCGATTGGATGGTGAAACCTCGTCCAAGTGCATGGGCGATCACCTGTATAAATTACATTTCTATTGAGTTTGCTATCATCAATCATTTTTGAAACATTGAAGAGTGCGAAGATTTACGCTTGATATCATAAATTTCAAGCGAAGATTTACTATTGCGATTGTTAGTATTCTAGAAGATACTGCATAACTAGTCAAATACCATTTTATTTTCAATATTTGTTTTTTTTAAGATACGATTGCAGTAACATCGCATGAAATTTATGGTAATGAGCCTAAATCTTGTATTATTTTTATCCTGAAACCAATTTACCCTGTACCTGAAGAATCAGGCTTATCACTACAAAGTAAGAGAGAAACAAGTAGGCGATAAAAACCTCGAAGAACCAGAACATTGATAAGAAGATCGTAATGAAGAAAGACATCGGTATATTTGTTAGAGGATGTCCACCAATGATTGCACTGATAGCTTTGAACAGGGATGTAACTCTTCTTTCACCTGGTGCACTGTCAAAGATCACTCCTTTCACTTGCGACTGTGGGATCAAATTAAAATGAACATTTATGAAGAAATTAGTATTCTTATAGAAAAAAGTGATTAAGAAATAAATTGTTCCGTTACTTGGATCGGAGAATTCATTTGTTGCATCGCAATACTGATGTGTTGATAAAGTAAAGCGCCACCGTTGCTAAATATGTGGAAGAATATCGGATGATCGTTCAAACTGTTTTTAGCAATTACTTGCAACAATCGTTTGCCTATATAAGGCATTTTGTTTCTTCGTCCAAAAAGACATTCCATAGGTGCTGTATAACGAAGAGTGATGCAACTGGAAATAATTGAATTCTATGATCTGTTAGCAATATTATATAATATTTTTATTAGTTGATATTAAATCCAACTCAAGTAATTATCGTTAACATTTGATATAACGATTAACGAAGATTATATGTCTATTTTCAAGTTATTTATCAACTTATATGAAAATAATTCTGTCTTTATTAAATCTGGACATTTTTTAGTAGTCAGGGCAATTTCGTATTCAGAAAATTAACTTGTTGTTATGTAAATATGATTTCAAATATTGTATTATGTAACTTTTAGTTGTGTCAAAATGTACTTCACGAAATCAATAAAAATTAGCTCGCGGCATATAAATTAATATATGAAAAATATTCTGCATATAAAGTAGTAATTAAAAGTAAATTACAACACGTGTTTACTGATCGATCACAACAATGAACATTTTTAAAATCACTGTACAGTAATTAACGCATCTTAAAGAAAATAAACCTAGTGAAATTCCTAAACTTTTGTCAGACGACAAAAAAATATTATATTATCAAAAAACCAAATTCTAACCAGGTGAGCAGCATCTGTGCAAAGCCGGTACGGAGCGGTCGATAATCGTCGACTACAAACGTACTACCGGCTGCCGTGCTACTGGTTGACGTCAAATTTATCATCAAAATCGTATCGAACGAAATGTTAATGAAAACAGAAAAAAGGAAAAAAAAAAGGAAGAGAAGCAGACAGACTCATTTCTTTTAATAGTTACCAGACTGATTGAATGAATAAGCATCTATAGATTTGGAGGCTGACCTTGAATTCTAATGACAAAAAATGAGAGAAAGAAAGAGACACAAGGTTACCTATGAAATGATCCTACCTCTTCTCCTTATAAATAGCACTGTATTTAGCCAAATATCTATCCTGACATCCAGCCCATCCAAGAAGAACAACCAATGGTCGTTTATCTTCTTCATAGACGAAAACAAATTCTTCTTTATGATCCTGTCCATTGGTCGTGGAAGACGTCAAAGCTGGGTCCTTTGGTGATGGTGGAAAAGACGGGAACATTATGCAGTATTCCAGGTCCTCCTGATCGCTCATCTTCTCTGGCATAATCGTATCGTGGTTCTATTCAATCCAGAAATGATTCTTCTTAATACGTAAGCGTATGTAGTTAGACGCGTCTATGTATGTATATTTACGTAGCCGCCGATGATGACGGCTGTGAGTTCAGTTAGATGATGAAAGTGAAGGAGAGAAGAAGTAGAGTACCTCGAGGAAACGTAACGTAACGTAACGTAACGTTGAGCGCGGGTAACTCCAAAGAGAGAGGCAGAATGAGGTGGAAAAGATGAAGTGGGAGATATGTATATAGATATATGTATGCGTATATCTTCCTATCTATCTCTTTCTTTCACTCTTTCTCACTCTCTTTCATTTAAACACACACATTGACCTAAGCAACATATAAAGGCACCCTACCACTAGCACATAGAAAGCTTTCCTCTCGTTCGGTACGAGCTTGCGTCGTACCGTTCGTGTTCTTCGAAAGCGCGAAAGCGAATCAGAAGATCGATAAATGGAGTTTCCTGAAGGTGCATGCGAGTCACCTCATCGTATTCAGTTCAAACGAGATTATTTTATACAAGAATTATTATTTTTGTTTCTTTTTTCTTGTTTAATTTTTTTTCATTCTTTTTGTTTCCACAGAGAACAAAGTTTGAAAGATTAATATGTTTCCTTGCAACACTTACCATAATCTGATTCTTTTCAAATAGATTTGTTTGTTCATCGATGATACGCTTTACGAGGCAAATATTACACGCCGAAATATCGACCAGATACAATAACGAAAAGTCGAGAATAATTTCAGATTGTTCAAAGCATTAATTCAATCGACACGAATATGTTCATGTATTTTTAGACGTGAAGTAAGATGATGTGATTGTTTTTCGAAAACTTCGATCGGTGTGTTTAAAAGGATAAAGATTTTGCCGTCATTTCTATGGAAGCGATACGATTGGCGTGCTTAATAGTAATAAGAAAAATAGAATTGTAAAAATTCGACAACCAAATATAATTGAATACCAACTTATGCAGATCTGATATTAAATTTAATTTAGTTCGATGCTTTTTATGTAACAGAAAACAATAACTTTATTTTTAATGGATTCATTTTTGTTTTATAATGTTTTTTTAATAGTTTATTTAATAATATAATTAATATTATTTTTTGAAGGTTCTATAGTTTATAGAATCCTAAAGTAGAACTGGTGCTTGGTTGTTTTAATAATTGTAAAGAGTTTTATAGATTGGAAAATTTTTTAAAAGTATATAATCTTGTGTATAATATTTAAATAATTTGTTATCATTTTAAGGACTGTGTGTGTGTTAGACATTTTTCATAATTTGACCTAATTGAGATTTTCTGTTAAAAGTTTCATTTTCAAATGTCTATGTTGAAACTTCCCTTGTATTTATCAACTATTTACTAGCTTAATTTACAATCGATTTTAACGATGGGAAATGGGAATTGATGGGTAATTCGAAGGGGAAATAATTCTTCTCTTTTTCATTTTCGTTCAGAGAAAAGTACAGTTCAAACTGAAAGCTGTTAACTACCCTTCATCTGAAACATGTGTGACTTTAGCGAAAGATATGAACAAAATATGAACTAAAAGCGTAACAGGGAAGAGTAGCATCCCTATCATGCGCAAATAGTATCAGTATAAGAGCTTGCACCTACTTTGTATAAGCCAGAGTATTAGTGTTAATAGGTTGAGTTCACACTTCTCAATCTCTGATCTGTGTGTTTAAGATACGGGGCCACTACAAATTTGATTGGCGACAAATCTGCAAAGAAAATAAAAATTAATATAATCGATAACATATGATAATTAGCATAAAAATTTGCATTAATATGTTAACTGTTGTTGTTTTGCTTTTATGGATTTTCTTATTATATATAATGCAATTTGTTGATAAGTTTGATTTTCACAAAAATGTAATTTTAGTATTCCAGGAAGGTTTTGGTAGGATTTTACTTGTCATGCAAATAGGTTTGTTATACCTGGCTAATCATGTAGTGGCACCACTTCATACATGTCACTTCAATCTCTGCTGAGCTTAGAACTTTGTAGCCATTCTCTACGTATTAAACACAGTACATTTCTATTATATATGTTACCGGCATTGTACGAAAAGCATTCTATAGAATACCTAGGCATTGTATATTATGCCTGATGTTTTTAGGCAATGTATGAAATATAAGAATTATTACATACTTTCCCTAGGAATTGTATATAATACTTACAAGGAGACGGTCGGTGAGCCACACCTCAGATTTTTTTCAAATTTTGCACACTTGTAGTATTCCATATAAAAAATACTTATTTCTTTGGCTGTAGTAATAGAGTAGTAATAGAGTAGTCTACAATAGCGGCGTAGTGTGTGTCTCTAATGTCGCTGATACCTATATCTTATCTTGACAGGGCTAACAGGTATGTCTACCTTTCTAAGCCAGTCAATAAGGGCCAAACATCGATTTTTTTTATTAACAGCTTTGAAATTTGATATAAGGGTAAGTTGACGACGCTGAATCGAATGGTGCTAATTTTATTAAAATCAGGAACCGGGTACTCGGGGAAAAAGGGTAAAAAAGGGTAAAATATAGCCTTATCTTAGAATCTAGGCATTTAATCGAAAAAAGTTTCAAACAAAAGTTGTGGAGAATTGAAAAATACAGAAAAAATGTTCTAAAGTTTATCTTCGTATCTGCAAAAATAAGCGAGAAATATTGAAAAAAAATATTTGTAGAGTGGCGCGCAAAGTCCCTCCTCTCCGTCGGTTTTTATACGCGAGCGGGTTAGTGTACGTGCGAGCGTCCGTGTGTACTAATGCACAAACAAAGGATCTTTGGAAATCATCGGGCCTTTCGGCCTTGAATGCGAGTGAGAGAAGAAACCGATATTTCTCTCTTTCTATTTTTTCATTCGGTAGCGAGCATTTTTCGTTTTGATCATCGAGTGTCGAGCGTTCTGTATATCTATATAAATTGGCGTATAAGCGCGGCGTTTTTAAATCGAATCTTGATGCTTATGGCACGCCGTTTCTTTATTTATTGTCAAAAATAATGAACCTTGAATAAAAAAAAAAATAATTCATTTTAGCAGAAACTATTATTATTTAGTGGAGAGTAAAAATAATGAATTAATTTTGTGTCTTGCCATAAAATTAATTAGAATAATTAATTGATATAAATTCTTTGCTTCACAAAATTTTATTTATATATCAAATTGAATACGTATTCTTTTTAAGACGAAATTAAAAATTTAAATATTTTTCCTATTAAATTATGTATTTTATAAAATTTTTAATTATTGATTTTTTGTCTCGTAAAAATTTATTTGTGTATCAAATTGAATACATATTTAAAAAAGAAGAATTTTATATCTACACATAAAATTAATTCAAGATATACAGGAAAGGATATTCTAAAAACGTGGAATTTATTTTTTGGCTAGATATATAATTTTAATTCATTTTATTATGTTATATGAAAACATCTTCTTGCGCCCGTTATTAACGTTCGAAACAGAAGAATTGTCACAAAGTCATCAGGCAACAAACACACAAACACACTTTGCCCCCAACACACACATAAAAGCGAGCGTGTAGTTGGTTTTTGTGTGCAGGTTTTTTAGACTGGCGTGCCGCTATATTATGCGCTGTACTATACTATGTTTTATGTGTGTGTGTGTTTGTTTGTATCTGTTGCCCGATTTATCTGTGCCAGATAAGATAACGATTCTCCTGTTTTCTTCGTTGTCTAAAAACGCCATGCATTGTGAGCAATGCTTAGACATTGCTAACAATGCCGAATTTCCCACTTTTCCGGTAACATATATAAGATTCGAAAACCAGTAAAATATAGGATCATACTTCATAGGATCGTATCTGTAGTATATGTTCAAAATTGTTTAGCATAAAACTGAGCCAATGCAACTATGTTGACGAGTTGTAGCTTTCTTTCTTCAACGTTAGGACGATTCAAAATTTTGGTTTTTAAGTCAAGATTTTGGTCACGGATGATCATTACTCCTTTTATTTAGTAAAAGGAGATTGGGGAAGCGAAGCTTTCTGAGTAAATACTAAAGAATAATTCAAGATTGAATACTTTACTGGGCAACATGCACACACCCATACACATAAAAGCGATCGGCTGACCAAACGAGCCGAAAGGAGAAACGATGAAAGGGAAACGATTCTCTTAATTCATCAAAGGTTTTTTTCGTGCTTTGTCTCCACATCCAGGCGGCTGGACATTTTGTTCATATGCAGCTATGACTATGAACCTTTTTTCTATTGGCTAATCAACGCAGGGAAGGGATGGCATTCTCGCCCTATAAAAACTCTTGCAACCTCTACGAGATCATACATATTATAGTATCGAAACATCATATCATAACGTATCGAAACATCATATCATACATATCGAAACACCACATCATAACATATCGAGACCTCACATCATCATATCGAAACAACACAGCCAGCAAGCATATTCAAGAAGAAAGCATCGAGAAGAAGAACGCATCAACTTTGTACAACGCAACAACTATTGAAATCACATATCACATTCATAACGGCATTTTCACGATAAATAAAATATCGTGTTACCGATCAAGGCACCGGTACCGCACCAATAGGATCTTGAAAAAATTTTCTAATCCAGCAAGTATTACATTTTCTTGAATTTAAAAGAATTAACTGTCTAGAATCGTTTAACTTATCGTTCATATGGAAATATTTTTCTTATATAAAAACAATTTTAAATCACAAGTCATCGGAAGCCCTGGGAAAGACATTTTATATAATAATGCATTGACAATGCAGCATAATCCATAGTAAACGCATTGGAATTGCAGAACTAAATGGTATAAATATCAATTTCAATTAGACTTATTTGATTGTCTATATAAACAGCGGTTTCAATGAATAGCTTCATTTGGCGTACGAATTAGTAGTTAGTAGTTTTGCTCGTGTGGATACATTTAGCATACATGAGATTAGAAGGCTTAGAAGATAGTGCAGTTGTCATCTCTGGAGTATCAGGAAAATTTCAAAAGAGTGACAATATTAACGATTTAAAGTCGAATCTAATGAATGGCGAAGATTGCGTGTCTTCAGATCATACAAGGTAGAAATTCGGTAAGAATATATATATAGGTTAAATTATATTTCATACAGAAATTTATTACATTACAGTATGTTATTTTTGAGTAAATTGAATTATTATTTTTTAGATAATTCGTCTAAAGTACCATTGCGTTCAGGAAGAGCTTCTAATTTATCTTAATTCGATAAATTTTTTTTTTGGATTAATGCAATACAGACACACAATTAATTCCTCGAGCAGCGTATTTTTTGACACCGTTCGGACAATGAGAATCGAACCCGAAGATGCAGAGAAAAGACTCGCTCTTATCACTCAAAACTAATAAATTTATATTAAATTAAAAAATAACCATATGATAATTTGACTTCTATAAATGAAATCAAATATCCTCATTATACCCAACTTATCGGTAAAAGCAACTTGAGTGTCTTTCGAGTTATTTTTTAAAATACTTAATTATTAGTTTAATGTGTTTATTTTTCAGTCTATTTGTGATATTCCATCGTTTATTGTTAAGAATAGGAATACCGGTATTCTAAATGAAAACTGGAAACGTATAGTTTTAAAAAATTATTTTTTATTTGTACAGTTAATTATTATAATTATTTTATTAGGAAAATAGTATCGACAAAAATGATAAATATTATCGCTTGTTAAATCTCAAGAATATAGTTTCTTCAGCTGGTTGTAAAGTTATTCTGAACTTTAGGTTAATATTTTCAACGGAAACTGGATCGTCTATTCGAACAGTAAATTTTCTCAATAGACTAGCAGCTATTGCCTTTATTTCGGTCATAGCAAATATTTGACCTAAAAAAGAAATATTAAAAAAACAAATACTCTACTGATCAACTGTTTAGAATACTATTTCAAGAATGCATAAAAATGCGTTTTTACCTATGCATCCTCTTTTCCCGAAGCTGAACGGGATGAAACATTTCGAGTTATAATTTCCCGGCAAGAACCGATCCGGGTTAAATCTTAAAGGATCATATTTATCTTTCCGATGAAGTGAAAATATTGAAATAACAACGTGACAATTTTTTGGTATTATCACATTGTCGTTCACTTAATAAAATAAATAAATACATATTATTACTATATAAGACAGTAATGTCAATGGACAAAAATATATACTAAAAAATATTTTATTATATGTAAATATACCTCTTGTGTCCCTATATAGTTTGCGTGCAAAAAATGGAGCTGGAGGAAAAAGACGTAATATTTCCTTGATAACTCGATCCAAATATTTCATTTTCTTAGTATCTTCCATTGTAACAGGAACATCTTTTGGATCGCTTGAGCCGTACAAATCGTACAACTCTTCGTATACTTGATTCTGGAATTGAAAAAGCCGTATACATAATACAAGTTTTGTATGGAAATATAATTGATTTTTAAAAGATAATGACAAATAAGATACTGCTTAAGTGCAATTTGTGCGTACTTGAATGTCTGGAAACGTGGCCAACGTTAAAAATAAAAATGAAAGTGTATTAGCGGCAGTATCGGTTCCCTAAAAAATAATACAAATTGCTTTTTATTTTTAATGGATAAAAGGAAATTTCATCTAATCTGAAATAAATTCATCTTACTGCAAAAACCATTGTATTTATTTCATCGCGAATATCTGCCTCCGAATATTCTCCGGATTCATAAAGCGATTTAAATATGACGTCTAGAAATGAACCGGTATCTTTTCCTTTAATTAGAGAAGAGCATAATTATATATTATTTATAATTATTATAAAAGGAATTTTTCTATAAATACATTATTAAAAGAATATTTTTTCAAATGGTTATTTTTACTTGAATATGGACCTTTTCCTTCCTGGGTAAAGTTATCCTAGTGCATTGACTCCTTCTTTTTCTTTATAATATTGACGAATGAAAGTTATATACATGAATAAAATATTAATTTTTTTAGAAAAATATATATTGAGGAAAATTGAGTTAATTAAAAGTGCGAATAATCGTTTTATTTATACCTCGCTCGTTATTTTATTAATGTGTGAAAGATATTCTTGTAGACGTTTTCCATTAGATGAATTGTTAAATATAATATTTGGATGTAACCAGAATTTCATTACTCTTTGTGTAGTTATGTCAAACATTCTAAATAAAAATAAAATTCACAATAAGAGGAAAAATATGCAATAATAGTAGATTACAATACAAATAAAAAAATATTTTACTAATTATTACTTCGACACATATTCAACAAGTTTACAATCCGGATTGCTCTGCAAATTTAAATCACTTTCCAATAGGCTATCTGTCAGTATAAAAAAAAAAAACTATTTTTAGAAAATTTTAATAGTTCAATACATATTTTTTAAACTTTTCTGAATATCCAAATTTCATCATATATTATGTCTAACGTACAAAGATGTACGTAATGCATGAAATCTATGTTTTTTCCGTTACTAGTTTCTAAAATGTTATTTAGTCTGTTTGAATTTTTTACTATTGAGTCCACATAAGTTGAAACCATTTTTTCTTTGAATACTGGATTTAAGATTTTTCGATGAATCTCCCATATGGATGCTTTAAATATGAAAATATTTCTTAGTTTAATTTTTTATAATGTTTTTTTTTTTCTATATATTTATTAATTAAAAAAGAGACAAAGAGAGATCCTTATATATATGTGTGTAGGTGTGTAGACGTTATATGCAATCATAAGAAAAGAAAACTATTTTTACCAGCAATCCTCTGAAAGACATACTTAAAAAATACTGTAATGTAATTTGATATAGGTTGTTTTTTTGTATTAATAAAGAAGGAAGCACGTGCGAACTTCTAGTTTACCTGGTGCAGTAAACACTCCATTACCCAAAGAAAATTTCATAAAGTCATATACAGAACTTTTTTCATAACCGTTAGAACTTTTTGATAGAAACTAAAAAGAAAACAAAAAATTGATGTAAAAAAAGCCGAAATAAGAGAAAATCTAATTCGGGCAAACCGTTTATAACGAAGTGCCGTAAATTTGATAAATCTTACCTCAATACTTTCAGGATCATCGAAGATTAGGACTAATTTAGGGCCTAACCACAATAGCCACGGCGAAGAATAGTTTGCAGGTAATTTTATTAGTTTATGAGTTATTTCTAATTGTAAGACAAATTCATTCAATAGAGATCGCATAAATATAGACATTATAAAAATGGAATAAAAATGTACTTTTTACATCATCAAGAACTATATTCAGGTTTCCAATCAAAGGGTAAGCTTTAGGTCCCGACAATTTTTTTACCATGTTATACTCATGAAATCTATTTATTATATATTTAAGAACATAGAATAACATTATTATTATTGCTGTTGAAACACTAACTTTATTTATATACCACATGTTTAGTTAAACAAATACAAAATTATAAAACAAGCAAAAATAGTTTTAAAATACTGCTGGGCCTTCTCTTGTAAGCCAAGAAGGGATATTAAGTTTACACTTCGCAGCGACTTCTTGTATCTTTCGAGATTTAACAGAAACTAGAAAAGAATCATCAGACTGGGAGCCTATTTAAGCAAGATCGAGATCATACTTTGTCCAGGTGTCAAGGATACCTTCAACACGTGTGGACAAAATTAGACAAAAAGCTGTATTTTATCAATTCATTTATTCCGTGCGTATCGATACTAGTTTGCATACTCGAATGTATCGAGAAGCGAAGACGTTACTACTTACGCTAACGCACCACTTGATAAACGTTCAATTTTTTTTTCGTACAATTTTTATGGCTTTGAAACTGAATAAAAATGCATTACTGTTTTCTTACAACATACTAAAAACGAATTAAAATTATGTCTAGACAAAAAATAAATTCCACGTTTTTAAAATATCCTTTCCTATATATCTTGAATTAATTTTATGTGTAGATATAAAATTCTTCTTTTTTAAATATGTATTCAATTTGATATACAAATAAATTTTTGTAAAGGAAAATATTTATATCAAATAATTATACTAATTAATTTTATGGCGAGACAAAAAATTAATTCATTATTTTTACTCTCTGTTGAACGACCGACGCCTTGTATCGGTACTCCGGTGGTTTTCTTGTCGTTGAAAATGCACTTATAGGTGGATGAGGAGTCAGGGTAGGTGAAAATAAATTAAAATATATTTTTGAGCCCAGTCAGTACTAATAAGTACTATTATTTGGCTCGTTGCAGGGAAAAGCCTTTCGGCATAAAAACCCTGGTTGAAATACAGTTGTTGCTGATGTGTCGCTGGCTTGCCTATCGGCAGCTATCGCTGATGATGTTAATCCAAAGCAGAATATAATTCTGACCACGTGGCCTTCTTCTCTTGTTCCTTTGTTCCACTGATGTAATAGTAGCGCAGGAGTGTAGTTCTCTTCGAAGTGATCGCTCGCAGGTCTCGTGGTAGAATCATGTTGAAGCATGAAAGCACGGGCTTTTATAGAAAAAGACGATGCAACGCGCGGACCAGTTACCGAAAAGCTAGAAACCGTAGTTGTCGATGCATATGATTGGACTAACAGAAATAGTGGGAGAACGCGTGCCAGGGGACACAAGCGCCCTGCAAGGAGTTTGATGCGCTCCTTTGGTGCACCGTAACTAACAAGGGGACCTTACACTGGGACCCCCACAGATCTTAACGAGCTTTGGTGTATTCGTAGTATACTTTTAGGGTGTTATCGTGGTAAAGGGATTTTTCAAAATGCGCAGTCGTTTTTGAGAAAAAAGGTCTTAAAGTTTTGACTTTTGTTGTATATATATTTAAATTATTTTAATTTCGATGATGTATAAAGTGACGCGATAGCGTCAGTAGAAGCGTTCTTGCTTCTCGCGCGGTTAGTCGGTGTTCGATCCTTCGTGGGGGAAGTTTTTTTTATTAATTTTTTTTCTTTCTGTTTTCTAATTTTTTTTTCATATTTATTAATTTTTATATATATACAGGAAAGAGAAAATTATTTATTACAAAAAAAATTAGAAATAATAAATTTTTTAAAATCTTGCGCAAATAATAAAGGATAATTGATTACTTGAATTACAGTTAACATTTTATTTTTTAACAGGTGTATAAAAATAAATAAATCTTCAATAGACTAACAAACAACAATCGTATATATTCTATTCATTAACAATTCCATATATAATTTTTTTATATCTACGAGTTTTAACATTTATTTTATATCTATTATTATTTAATACACGCAGGTTATTGTAAAAGCATTCAAAACAATAAATTTTTTCACATCTCGCGCAATTAATGAAAGATGACTTGTTACATAAACAAAGACTTTTTAAAAGATCTGTTGGAAAACAAACCTGATGAACGTTTAAAAATATTTCTCTTTCATTTGGTTTTAATAAGGCATGAACTTAATATTATATCTACATGAAATTTTTAATGATTAGAATATATACGAATGTTATTTATATATATATTAATATATATGTATACCAAAGCTCGTTAGGGTCTGTGGGGGTCACAGTGTAAGGTCCCCTTGTGAGAGCAAGGAACCAATTGCCTCGTATATCGTTTCTAATTTTGTACAATTTGCAATGCTTTCTTTTATAGGGATGATTATTAATTTATTTTTCCCTATGTTAGTTACCTTGGCACGAGCTAGAGTTAAATCTTTTACGCGTGGAATAAGTTTTAATTGTTCTAATAGTTTGGCACCAGTGTCGCATGGTGTGCCGTTTAAATCGGTAAATATTACAATATTATCATGCCTTAATTGTAGAGAGTCTCGTGAGACTCCTACGTTTTTTGATAACATTATTTTATTATGGTTTATTTTTGTTTGTGCGTGTGGAGAGTATAGTCGTTCATAGTCACTAGAGCTTTCAATGTCTGTATTTTCGTCTTCTAGTGTTGGTGTTGCTAATCGTGACGTGTCGTCGAGGTCATCTGTACCGTCAGTTGTCACGTCGGGGTCACTGTCCTCGTTATTTGTCATTATGTTCTTAGTTTCAAAATGAACAATACTCTCGTCGGAATCGTATGTGTTTATAGGAAATACCTTTTTAGTTTCTGTTGGATTCCGTGATAGAGCGTCAGCGTTAGCATTCGCAGTTCCTGGTTTATAAATAATTTTGAACGTGTACTCAGCCAATTTCAGACTCCACTTTACTAATCTTGATGTCGGGTCTTTTACCGACTTTAGCCAAACTAGTGGTTTGTGATCGGTTATGAGGGTAAACTCTCGACCGTACAAATATGGCCTAAAATAATTTGTAGCGAAAACTATTGCCAATAACTTTCTTTCAATAGTAGAGTAATTCATTTCAGCCTTATTTAGAATTCGCGAGCAATAGGAGATGGGTAAATCCTTACCAACGGGGCCTTGACTCAACACGGCGCCGATTGCATAACCGGATGCGTCCGTTGTGACGTTAAAAGGCAAGGAGAAATTTGGATATTGTAGAATTGGTTCTTTGCACAAGGCATCACGCAGTGAGCAAATTGCGTTTTCTTGGGTGGATTCCCATCTGAATAAAGCTTCTTTTTTTAGTAAATCGGTTAGAGGTTTTGCTACTTTTGAGAAAGCTGGTATAAATCTTCTATAATATCCAGCAAGACCTAAAAATTGGCGAATTGATTTAATGTTGTTTGGACGCGGAAATTTTTTTACTGCTTCTAATTTTTTTGGATCAGGCTTTACGCCGTTTTCTCCTATAATATGGCCCAAATAAACCACTTCTCGTCTGAGAAATTCACATTTATCGGGCTGCAGTTTTAAATTTGCCATACGAAGACAATGCGCGAGTTTATTAAATTTCGCTTGATGCCCGCTAAGTGATCTCGCGTAAAGAACCACGTCATCCAAATATACAAACATTTCTTCGCCCTGTAAACCGGTCAAGACATGGTCCATTAACCTCTGAAAGGTTGCTGGAGCGTTTTTTAAGCCAAATGGCATTCTACTGAATTCATAATGACCATGCGGGGTTGAGAAAGCTGTCTTTGCGCGGTCATCCGGATGCATTTTGATTTGATGAAATCCGGACTTCAGGTCAAAAGTAGAAAAATATTTTGCTGCGCCGAGTTGGTCAAGTATCTCCGTAATATTTGGTATGGGGTACGCGTCTCCTACCGTTTTTTCATTAAGATTCCTATAATCGATCACCATCCGCCATTTTGGGTTACCTTTCGAATTCGACTTTTTCGGCACTATCCAAATGGGCGAAATATAAGGTGGAAGAGATGGTCTTATTATGCCATCGTTGAGCAACTCCGAGATTTGTTTCTTTACTTCTTCCTTATGTATTGGCGGAAATCTATATTGCCTGGTGTGCACCGGAATGTCATCGGTAGTAATTATTCGATGTTGTAAAAGATCGGTGCAACCAAGCGGTTCGCCAGGAAGATGAAAAATGTCGGCGTTTTTGCCTAGTAATTTAGAAACAGATTCCGCCTCTTCCGTATTTAGATGATCAAGGCGAAGGAGTGCTCTAACAGAGTCTGGTCTGGAGGAGGTTGGAGTTTTGGGAGATTCTTGAGTTTTGCTTGTTTTAGTTGCATCAGCGCAAGAGGATTTGGAGATATTATAAAGAGTGTGCAAACATTCGTTTAAATTTTCAACTTCGGATGTGGATTTATAGGAATCACATGTTAAGTTCGGAAGAGTTCCTATACTATAAGCCAAAAGTTCCAATTTTGGAATTTGTAGTGAAACAAATCTCGAAGTTGTATTAATGATTCTGAAATAGGCTCTTCCGTCTACGTTTTCTACTAATGCTTCGCCGGCATAAACTCCCTTTGGAAGCTGTATTCATGGAATATAACCGTCTTTAGCATCGGTGTTTATAACGTGGCAAAAAATCACCCTTGAAGTTCTAGGTGGAATGCTAACCCTGTCGCCGACCGTAAATGGAATTTCTTTATTTTTCACTATAAGCACTTCCTTGATATAGTCAATATTCGTCGGAATGGAACGAAGGAACTCGTTGCCTAATATTCCATCCGTAGAAATAGGGAAGTGGTTGTCTACCGCGTGAAATGTGGTTTTCTTTCCGAAAATAATGAGTTCGACAGTACCTAATGTTTTTTGTGTGTCGGGAGAGATGCCAGTCAGTTGTACTATTCTTTTTGTGTTTATTATTGTCTTTTTAGCTAATTTTT
The DNA here is from genome assembly GCF_010416935.1 of Polistes fuscatus. Classification (NCBI taxonomy): domain Eukaryota; kingdom Metazoa; phylum Arthropoda; class Insecta; order Hymenoptera; family Vespidae; genus Polistes; species Polistes fuscatus. Next base: position 224,754 of record NW_025113162.1, on the reverse strand, counting down.
TTATTTTTATCAAATTAATGTCCGCGCCTGTGTCTATCATAAGTGTCACTGCTTCTCTAAATCGTGGAGAAGTCGCAGTGACACACGGAGCCGTCCAAATATTATTTTGTTTTATGTGTTTGACTTCGACGGGCCTGCTTTCGGACTCGGACTTCGTGGACGCTGTTTTGGTGTTGGGGAGCGACGAGCGTCGTTCGTCGTTCCCTTCACCCCGTTTCCCTGATTCCTTTTTTCTAATTGGTATTTTAACTTTCGACAGTCAAATATTATATGTCCTAAGTTCTTACAATAGGAGCTTTTTTTTGGACTTTTATATCCCGTTTTTGTTTGAGATGTTGAACGGTTTGGAGAGGTTCGACCGGACTTATTCGAATTATCTTGTTTCTTTTTTAAACATCTACTTTCCGTGTGGCCTTGTTTTCGGCAGTAGTCGCATACCGCTTTTCTAAAACAGTCACCTTCTTTATGTCCAGGTTTGTGACAGTACTCGCAAATTATATTTTCTTTAATTTGTCGAATATTAGCTATGCGGTTTCTAAATGTAGGAGAGGCGTTTCTTTTTTCGTCGTCCTTAATTTGCCTGTCGATTCTTAAAATACTCATTAATGCTGCATGGAAGTCTGTAAGTTTTTCGAAACGGATCGCGGTGCGATAATTACTTGGTAGCCCGCGAATAAAGGCGTCGAGGCCTTCTTCCTCGATTTTTCTCTCTACTCTCCTCTCAAGACGACCAACTTGTTTTGATTCTTCCTCTATTATTGATTGCGTTAATTCCCTAATCCGACCAAAGTAATCTAAAACGTGTTCTTCCGGTCTTTTAAATTCCGTAGCCAGTTGCCCTCTAAAATAATTAGAACTGTGTGCGGGTGAGAACGCGTCTTTAAGTTGCTCAATTAACTGCTCAACTCTTGTAAATTGAAGACCCTCTACTACCAAGTATGCGTGTCCGCTTAGTTTGGATATGATCAAACTGGTTAGGGATGTCTCTGTTTCGTCAGTAAAGCCGAATGGTAGAGAATCTAAAGCCCTTCTACAGGCTCTTATAAATTGCGAAACCGAAATATTGTTACCGTCAAATTTAGGCACGGCTTCTGCTATCTCCCGTAATTTCACGGATGTATGCACCGCTCGCGGTGCGGGTAGGGGTGGAGAGTTTTGAGTAATTCTCCTTAGGGATTCCAACTCGCGTCTTAAATATTCTATTTCCGCTTGTTGATCGTTATTAGTCTCTACTCTAGTTGAATCTAAATTTGGTCTCACCAATGGGTGTGGAGAGCTTGGTTGCGATATGTTTGGTGTTCGAGAGAGAGTGACATATGGATCTACCGGTGTTGGTACCCTTTGGAAGCCACGAAACCCGCCAAAATCCGTACCTAAGGATTTTCGTAATTCATCTTTCCTAAGTTCAAGTTGGCGTGCCCTTAACTCTACTTCCTTTCTTTGAGATATTATCTCTTCTTGCTGCTTGTTTACATCAATCTGCATTCTAAAAAGTTTTTCCTGGTACTGCACAATTTCGTCCATTTTCTTATTTAGCATCAACTCTTTTTCAACAATCCCTCCTTCGATGCTTGCTAAATCTTCGAGGGACAATGGTGTGTCGGACCTGACGCGTCTTTGTTCGGATGCCATTTTTAAATATAATTATTGTGAAGTTGAGTTTAAAATTTATTAATGTTATTGTGAATAAAAACTTTTTTTTTTTTAAACGATAAATTAATATCCGTATGATTTTAAATATATATTAATTTCCATTCAGTTGTTCGAGAAATTGAAAAGGCAAGTACTCTTCTTCTTGGCTATCCCACAAATTTAAATTCTATAACGGAATTTTAATATTTGAATCTATCAAGAATTCACGATTCTTAGTGTGAATTAATCAAACAAATAAAGCAAAGGTCCTCGTTTTGGCGATCCCACCGCTGCCACCAGTTTTTGCTTCCTGTGACGTCCCAGATGGGGTTGTCAAGAAGAGCAAGAACAAATTCTAATCTTCCTTTTTCCCGGTCAATCTTTTTGGTACCAATTACTGCCAAAACCAACGTACGTTAAGGAACCACACATCTTAGAACCACAAACCAAATCCAATTGGAAGTACACCGATGCGGGCTCCCTCGCAACAAGCGGTATTTATTCCCAAGCGGACCTGGAAAACCTACGGGACCATGTCATGTTTCCAATGGAACAACCATCAATAATGAACCATATCGCAAGAGGAGCCGCCGGACAGAAAATAAATTCGGAAACATTAAATTTTGTAAATCTTGTGATTTGAACTTCTGGTTGTTCCGTTACGATTTCCTTTAATTCTATTTCTTTTACATCTGCTGGTGTACCTTGACGCTCATTTCTGCTTTTCAGATGTAATAATAGGTTAGTCAATGATCCCCAAATAGCGCCAAGAAGGTGCATGCTCCACCCATACACTGTATGCAAAGCATAACCACGCAAAATCGAGTCGATCACTAATTTTAATAGTTTAAAAATGAAAATTATTCCCAATATTGCCGCACTAACAGAACCAAATTTTAAGAGGCTTGTCCACATACGCGAACTCACACTTTCCACTAATTTGCCCATTTCACCCTCACTCATAACCGATCACAAACCACTAGTTTGGCTAAAGTCGGTAAAAGACCCGACATCAAGATTAGTAAAGTGGAGTCTGAAATTGGCTGAGTACACGTTCAAAATTATTTATAAACCAGGAACTGCGAATGCTAACGCTGACGCTCTATCACGGAATCCAACAGAAACTAAAAAGGTATTTCCTATAAACACATACGATTCCGACGAGAGTATTGTTCATTTTGAAACTAAGAACATAATGACAAATAACGAGGACAGTGACCCCGACGTGACAACTGACGGTACAGATGACCTCGACGACACGTCACGATTAGCAACACCAACACTAGAAGACGAAAATACAGACATTGAAAGCTCTAGTGACTATGAACGACTATACTCTCCACACGCACAAACAAAAATAAACCATAATAAAATAATGTTATCAAAAAACGTAGGAGTCTCACGAGACTCTCTACAATTAAGGCATGATAATATTGTAATATTTACCGATTTAAACGGCACACCATGCGACACTGGTGCCAAACTATTAGAACAATTAAAACTTATTCCACGCGTAAAAGATTTAACTCTAGCTCGTGCCAAGGTAACTAACATAGGGAAAAATAAATAATTAATCATCCCTATAAAAGAAAGCATTGCAAATTGTACAAAATTAGAAACGATATACGAGGCAATTGGTTCCTTGCTCTCAGTAGTACAGGAGCTTGACTTAAAATCTGTAAGCATCGCCAAGACACAATGCTTGGACGGCATATTATGGCCTCAAATCCAAAAGAAATTATGTAACACATTCGAATCAGAAAATTGCGGCATTACTATTTGTTTAAACCAAATCTTAGTTCCTAAGTTAGAACTGCGAGAGGACATCCTTGCCGAATGCCACTCCTCGCCTATTGGTGGACACAAAGGCGTCACAAAAACGTATAATAAAATTCGGCATAAGTATCATTGGCCAAATTTGAAAAAGGACATTAGTGATTTTATTAAAAATTGTACAAGTTGTCAGTTAAAAAAACTAGTAAGAGTAAAGTCCAAGGAACCAATGATACTTACTGATACACCGGGAGCGGCATTCGACAAAATATCTATGGACATAGTCGGACCACTCCCTGAAACCAAATCAGGAAATAGATATATCCTTACAGTACAAGACGCACTTACCAAATATTTTATTGCTACACCATTACAAACAACTACGTCAATAGATATTGCCGAAGGATTGGTCCATAATGTTTGCAATGTTTTCGGGGCACCACGGTCCATATTGACTGACCAGGAAACGAACTTTATTAGTTCACTTTTAAAGGCAATAGCCAAACAATATAATCTGAAACAAATAAGAACTACGGCGTTCCATCCTCAGTCAAATGGATCACTAGAAAGATCTCATATTGTATTAGTAGAATATTTAAAACACTATATAAACAAAAGGAGCGAGTGGGATAAATGGTTAACACACGCCATGTTCGCATATAACACCAGTACGCACGAGGGAACCAGGTTTACCCCTCATGAATTAATATTTGCAAAACAAGCTAACATACCTTCTGCAGACGTACATACAAATGTAGCATTAGACAACACATATTTAGAATATTATTTAGATCTGGTTAATAAGATTAAAACGTCTCAGAACATTGCAAGACAAAACCTGGTGGGAGCTAAAATCAGATCAAAATTTTACTACGATCGAAATGCTCGAGGTCAGAACCTAAAAGTTGGCCAATACATATATCTTTTAAAGGAACCAACGACAAAACTTGGCAGTCAATATTCTGGCCCCCACCAGATTCTAGAACTGCTACCTAATAACAATATTAAGATTAACTATAAGAATAAAAGTAGAATCGTTCACAAAGATAAGGTCAAAATTGCTAAAAACAAATAAAATATATATCTTTTAGTTTTACGTATAAAAATGAATACGATACTTGTCTTCCTTGTCATTTACTACGTCATCGTCACATCCGCATTACTTGGCTACGATTGCGGAGGCACAGCGGCAAACATCACCACGGTCTCACTACTGGAGACAGGAGAATGCGATCTCCCCAACACAACTGTCAACAAAACGAAGACATACGTGCAACTGCTACAATTAATAGACTACGATAATACCATGGTGTTTCAGTGCAAGGTAGAAATTGACAGAACAATATATTATTGCGGGATGAGTTCGCACGTCTCAGCTGTGCATAATGGTCGACGCGTGTACTTGGTTGAAATCTCACGCGAAGTGTGCAGTTCAATTATCAAAACGGGAACACTTTCATTGAATTCTTTCACCCAAATAAGTGGTCTCCAAATCAACACAACGGACTTTCGGAGTGTAACACTGGCGGGCTCAATCGGCATCGACGGCAAGTGCCAAGGAACGCAATATTCCGACGCCGACGGAACGTGGGAAAGTGTGGTGGTTCAAGGGGTAGTGCGTACAAATATAAGAACTTACACAGGAATAGTTAAAATAAAAGATAATTCTATATCATTAAGAGGACACATGCAGTGTTCCTTTTCGGAAGAGACTTGCTTCACCGACGAAAATGGGAATGCATTCTGGACCGTCATTCCAAGATCTACGTGCCATTTTGAAATGTATTCTGTGCTATACGAGGGAGAAGCGGTTAGAATGACTACACTCGACAGCGATTCACACATTTACGCAGTGACTGAAGGCGAGACAACATTCGCGTTAATGGGAAAACAGGAGGAAAACGTATGCGGATACAAACTTATAAAAACCGAGCATCCAAAATTATTCATCCTGGAAACTGGACGAGATAAGACATTTACATCAAGAACAAAACTATCAACCAACAATATGGATCTATTTACTTATGTCAATTCTAAATTCGTTTATGTAGAAAAACACCATCAAAATCAATTGGAAAACTTATATAATAATGTCTTACAACAAAGATGCAAACTAGAGAAGGAAGTTATCAAAAACGCACTCGCACTAGCAATAATGCTCCCTGACGTTTTTGCTGTAACGATCATGAAGAGCCCAGGATACATGGCGGTCATTGGTGGAGAAGTGGCGTACATTATCAAATGCACCTCTGTTCCAGTCAAAATTAGACACACTGATAGTTGCTTCCGGGAACTTCCAGTAACATACCAAAATGCAAGTATGTTCCTGAAACCTAAATCTAGGATTTTGGTAAGCAGAGGCACGCAGGAGCCCTGCAATACTTTGCTCCCACATGAATACTTCGTCGAAGGCGTCTGGTACCAATTACTGCCAAAACCAACGTACGTTAAGGAACCACACATCTTAGAACCACAAACCAAATCCAATTGGAAGTACACCGATGCGGGCTCCCTCGCAACAAGCGGTATTTATTCCCAAGCGGACCTGGAAAACCTACGGGACCATGTCATGTTTCCAATGGAACAACCATCAATAATGAACCATATCGCAAGAGGAGCCGCCGGACAGAAAATAAATTCGGAAACATTAAATTTTGTAAATCTTATGAGTGAGGGTGAAATGGGCAAATTAGTGGAAAGTGTGAGTTCGCGTATGTGGACAAGCCTCTTAAAATTTGGTTCTGTTAGTGCGGCAATATTGGGACTAATTGTAATTTTTAAATTTATAAAGCTCATAATAGACTCAATTCTATGGTGGTTATGCGCTCCATACTGTCTACGGGTGTAGCGTACATTTACTTGGTGCTATTTGGGGATTGCTGGCAAACCTACTCCTGCACTTGAAAATTGCAAAAGGCAGCAAAAGCACGGAACCACAAGTAGAAGCAGCAGAGCTTAAAGAAGTAACAACAGGACAACCAGAAGATAAAAACGACACGGAAGAAAACGCCCAGCCGTCTAAGGCGGCAAGCGCCTCCCAAACAAATCCACCCTGTAAGCACGTACGTTTTACTTTGGAAGATGAAGTCTTCAATAGGTTTGATGCTTTACGAAGCACTCAATAGTAGACTCTTTCGTGCTTCTTTTTTAAGGGGGGAGGTGTCACGTCTTAGTGACGATTTTATATAACTAGACGTGTTATCCGATAATTATACGGAACTTTTTAAATTTTTGTTAATTTTTGTTATTTATATATTTTTACTTAATTACATATGCGTATAGTTACATTATATACTGTAGCTTTCTATATTTTTCTACATAATATGTTAATTAGTTAAACATTACTAATCTAGTGCTTAACAATACGGTTATTAAGGTACCTTCCCTTTGTGTGTAACAAGTAACCGTATGAAAATTCACTTTACATTATATACACTGTGAATTTTATTTGTATTAGGCGCTCTTATGAACGACCATCGATAATTACCATTTTGACAACATACGATAGTAGTAGAAACATATGTCAATTGTCGTTCATAGGGAAACCTGCCTTACCTACAACTGGAGTCGGTAAGCGGGTCTGTTGATAAGTGAAAGTCGGTAATACCGACTTCGTGCTCCTACATTACCGACATTTGTTATTTAGCGTTTAGTTAATGCAACAAATAATATTGGAATTTATTATTAATTAAATGATTGCAGCCGATAACATTTATTTAACTTTACTTTTATTTGGGAATAACTTTGACAATTATTAACAATTAATAAAACAAATAATTCTTATTATTAATAAAATTTATATAAAATAATAATGTCATCTTGCACATAAATTCCCACACTCGTGATGAAAGCATACGTGCAGTGAGGGCCCAGAGTGAATTTCTGTAATATTTTATAAGAGTTCGTTCTATATCGTTGTATTTTCGGCATTTAGATAACGCTCTGCTTTACGACGCGTTTTCTTTCCCTTTTAACATTGTGAATATAAGTGAATTGTGTAAAACTAGTGTATAATTTTGAAATCAACTATTATTTTAGAATATATCTTTGTTTAACTCGTGTTAATCTCGTGTGTTATAATTTGTAATTGAACTCCTGTTGGCCGAAATCCTCAATTAGTATTAAAGAAGCTAATCCAATTGCTGAATACATCAACTGATAGACGACTTCCGCTGAAGGAAATAACATCTCTTTGATCCTTCAACATCTTCAACACCATAAGGCAACACCAAGGTAAGTGAAAGATTTTACTTATTTTGAGATTGAGGCTCCTCTTGCCCAGATCCCGAGTAAAGTACCTGCTCAAAGGACTGACTCAAAACAGGGCACTCTTCTTAACCGTGTAAATTCTGGAAAAAAGATTGACCGGGAAAAGGAAGAATAAAGATTGTTCTTGCTCCTGTTGACAACCCCATCTGGGACGTCACATAAGAAACAAATTATCAGAAAAAGCAAAGAAAATATTAATCTAAGCATCGATAATTACTTTCGATTAACATGACAGCCTTTCACACAGGAGGCGGCAGTAACGGATTTATATATAGATAGTAGCAAAATTGACTGTGATATAACTGAAATGGAGACACAGGGAAATACAATGGCGAAAAAACGCGTTCGTTTGTATCCGAAACCTAGAATACCCGAGAAGAGGGATAGAGCGGAGGAAAAAACATACGAAGACCCCGAAAAAGAAACCCAGAACGTTAACGAAGGAAGTACTGACCTTTGGCGGTCAAGAATGCAGAAAAAAATTGAGGATCTTTCGGAGACCATCAAAGATCTAAAAAAACGAACGAGGAATGGAACAAACATGGAGGTAAGTCTACGATCTCGAGCACGAAATAATCAATATTTAGCTGACACTTTAATTATACATATATTATCTAATCAAGACACTGTACCGGATGAAGAACGCAATTCGTTAAACCAGGACACAATCATGGTTCAGGAATTACCTCAATCAGGTGTACCCTCTATTTATTCTAACTCTTCAGACCAGTTAATAATTAATTATTCCACTGGCGAGCAAATTGATATGGATTTAGATCTATCTTTACCATATAGCAATTATCATCAATTTAAACAAGCTCATAAGGAATTTAAAATAAACTTCTTAGACAATTATTTGGACATTTATGCTCAGTATGTGACAGATTGTGGTTTAAAAAGGATTTATAAGAGCCATTTAATGAACATAAGGATATTCTAACATAAATTATACCTAATGTAACTATGGAAAATACTAAGCTTTGTAATAGATGCACACAAACTTTAAACAAGAAGAATATTTCTTTAATGTCAACATATAACGGCTTCAAATATCTAGATGTGTCTAAGCATTTACCACCTTTAGATTTAATTTCTGAAAGATTAATTTCGCCTTATATTCCTTTTAAGAAGATCAGACGACTGAGACATGTGAATGGTCAATACGACATTTAGGATCAAGTAATTAACGTGTCTGTTTCAGTAAATACAATGGTCAAATCTTTTCCAAGAAATATTGATGACGATTATTGTATAAATGTACATATCAAACGTAAGAAAATTTATCGATCTAATTACTTACATGGCATTCTTAACAAGCATACAATTAAAGCTTGGCTACAAATTTTAATACCATCTCCGTTGTATAGAATGTACGATATTAAAATTGATGATTCATTTTTTAATGATAATCAAATTCACGACAAAGTTGAACAAAATGATGTCAACGAACACATTCCTGTAGAAGAGAGTCTTACGGCGCACCAACAGACATTAATGTGGCATGAAGAACAATATTTACGTATTGCACCTGACGAAGAAAATTTATCTCAAAGTTTATTATTTGATGAATTTTTTTAATTCTTATTTCTTATTTTATTTTTTATTTCTTATTTTATTTCTTATTTTATTTCTTATTTTAATTAAACTCTTCTTCTTCTTCCTCATGTATAAATAAATAAAATTATAATTATTTTTTTGAAGTTATTTTTGAGGTTATTGATGCTATATTCGTTTTGGTACGCCAAAGAAGTATAACTTCTTACGTGCGTACATAATTACACACACCAGTTTTTTTTTATTTAGAAAAAAGGTTCTCTTTTTATAACCGAAATATGACTAGAGTGGGTTACGTATCGGTATCGATGGGTCTTAGGGATATAAATGACCTGAGTGTTTATTTTAGGGATAGCAAGGCTTGCGTTAATATCATATTTACATAGATCGAAGAGAATATGAAAGAATGTTTTAGGAGCTGGCTAAATCGGCAGGTTGAGAAAAGAGGCTAGAGATCAATGGGAAGTTTCCTCGATTCCCAGAACATCTTTTTTTGGAGAAAACCACGTTTCCTTTATCATGAAGAACCTAAACGATCTCGGATATATAAACGGACATTTTTAGTTCGACACAGACAAACAGTACAACCGGATGGATAATACTACAAATTACGTGTATTATCATTATTGGAAGGCACACTATCGGGATTTATATATACCAGTTTCATTTTGTTCGAAAATATTATTATAAGCGGCTTTATAAGCCAATTATTTTTTAGGATCAAAGTATTGTAAAAAATTATTCCTTGTTGTTTCTTAATAAACGAAAATTGTTTTGTATTAACAATCTATTGTTATTTAAATAATTCAATGAAATATACTTTGTCAATATAATTGCTAAGCTTTTAAACTGTCACTATTGATTTTTTTTTACTTTTTTTTACAATAACTTCACGATACTGAAACTTTTACGAAAACAACTATCAAATTTTAGAAATGTAATAATTATTCAATTACATACTATATTAGATACAATTATTTTACAGTATATCGAAAATTTTAGTATTACTTATTTGCCAACTAAATATTTTTTTATTGTTAGTGATAAAATATCACTATAATTATTTCTTATATTTTCTAGCACAAAAATAAAATAACATTCATTTGTACGATAGTCCTATTATAAGAAATTGAAAAGTACGTTCTGAATGATTTGATTAGTATATTATTTGAGAGAGAAATACAGTTATATTATATATTTCGTTTAATGAAATTTTTAAAATAATCTAGTGTAGTAAAAACATGATTTTAAAACATTGATTTAAGGCATATTCTTATTATACTCTGTCCTATTTACCCACGCCATACATTCCTGTAGAATCGTACCTAAGTCCTATCTATAAACTCTTATACTAGTAAGTCTTCACTTATTAGTGATTTATTAATCCAATTAATTAAATAAAATCTATTTAACTAAAAGTAAATACATATCAGAAAAATTATGTTCATTTTCATAAGAAAACAACGTATTCGATTTTGCGACAAGTTTTAAATATTAAGTATCCAAAAATTATCTACTCTGAAAAATTTAATCGAGACACTTCTCTTTCGTTAAGTTTTATTTTATACTACAATCATGTCGAAACGAGGGTAAGAGGTAAACTTTCAAACAGTCTAGGAAGTGAATATAAGACGTTACTATTCTTTAAAAATCATTACAATCAGTGGGACCATCTTCCGACCCTGTGGGGATAAATTTTAGATGATAGAAATAAAAAATGAATGCTTTCTCTGTCAATAATTACTCTTAAGAAGCATCCAACGTGTACGTAAGGGAATTGAATCTAGTAGTTACTTCTTCATACCTAAGTAGTTAATTTGCAATTTCAATAACTTTACTCGAATTACATAATTTCTTTTAATAGTCACAATTCTTTAACCCAATTTTTATTAAAACTGAAAATACATACAATTCATTAAAAATTATATTTATGTTTGCATTAAAACGTTTAATGTCAAAGTGATTTTACATAACTTGTGGCGTTAACACAAATTATTTATTATTAAGGAATACATATTATATTAAAATGTTATTTTGAAAAGATAAGTTTAATGTTGCTATATGAAATGCATTTATCTTACTGGGGGATTATAGGCAAGCGCTGAAATGCATTTATTTGTGTTGACTCGATTAATTAAATCTCGAGATAGTGCAATTGAAGATAGCCTTTTATCGCGAGTAAACTTACTTTAAAAACCAGCTCAATACAAAAAAATGCCAGGACAAACCAAAAAAGGACGATTTTATATAATCTTACAAAAAAAATTTTTTAATCTATGTAGGACAAACACAAAAACCCATACTAAAAAATTCGAGACTGTACTGGTTTTACCTTTGTTTGGTTTACCTTTTATTTGAAATATTTCAATACGGCACATTGCAATATGCGTTGTGCATAATATTTAAGTATATATGTTATTATTATTTATTTAAATAAAACTACTTTCATATGTTTGATAAGACATTAATTTCCTCGCACCACTGCAGTTATGATAATAATATTGAAAAGTTTAAATATATGGAAATTTATTAAAATTATGTTCCTGATAATCATGGTTTCACCAGTTATCGGTGTGACCCCTGTAGCGCTTTAAGCTAATTTACGATTAGTATCGGTTGCCGGTGGTGGCTATGAAATGTAACGTTTGAACATTATTATGTTGTTCAGTGTACAGCTCGAATTAGAAGTTTTTATAAGAAAATTCATTTCTATGACAGGATATATCAATCTTAAGAATTATTTGGACTTTGATCATCTTTTCAACAATTTTTATGATATTTCTTTTAGAAGTATCTTTATTGAGATTGATGGCAATCAAATTGAATTTAACTTTTATCGTAATACTTCTTATGAAATAGTATCTGTAAATACATATTAAATGGTTGCTTAAGAGAATCTGTCTTTTGATAGAACTTACTAAAACTAAATTTGTAAAAGTAAAACTTCATAAACAGAAGGAACTATATCGAAATAATTTTTCCCATATTGTTTTCTTTTAATTTATGAAAATAATTGTCTTATTCGAATTTGAGATGGTATGAGAAAAATAATTTTCTATTTTTTTAAGATAAGAGATCCAAATTATAAAAACTAAAATATTTTTTATAAAATTTTTAATCGATCTTTTCTTTTTTCGATCTAGAATATTAACTAAAATTATGTTTTAAACATTTCGTTAGTCAGTCTTGTGTACGTTTAATTTTTTATTTCCACGCTCAATTTTTATCTCGTTGTAGGCAAGAAATGTCTAACCTAAAAAGTCACTTAAGAAAGAACCAAAAAAATTCTTGCTGCCAAGGTTCAAATTTGGTATACTAAGATTATCGAGACCGTTGATTATAAATTAAAATTGAAGATAACACAAAAAGAAAAGAATCGATCTACCACGACAAACACATAAGTTTAAAAAAATCAAATTTTATTGAAATTTAGTATACTAATGTTTTGAAGTTACTAGTTACGAATTAAAAGTCAAAATATAAAATAGATTCAATATAGTGGACATATATATATATTGAAAAATTTGTATATTTTCAAATAAAATATTAAATGTATCATTTTGGTAAATATACCATCGTATACTAATTGTAAGATTAAGCTTATTATATTACCCGATTGCTCATAATTTTAGTTTATCAATATACCAACTTTCATAATAATACCCGAAGCACCTCTAAGCACTTAATTCTTGTTCATTATGATTATTTAAAGTGCTAGTTAAATAATGCCGAAATAGATATTTTTGCGATCCCCTGCAACTTGCATATACATATTCCTCAGTTTTCAAAATCTACAAATAGTTCTTTAATTGTATTCTTATAAAAGAATTTTACAAAGCTTTTATATTACATTTATTATCATCTAGATTTTCTTCAAGAAATATATTATCTATATAATATTAATATTGTATATAAAATATAGTTTATATATTCTTTTATAAATATATATAATAACAGATAAAAACTGACTTTCTTTTAACAAAGTTAATGATGCTTAAAACAAGCATTTAGTTCTTCACACAGAGGTAAACGTGTCAATCCAGTAAAAAAACATTACTAATGCATAAATTTACATACTCGAATAAAAATAAATGAAAAACGTTTTCCTCTCCGGTATTGAATACTTTATGTCAGTATATCCAGCTCAATAGTTCAAAATTTATAATTTTTTATTTTCTTTTTAAGATTCTGATCACGTTTTTGAGATTTGGGATCACTGCGGGTTGTCAAAATTCTACTCCTTTAACTCCCAAGAAACTTTTATAAACAGTTAACATCTCTGAAGATATAAATAATTCAGATAAACTAGTTCCGTTCATAAAAATGCAATCAGGCAGATTCTTTGGATTTTATATCATTCGGACCTCGCTTTACAATATAATTTAATAGAAATTTTTCAATGTCTTATGTCATTCATATATGTAGAAACTATTATTATTAAACCAGCGTAAAACAATTTATATGAAATTTGTTTAAGCTTCTTACACGATGAGCTAGATCCATCTAAAGAAGGTTTAAGATATTACATTCAGAATAAAAAAAATCTATAAGATATATTATATTCTCTTTCATCTTTAGATAAATATACTCATAAGTTTACTAATAAAACTGTTATTAATTAAAAAATCGTTTAATTTAAATAATGGACTATTTTCTAATCGAATAAGCTTGACATAAAATTTACGCCCTTTAAGGTCAATCTGCGTTAAAAACTTCATTAAAAATTGGTCACTTTATATATTACACAATAATTTTTCCTAATATAAAATAGCTATTATTACTAGACCTACCATCACACGTCATGTGTATAAATTCCTACCATGAATGATCAATAAGATCAACTCTTAAAAAAGGGCTCCCTCTGTCCGAAAATATGGTACACATTTACAAATCATTCTTATTCGAATTTGTGATATATATTATACAATTTTTGTTTTTAATTTCGGTCACTGATGGTATACATTTACAAAATTAAAAATACAAACTAATTGTAATTAGAGTAGAACTTTTGTTTTAATGATACGAAGAATCTTATAGGAATTTCCTCTTTTATTTAAAATAATTAATTCATTAGATGTTTTTAGTATTACAAAAACGTTATCAAATTTTTTTCTATTTGTTTAAATTCATTATACGCATTCAATCGTATTGGACGAAGCTTTAAGTTTCAAAGATTGCATAGAAGTGAAGAATCCTAGATCTAGAACGATTGAAACATTTTATCTATTAGGATAGGTGGTTTAACCCTTGAAGATATGCGCTTAAAATCTTATCTTTACTTACAATTACAGATGTAAAAATAACTAGCTTCTTTATTTTTAGTTTTATTTTTTTTAATTTTTAATTTTTAATTATTATTAATTTTTTTTTTGTATTTTCTTTAATAATTTTTTTTAATTCTTTTTCTTTTTTATTTTTTATTTTTTTTTATTTTTTATTCTTTTTTGTCTTTTTTTTGTCTTTTTCTTGTTTTTTTTCTTGTTTTTTTCTCTTCATTATTGTTTTTATTTTTTTTTCTTTATTCTTTTTTTTTTATTTTTTAAATTATATTAATTTTCTACTTTACAATTTGTCCGTGAGCATAAGGTAAATTTCTTTTTTTGATTACATTAAAATAATATTTGAGTGGTAATGTACTACCCTTCAGGGTTATCGTTTTCTTTTATAATTTTTATGGATATAAGTTTACTGGATGTTTCCTTTTTAGTCTTTTTCTAATGTGAGTAGTAAACGTTTCTGCGGCTAGTTGGCTGGAGTGTAGTAACTGCGGGTTCTTCTTCCTATATTTTGTTGCAAAATTTTCTATTTCTTCCATCATTGTCATTAGTACAAGGTCTTTTCGTATATTTCACTCCGTATGAACCATATGGTACGTCGACTATCATTCTTAGTATTTTCGATTGCATTTATTTTAGCTTTATTATATAATTCATTACTGCTGTTCCTATAGTGATAACCTAAAGATTCATTATTGGTTTTATAATAATTTTATAGACTGTTAATTTATTTTCTAGGCTGACCTTGAAGTTTTGCCTAGCTTGTCGAATTACTATGTTATTTAGTCTAATATCGGAAGAGTCTTTTTTATATAGTGTGATAGCGAAGTGGATGTATTTGCTTGTGTTTGCTTTTATCCTTTTTTCTTCTAACTATTTTTCTATTTTTCTTACGTTTTCTTGTAAAAAGGTCATCGCTACTGCTTGTATATAGCAGTATAATAGCTAGTATATAGCAGTGTCATCAGTAAACGTTAGTATTTTTCTTCCATCGTTAGTTGGAATATCACCTGTATAGAGTGTGTATGGGACAGTGTATCAGTGGTAGGGTCTAAGGACACTTCTTTGTGGTACATCAGCTTTGATTTCTTTAATTTCGAAGTACACATCATTGATTTTTATAATAAAGGTCTTGTCCCTTAGATATGATGATGCAAGTAGATTGTGCATTTGTATTGGTAAGAGGGCTCTATATGTATCTACGAGCCCTATATGCCACACTTTTTAGAATGCTTTTTTAATGTCGGTCTAGTTGTAATAATTTGTGAATCCTACACGTAAAATAGTAAGTTTAGCATTACGAACTCCTGTGCTGAGACGGATTTGTTACCACCAATCGACTGGAAGTAATCCTGCCATTTCTGTTAGGTAATTTTTTGTCCTGGCGGTGCATATATAGCCGAAATTTGAAATTTATTAGTGTTAGATTGTACTGTAACTGTAGTTGCTTGATTGTGTTTGTGGCAAATTTGACTTTATAGATGGTGTTTGATGTCACTTTTCAATATAAATGCTTGTAACTTCGTGTGCCTTCCCTGATGGGATGTCTTGTTTTGAATATATTGTAATATTAGATTTTTATATAGTTTCTTGTGGTGAAGTGTGTGTGGGTTTTAGAAATGAGTATATCAATATTGTTATTGCATAAGAATGTTTCTGTCTCTATGACCCTTTGTTGCAATCTTTTAGCGTTTAAAAATGCTTTTTTCAGGATATCTCTATTTTTATTTCTTAGTTATCACGTTTGTGAGCAATTGTAGCTTAGTTATTGTTTGTTATTTTACTATTTCGTTTAATTTTATTATTATTTTTGTTAGTATTCTGTATTTCTAATTGATTATTTGAAGAGTTTCTTGATTTCTGTAGCGTTATTTGTTTCCCTTTCGTTTATTAATTTTATTGGAAGTCGTCTGTGCATAACTATTTGAGTCAGTTAAATTTATTTTTTCCCCACATTGTGTTTAGAACAGAGTACCTACGTATCATCTTTTAAGTAAGTTACCTTTTTTTTGTTGTATATTTTGCTGCGGATGTACTCTGCTTGGAGGAATTAAGAAGAGTTTTTTTGAAGCTACTTTCTTATCTCACAACCTTTGTTACTAATTATAGTCCAGTCAACTCGGGCCATCTCCTTCGAATCTCAGCAGATTTGGTGGAAACTTGATATAAGGGTAAATAGACGACGCTGAATCGAATGGTGCTAATTTTTTTGAGGTGGAAAGTGCCGTTTTTGAGAAAAAGGGTAAAAAAGGGTCAAAAATAACTTTATCTTAGAATCTAGGCATTTAATCGAAAAAAGTTTCAAACAAAAGTTGTAGAAAATTGAAAAATACTAAAAAAATGTTCTATGAGTTATCTTCGTATTTTCAAAAATAAGCGCATAGAATTGGATTGAAGATGGGAAAAAAATTGTAAGAGTGGGAGAAAGCAAGCTTATCCCTCCGTCGCGTTTTACACGCGAGCGAGCTAGTGTGCGTGCGAGCGTCCGTGTGCACTAATACACAAACGAAGGATCTTCGGCAATCTTCGGGACTCTCGGTCTTGAATGCAAGTGAGAGTGAGAGAAGAAACCGATATTTCCCTTTTCTATTTGTTTAGGCGATAACGAGTATTATCGTCCTTGGGAGCGTTCTAATATTTCTCTTTTTATATTTTCTTTCGGTAGCAAGAATTTTACGTCTTGGCCATCGAGCGTCGTGCGTTTTGTATACGAGTGCGAGTGAGAAAGAAAACCGATATTTCTCTCTTTCTATTTTTTCTTTCGGTAGCGAGAATTTTTCGTTTTGGCCATCGTGCGTCGAGCGTTCTATATATCTATATATATCGGCGTATAAGCGCGGCACTTTTAAATCGTATCTTGATGCTTATGGCACGCCGTTTCTTTATTTATTGTCAAAAATAATGAACCTTGAGTAAAAAAAAAATAATTCATTTTAACAGAAACTATTATTATTTAGTTGAGAGTAAAAATAATGAATTAATTTTGTGTCTCGCCATAAAATTAATTAGAATAATTAATTGATATAAATTCTTTGCCTCACAAAAATTAAATTGTATATTTTTGTAAAATATAATGAAAATAGTAGTGTAAATAGTAAAAAATGTTTGTATTTCTGAAATTGTAAAGAAATTAAATAGGTTTATTTTTCGCGGTGTCCTAGGTGATTTCTTATTAAAATGAAAATTATGTTTTACTCAATGATGATTCGAACATTTAACGAAAATAAGAAGAGACAGTGTTTTTATGAAACACAAAATCTAATTTTTTATTTAAATTGCTACGAAAGGGTATTCGATTTCTTCATAGTCTTCCTGCTCATTTTCATCATATTGATTAAAATCAGAATCCTCGAGGTCCAGTTGTTCGACAATATCGAGGAATTCATTTCTTGCCATATCTTCGACATCCTCGTCTCTTTCTTCTACTCGAA
Source organism: Polistes fuscatus (assembly GCF_010416935.1). Lineage (NCBI taxonomy): Eukaryota > Metazoa > Arthropoda > Insecta > Hymenoptera > Vespidae > Polistes > Polistes fuscatus. Next base: position 206,819 of record NW_025113162.1, on the reverse strand, counting down.
TCTCAGCTGAATTCTCGACTGTGCTAGTGGAAAAGTTGGAGCAGGATTGTTCTCCACAATATTTACAAAATTGGGTGCAAAGTAGCCCACTTTTTCGGCAGCTGCACCGCAAAGATTTGCAGTCTCCCGTGCACGCACATTGTACCTAGACATATACATGTAGTAAACATTTAAGGAAAATGATTAAGAATTTGCATGCGCATAGAATGTATATGATTTTTTGTATAGTTCATTTCAAATTCGCGAAACATTAATCGAACGGTAAAGACTTTAAAAATTCGTGAATTTTTGGAATAATCATTGAGTCGTGCAAATTTTTGCAAAATTCCAAATATTTTACTAATTGTTGTTTTCTTCTTCGATTCAAGTTTAACAAAAGTAACGTTGGCGTTCAATTTACAAGATAAAATATTAGGAAATATTAGTAAAATATTTGGAATTTTGCAAAAATTTGCACGACTCAATGATTATTCCAAAAATTCACGAATTTTTAAAGTCTTTACCGTTCGATTAATGTTTCGCGAATTTGAAATGAACTATACAAAAAATCATATACATTCTATGCGCATGCAAATTCTTAATCATTTTCCTTAAATGTTTACTACATGTATATGTCTAGGTACAATGTGCGTGCACGGGAGACTGCAAATCTTTGCGGTGCAGCTGCCGAAAAAGTGGGCTACTTTGCACCCAATTTTGTAAATATTGTGGAGAACAATCCTGCTCCAACTTTTCCACTAGCACAGTCGAGAATTCAGCTGAGATTCGAGTAGAAGAAAGAGACGAGGATGTCGAAGATATGGCAAGAAATGAATTCCTCGATATTGTCGAACAACTGGACCTCGAGGATTCTGATTTTAATCAATATGATGAAAATGAGCAGGAAGACTATGAAGAAATCGAATACCCTTTCGTAGCAATTTAAATAAAAAATTAGATTTTGTGTTTCATAAAAACACTGTCTCTTCTTATTTTCGTTAAATGTTCGAATCATCATTGAGTAAAACATAATTTTCATTTTAATAAGAAATCACCTAGGACACCGCGAAAAATAAACCTATTTAATTTCTTTACAATTTCAGAAATACAAACATTTTTTACTATTTACACTACTATTTTCATTATATTTTACAAAAATATACAATTTAATTTTTGTGAGGCAAAGAATTTATATCAATTAATTATTCTAATTAATTTTATGGCGAGACACAAAATTAATTCATTATTTTTACTCTCAACTAAATAATAATAGTTTCTGTTAAAATGAATTATTTTTTTTTTACTCAAGGTTCATTATTTTTGACAATAAATAAAGAAACGGCGTGCCATAAGCATCAAGATACGATTTAAAAGTGCCGCGCTTATACGCCGATATATAGATATATAGAACGCACGACGCTCGATGGCCAAGACGTAAAATTCTTGCTACCGAAAGAAAATATAAAAAGAGAAATATTAGAACGCTCCCAAGGACGATAATACTCGTTATCGCCTAAACAAATAGAAAAGGGAAATATCGGTTTCTTCTCTCACTCTCACTTGCATTCAAGACCGAGAGTCCCGAAGATTGCCGAAGATCCTTCGTTTGTGTATTAGTGCACACGGACGCTCGCACGCACACTAGCTCGCTCGCGTGTAAAACGCGACGGAGGGATAAGCTTGCTTTCTCCCACTCTTACAATTTTTTTCCCATCTTCAATCCAATTCTATGCGCTTATTTTTGAAAATACGAAGATAACTCATAGAACATTTTTTTAGTATTTTTCAATTTTCTACAACTTTTGTTTGAAACTTTTTTCGATTAAATGCCTAGATTCTAAGATAAAGTTATTTTTGACCCTTTTTTACCCTTTTTCTCAAAAACGGCACTTTCCACCTCAAAAAAATTAGCACCATTCGATTCAGCGTCGTCTATTTACCCTTATATCAAGTTTCCACCAAATCTGCTGAGATTCGAAGGAGATGGCCCGAGTTGACTGGACTATTAGTAGTTGTTTCTTTGCAATTGTATCACTTTATTGACTCTATCTTTCTTAAAATGGGGCAGTTAGTTGACAAGTGATTTTGTGCACATTTTACGCACGTAGGTGTTCTATTGCAATAATTTTTTGTATGTAGTATTGCTGAAATCTTATGCACTGCTGCATATTTTTTTTATGTCATGGTGGTTCTACGCTTATTATAGTATTTAGCATTTTGTTTATACTAAAAATATCCCTGTTATTGCTTCCAGGCTAGAGTTTTCCCATAAACAACGGCAATACTTGTTTCATATCAAATTTCGTCATACAATTTACTTCTCTTATCTCATGTCCCAGCTTAAAATCCTTTTTGACGGTTGTATTGGCTTTTTTTCGGATGTAAGCCTCTGATGACTGTTTTGTAGCTTTCTTCCGTCTTCAGCTGATATGTGTGATGACTGCGTTTTTTTACTTTAGAACTTTGTTTACTTTACGAAATATTTTTGGAGTGTTTTGTTTGTATTTTAATTTGACCTAGTTTATTTGTTTTAAAATATAGTTTTCTGTCCCTGTTTTGTATAATTAAACAACTCTATAAGGGGTTCTACTGATTGAGCTAGAAAGTAAATTGGTTGTGATTTAATAAAATGAGGTGTAGCCTCTTTACATACGTTCATCTCTATCTCTTCTTCTAATGAGTTAGACGAATTTGATAGTGATATTTCTTCAAGCCAGTGTTGCATCTCGGAATTGTTTGCATACGGAGTTATTTTACGCATGTTATTTGCTTGTAACTTCTTTCCAGTTATTATTTCGATCGTCAATACTTGTTTTAGCTACTATTTTCTTTGTAATTTTGTTATCCACAAAACCGAACTTGTGCTCGGATTTTTGAAATCTGCAGTTTTGTGTATGTTTAACTTATAATAATTTTTTTTAGGATATGTTTATCGCCGTTAGCGATAATTTTAATCGATTTTCGGTACATTTCATGGCATTATTAGAAGATCGAACCATCACAGCACTCGCTAGCCGTAAGTCATCTGTTTACTTTAAACGCTTTATAAAGTTTAAACAATGCTCGGAAGAAAGTCGAAGTCGAAACAGGTCTTCTTGCTTTAACAACCTTGCTGATCAACCAGAAATATTTATGTAAATTTCTGAACGCAAATAGCTCGAAAACAGACTAATCGATAATCGACGATTCAAAGGGACATTTGTAATTTTAGCCAAATTTTCTAAATAATCCTTACGTTTGCTTCGGTATATCTTTTTCTCTTTTGAAACATCATCAAAGACTTTACCTTTACTATGTGGTTTTTAAGTCAAGTGTTAAATTCTAGCCGCAATTAAACAATTTGTTTTAAAATCAGCTTAAATCTTTTTAATAGCAGTGTTTTTTAACTTCTAGCCTTTCTTCAATTATAACAACTTTTGCAATAAACTTGTAAATTCCGTATTAGTTCAGTGCCTCGATTTAGTATTCCTTTTTTACAATCTAATACTACTTTTAACAAAATCTCTCACATTTTCTAACAATAGCGGACATTACATTATTTAAAATAAATACAATGTTTTTCTTATAAAAAAAAAATGTCTGCCTATTATCATGTGATGCTTTATAATAATTACTAAATACAAAGTAAGGTTACTTAATTACTTCATTTGTTAGTTATCCAGTAATCCTAAATGTTTTTAAGAATATATACCGTTTTTTCGGACAAATAGAATATTTTTTGCAGTTAAACGTAGATAATAATTAATTTTTTATTAAATTGGAAATTTATGTCAATGGACATTAAACTTTGCAAAACTTTATATATAGCCATTTCTACTAGGATTGTGTTAAAATGATTGATTTTTAGAAAAAAGTTATATTATCGACAATTATCGTAGATAATAGATTGGAAGATAATGTAATACGCATTAGATTATTAATATTATTTAATACATTATATAAATAAAACGTAGGTAATAAAATGTAATACAATACTGTAGTAATAAATTAAGGCGTTCACGATTGGCTTAACTACCAGTTGCAAATATAAGAAGTAAAAAATTGATGACAAAAATCTATTATTTTCTGTTATTTCAATTAAATTATTTTCCTCGTCATCATCGTTGTCAGAAAATTCTAGCTCATCGGATGTGTCAAATGTCATTATTTTATCTATATTATCTTCAGTTTCCAAAATTTATTGTTTTTTGAAATCCGAATACTACCCCTATATACTATTTATTTCTTTTATTGATGTCATATTTTTAGAATGTTATGACATTTTTCGAATAAATGAGCCGTTTATATTGATAATAACCTAAGACTATTTTTTTTCCGCGAAATGTTTTTAATGACAGTTGACTTCCAGTTGTAGATGTTATTACGATCAACAACAAAAATATATTAAAATGAACTTAGGCTTCTTTCAAAATAAACGGCTCAAATATCTACCAGAAAATAATACACTATAAACAAAATAAAAAATTTAGATCGAAGTATGGTTGGCTTACTTTTCATTCCTTCAAATTAGTACTTACAACTTAATACGCAACAGAGAAACACTTTTGAACTTTTGTACTATGATTATTCTCTTTCCTATAATTATAAATTTGTTCTGTAACACCTATCTTACTTTACAGTCAGTTTACACTTTTGTAATAATGGACACTTTCAGACAATGTAATAAAAAGATTCATTCCGTTTTCAGTTTGTCCTTCAGAGAGCACATTTAGATAATCTTATTTTTTATATTGAGTGTATAAATTCAAAAGAATAAATGTCTTCATAATTTTTCTAATTGGTCAAATTGACCGGTCGTAGTAAATAGAAGAGGCTACAACTACTTTTCCTCAAAAAAAAAAAAAAAACAGGAGAGGAAAAGTAAGTAATGAAACATTTAATGTATGCATATTTTTAAAAATTCCGTAAAAATAAATAGCCACGTGATGAGATTGTATGTCGGAAATTATACCCAAAAGTTTAAAAATTGTTAATTCAGTCAGCAGTAATAGGTTTAGCGCTTATGTGGAACTTCAACGATATCTCAACGAGTAAACAATATAAGCTATAAACAACATTATGTAGATTATTTCTTTTTTACTTTTATCAGTTATATGACGAAATATCTGAGATTTTAAAAAAAAATCTGTGGCCAATAACGAAGCATTATAGTGCTCAATAGTTAATAAATGTAAATACTTTTGACGAATAAGAAAAATTACATTTTTCTTTGAAAATGATTCGAAAAATATTTTTGAAGTTCTTTTGGCGCGTTTGGGAAAATGTGATGAGAGTGAAATTTTTACGAGCGACATGGTAAAAATCGACATCACAAAGTTTGTCAGGGTTGCGTCAGGGTTGCGTCATGCTAGTGAGAGAAAGAGAATTTCTCAATAGGAGAAGAATGTATGCTGGGCCGCAAAGGAGACTAGCTCCTAGGCGACCCCCCCGGGCGAGGCTCCGGGCAGCTTTGGCGGCGCCTGGCCCGGTCTAGCGCGTCGCTTCCCCCGAGATGAGTGTTGCATGCGGATGCATGGGATGCGTGAACCCGACCAGTGCATCTTGGAATGGATGGTGGGTTTGTACATATACATATATAGGTAGAGTAAGTTGCGCCTCCGGAAGACCGTGAGGCGCAGTAGTGTAGGATAAATATAGAAGTAAGAAACATTGAAATATGAATACTCAAGAATAATCGAAAATAAGTAATAATTATTATAGAATAAATATAGAAGCAAGAAACGTTGAAATACGAATATTCAAGAACAATCGAGTATAAGTAAACTTGTTTTTCAATTAGGCAGAAGTATAAGAAATGTCTTCCTTAATTATGGTAGGATAAATATAGAAGCGATAAACGTTGAAATGTGAATGTTCGAGAACGATCTAGTATAAGCAAAAAGTTGTTTTTCGGTTAGGGAATGAGAGAGTATGCGTGTATGGATGTGCTTAGCGTGGATGCAGGAAAGACGAAAGGAGGAAAGGATATAAGGCGAGAGAATATAAAAGAGGAGCGTTTTTCGGTTCGAAGACAGTTCAGTTCAGTGTAAGTTCAGCTACGATAGTTAGTGTTATATTAATAAATTACTTCTGATCGCACTCCTCACTATATTTTTGAAATACGGATGGCGAATTACAAAGTCCAAAAGGAACTTTTAAAAATTCATAGTGTCCATCAGGAACTATAAACGCGGTGTATTTTCGACTTTCTTCTTCTATCGACACGTGAAAGAATCCATTCTTTAAATCAAGAGTACTAAAGTAATTAGCGCCCTGCAACTGATCTAACTGATCTTCTATAAGAGGCAAAGGATAACGATCTTTAACTATCTTTTGATTTAATTTTCTATAATCAACACACAATCTAAATGAACCGTCTCGTTTTTCCACTAAAACTATCGGACTTGCATATTCAGAAAGAGATGGTTGTACGATACCTTCTTCCATCCACTCTTGTATCTGTTGATTTACAATATCTTTTTGGGATTGGGAAAGTCGTCTCGCCCTTTGATATACCGGTTCGTTATCCTTAACTACGATAGACATTTTAACACCGATATCTTTTGTTTTCCTAGGATTATAATCAGCAACTAAATTCTTAATTTCTTGTTGACATTTAACATCGTTTACATGATCTACTTCTATTTCCAGAGACTTTTCAATAAGATCTATTTTAAATATTTCTGAGCGATCTAAATCGTTACCTGCTTTCGGTGTAATAATAGCGTTTCCGTCTTTAATTGCTACATCGACCGTACTGAGAAAATCGATTCCTAATATCAACTTTTGACTCATAACTGTATTCGGTACTACACGCATTAGAACTACATACAAATTATTGTCAATTGTTAACCGTGCATAATATTCGCCTATTGTTGTATTTGTGCCTCCACCTACACCACTAAATTTCAATTCTCTATCCATTAACCGTGGAGATCCTAACTCTATGTATTGATCAAAACGCATAAGACATACATCGCTGCCTGTATCAATCAATGCCTTGATGCAACAATTATTCACTCGAACGTCAATAACGCACTTCTTTTCTTGAATTCTAAATGTGTTTAAACTTTCTTTTACTACGGGATATTTCTTCGGACAATTCGATGCAATGTGTCCTCGCTCTTTGCAATTGTAGCACGTTGGTCCTTCCTTCTTCTTCTTTGGACAACTATCAGCCATATGGTCAAATGATCCACAAGTAAAACAACTTCTTGTCTGCTTCGTAGATTTCCACCCTCCTGTATTCCAATTCTTCATGTTGTAAGGTCTTCTAACGAATCTCGTATCACCCGGAATTCGATTCTTTTCCTGCAAGGTCACTCCTTCGAAAGCTTCTAGGATATCTGCCTTCGTTCGTAACCTATTTATCTTAGCTTGGTTTTTAAGATTTGCATCTGGAATACCTTCGATGATATAATCTACAATTTCATCTTCATGAATCGGAACTTTGTTTCCGAGTATCACCTTGTTGTGAACGTACTCACGAAATGACTCATCTTTTCTCCAAACACGCTAAGCACATCCATACACGCATACTCTCTCATTCCCTAACCGAAAAACAACTTTTTGCTTATACTAGATCGTTCTCGAACATTCACATTTCAACGTTTATCGCTTCTATATTTATCCTACCATAATTAAGGAAGACATTTCTTATACTTCTGCCTAATTGAAAAACAAGTTTACATATACTCGATTGTTCTTGAATATTCGTATTTCAACGTTTCTTGCTTCTATATTTATTCTATAATAATTATTACTTATTTTCGATTATTCTTGAGTATTCATATTTCAATGTTTCTTACTTCTATATTTATCCTACAATAATTAAGGAAATTATTTCTTATGCCTTTACCTAGCTGAACAACAATTTTACTTATACTCGATTACTCTTGAATATTCATATTTCAACGTCTTTTGCTTCTATATTTATTCCAATCCCATAGTAGTTAGGTAGTTTTAAGGTGTGAGTGTTTTGTATGAATGAAGAGAGCATGGCAAAACACCGGCCAGGCTCATCGGGATGGGAGAGTGGGTGTGTTTTTGTGACATATATCACGGATCCGCCTCTCCCATCCAGCGAATGAATGATTTGCACCAGGTGGGTTTTTTAGTCGGTAGAAATCCGACACTCCCTTGGGTACCGGGCCCAGGGGGCCTTTTGAAGGTCTTTCCCCCTGACGAAAAAAAAAAAAAAAAAAAGGGTTGCGTCATGCTGCGCATCGTACTTACAGCTTGACTTAAATGATCGAGCGGGAAGTAGTTCTATCACCGAATCATGGCCGTTGACGCATAAAGTAATTCGATATATCTCCCTTATATTTAGTGTGGACAGATTTTAATATTTTTTTTTATTTTTTTTTATATATATACATATATATATATATATATATATATGTAAAATACATAGTACTTTTTGAATCATCCCGCGCACTTGCGTAGCGTGGGTAAGGTAGATTGTTACATTACTTAATAACTTGAAGTTAATTAGAAATGGATAGATCATGATGACGAAGCAGTGACATGTTAATTATCATAGTTACGAATTAAATTGTTAAAAATTTGTAATTAGAGAAGGGGCATTGTGAATAATTGACATTTAATGTCGTTTCTCTTTTTACAGGTGAGTTAAATAAAATAATGTAAATATTTGTAAAATAGTCATTTTCACAGTAAATTAAATTCCTCTTTTTACAGGAGAAACTCAGATTTGTGATTATTCAACCCTGATTCTAATAATTATTGATAACAAACCTTATATATATAATAGATCGATCGATTGAAAATATGTTTTCTTTCTTTTTTTTGTTAAATAAATAATTAATAATAATTAGTATCTTATCTTCTCATACTTTCAATCTCTTTTCAATCTCCCTTTTTATCTGGTCACGCTATATATACATATATATGTAAGATTTACGTATAGAGATATATATTTATAATGATAATAGTAAAGTAGTATTTATTAATAAATACTTAACAAGGTATAATGTTTTTAAGAGATAGAATAGTAAGTATCTATAATCTAATGATCTAATGCTAACAATAAGTGTTACTCTCTACGTCCGAAAACAACCACAAGGAACACCCGAATCCGACTCGTCGTCGCCTATCGTAATCCTTCGCCGTTCCCCGTTCCCTTCCGTACCCTCCGTTACACTTGTCACCCGTCTATCATTACCGAACTCACAGAAAAGCGCACAGCACGCAGAACGCAGAACGCCCCACCAGTCCTTTCCGTCGCCTACTTATACCCTACATCCCCTCCATCGTCTCTCGTTGTTTCTCGTCATTCCTTCTGGAAACTTCCCGATAATTCCCGATCATGAACAAAGGCCCTTTCTTCACCTTAAAATCGAGAACGCTCGAGAGGCTTCGACGTGGCCACTTGAAGGCGACAAAGTCCAGACCCTAAACCTAAGTGTAACCCTAAACCTAAACAAATATCCTTATCTAATGCAACGGTCCCTTTCTTTATCCTCGACCGATGCATTCTTTCATTCCTTTTAATCATTCTCACACTCATACCATTCACACATTCATATCTATACTTCTTAAACAATTCAAAACCCCACATATATTTATAAAACTTAATAAATAAATAAATGAATAAAAATATAATAATAAAAAAAAAATAATCGGCTTACATTAGCGAATAGTATCGATCATCACGCAGGGAGGGGGAAACAGGTTTCTTTATCAACTATATTCTATGTAAAAAGAAAATTAACGACGACGACAACAATAACTTTTTTGAAGTTATTTTTTTAAAGTTATTTTTGAGGTTATTAAAGTTATATTCGTTCTGGTACGCCGAAGCAGTATAAATTCTTACGTGCGTACATAAATACACACACTAGTTTTTTTTAAATTGTTGAGATTGTTAGATTTATTTTATTATAATATGTATAGGAAAAGAGAAAGTAGAAACTAAATATAACTCCTATGTTGTAAAATATTGTAGATCTCCCTGAAAATCCGATCATTTTCTATTTTAATATTATAATTCAAAAACTATAAAAAAAAAAATAGAAAGTGACTTACTTTAATCTTAAATTTTATTTAGTAAACAATTACTAGATTGCCCACGGAAACACTAGATTGCCCAAGGAAGTCATTTTGACTACTTTTTAATTCTAATTATAAAAATAGTTATGTATATAATGACACAATTTCTTAGAATATTGTGACTTTTTGTACAACATATAAATGCGTTTATTAATAATTGTAGTTACCTCCCCCCTCCTTCATTTCCTGTATATATATATGTTATACCTATATTTCCCAAAAGCAATCATTTTTACTACATGGGAAATTTTAAAGAATCAAATGACTCTTATTATTGAATTGAGTAAATTTCTTATATGACCAATTCGGCTTTGTATCTAAATTACAGTACATGATAAATTGTCGATTTAGGCGTACATATTTGATAAGTTGCAGTTGCTCAATAAGACTTGACTTATTAAGACGGAGTGGAGATAGTGGCGGCTTGGTATATGGGGAACCCATTTGCATAAAATGTACAAATAATAATGAATCAATTATTTTTTTCCTAGTGAAGTAAATTTTTTTGTTGGTAATATTTATTAATAACTTATTATATAATTATAAATAATATAAAAAATAATAAAAATTCATTTTAAACAAATTTCTTTACGCATTACTAATTCTTTCACGATGCAGTCATTTTGACTGCTTTTGGGCAATATAGGTATATACTAAGTTGCAGTCTTTCCAGTATTAATACGAGAAAAAAAAGCAATAAAAAACCTAATTTCTCCTAAACTATATTTATTCATGTAATGTCCTAATCGGTTGTATAAAAGACTAATAAAGAGCATAGTAATACAAGCATGGTGTTGCATAATCCTACGCAAGCGAGTGAGTGAGAATCGTTTCGAGACATTTCGAGACGTATCGACAATCGCCGAGATATAGGGACAAAAAACATCTTAGTTACGGTGCACCAAAGGAGCGCATCAAGCTCCTTGCAGGGCGCTTGTGTCCCCTGGCACGCGTTCTCCCACTATTTCTGTTAGTCCAATCATATGCATCGACAACTACGGTTTCTAGCTTTTCGGTAATTGGTCCGCGCGTTGCATCGTCTTTTTATATAAAAGCCCGTGCTTTCATGCTTCAACATGATTCTACCACGAGACCTGCGAGCGATCACTTCGAAGAGAACTACACTCCTGCGCTACTATTACATCAGTGGAACAAAGGAACAAGAGAAGTGGTCAGAATTATATTCTGCTTTTGGATTAACATCATCAGCGATAGCTGCCGATAGGCAAGCCAGCGACACATCAGCAACAACTGTATTTCAACCAGGGTTTTTATGCCGAAAGGCTTTTCCCTGCAACGAGCCAAATAAATAGTACTTATTAGTACTGACTGGGCTCAAAAATATATTTTAATTTATTTTCACCTACCCTCATTCCTCATCCACCTATAAGTGCATTGTCATCGACAAGAAAACCACCGGAGTACCGATACAAGGCGTCGGTCGTTCAACACATGGTTGATGATTTGCAATAATCAAAGAACTTCTTGAATCAATTGCTTCATATATATGCTGCATGATGAAGAATGCTCATTTAACGTTTATAAAATGAAGTTAATTTTTATTATATATTTTTATTTCTTATATCTTATATTATGCCATCTTATATTATTTTACAAAACGTAACTGCATAGATCTATAAAGTTCTTCTTAACAAGAACCTGAAAATATGTACAAACAATTTTTTCCAAGTTCAATCCAGTAACTCCAATAATAAAAACAAGTGTGAGATATCTCATATTAACATTATAAATAAAAAAAAAAGAGTTCATTTTACTATAATGTCGATTGATTGAACATCTGAAACTTATATCTATCTTAATAGTACTACATTCAGTGAAACATCCGCAAGTTTAAAAATATTTTATTGCGGTTATTCAATCTAAAATGCACAAACAATATAATTTATAAGAAGTAACCGATCATTACTTTTAATGAGGTAAATATAAACACTTGTTAATTTACCTGATTGTTATACGAATTTCAACGTCTTCACAGAATACAATTCTGAAGCATTGATGATATGTATATTAATGCAAAACTGATTCCTTCTCTTTCTGTATGTTTTGATATTCCCTTGACAGGTTCAGCCACGTTGGCTTGACCTGAAACTAGTTCGTGTTTCCGTATCAACGTCATATGTGCTATGTATATATATACCTACATTAACGCACGCGCGTTTGATATACCAAAATAAAATCAAAACGTCTACCTTCAAATTATTCATACGTCAAAAATAAAATTTGAAATAAAATTTTACAATGACTTAAAAAAAATTTTAAGCTACAATTTATTTATTAACAATTCTCTTTATCTCGTGTTCTTGAAGCATTAATTATACGAATAGTTCGTTAATAGTTAGATGATATTCTGTAAAATCATAACCTTTTCGAGGATATTGATATATATATATATTTAATCATGTTCTATATTAAAATTATTCTACGTGAAAAAAAAAGTCTACATCACTTTCTTGTATATTCATTGTTTTTTCCATTTATTCTAGCTCGCTAAATCGCTGTCGATAAAAAAGAAATAAGATACAAAATTAATTAAGAAAATTCAATTATTTTCTTTCCACTTTAAAAAATACGTCTCTCGAAGAGGTTAACACAAAAGATTTCAAAATCTTCTCATGATATAAATCATAATAGATATTCTTTGTGAAATATCACTTGATATTATATATAATTCTCAGGAGAAGAAACAAATTCTCTTTCTTTTCTCTCCTCAGTCGTTCGACGGAATATAATCGTGATATTATGCTTCTGATGTTCCAGAACATGTATATTCAGATTTATGCAAAAATAGTACAGGCTGTAGTAGGTGCACGGATGAAACTGGAATATTGAACGGAAAATTTGAACTATGCGATCACGAGCGAACAAAAAAAGTTTGCTCGATCGCTCGATCAAAGGATATAAATTGTTTCGTTCGTTTTATAAGCGTAACGCTTACAAGGAGACCTTACACTGGGATACCCACGGATTTTAACGACCTTTGGTATATTAGTAGTATAATTTTAGAGTGTTATCGTGGTAAAGGGTTTTTTCAAAATGCCCTGCAAATTTTGAGAAAAAAAATTTTAAAGTTTTGATTTTTGTTGTATATATGTTTATATTATCTTAAATTTAGCAGTCTATCAAGTGGCGCGCTAGCGTCAGTAGTAAGCGTTCTTGTTTCTCGTGCCGCTAGTTAGTGTTCGATCCTTCATGAAGGAAGTTTTTTTTAATAATTTTTTTCTATCTGTTTTCAAATATTTTTTCATATTTCTTAATTTTTAAATATATACAGGAAAGAGAAAATTATTTATTACAAAAAAATTAGAAATAATAAATTTTTCAACATATTGTGCAAATAATAAAGGAAAATTGACTACTTGAATTACAGTTAACATTTTATTTTTTAATAGGTATATAAAAATAGATAAATCTTCAACATACTAACAGATAACAATCGTATATATTCTAATCATTAACAATTTCATATATAATTTTTTTATATCCATGAGTTTTAACATTTATTGTACATTTATTATTATTTATTAAACGCAGATTCCAGAGTGATAGTTATCGTAAAAGTATTCAATAGTCCATCATGAATTGTCATCAAAAATTTTTCATAAAATGATTCAATATGCATGGTACGCTTCGAAATTATTAAAACCAAATGAAAGAGAAATATTTTTAAACGTTAATCAGGTTTGTTTTCCAAAAAATCTTTTAAAAAATCGATTTTTATGTAATAAGTAATCTTTTATTAATTTGCGCGAGATGTGAAAAAATTTATTGTTTCTAATTTTTTTGTAATAAATAATTTTCTCTTTCCTGTATATATTTAAAAATTAAGAAATATGAAAAAATAATTTGAAAACAGACAGAAAAAAATTATTAAAAATAACTTCCCTCATGAAGGATCGAACACTAACCAGCGGCACGAAAAACAATAACGCTACTATATACGCTAGCGCGCCACTTGATAAGTAGTCGAAATTAAGATAATATAAACATATATGCAACAAAATTAAAACTTTAAAACCTTTTTTCTCAAAATTGGATTGGCATTTTGAAAAAACCCTTTACCACGATAACACCCTAAAAGTATACTACTAATATACCAAAGCTCGTTAAAATTTGTGGGTATCCCAATGTAAGGTCCCCTGGCTAGTCCATGGATATTGCGTAAATTTAATCATTACTCTAAGCCAACGTCAAAACGTTACCATAAGCACAATTAGAATTTCCTGCGTAGTAACGAATGTCGAACCATGAATCAGTATTTTCTACCGAGTGATGGAACTGAAGGGTAAAAGAATGAAAAATGAAAAAAGGAAGAAACAATAAAAATTTGGCTTAAATTTTGATAATAATAGTAGAAAGTTGTGAACCATGATAAATTTTACACCTCTATTATTTCACGACCCTTGACTAATAGAGTTTTTCATTATTTTCATTCCACAAATATCTAAAATAAACTAACCGAAAATCGAAATGCTAGTAACGGATGTTCGGGAAAATTTTTTAAGGTCATAATAAACGTATCTGATTTCATCCTTTTATTATCAAAATATTTACTTCTATAAGTAATATAATAACCATAATATTCTAAAATAGATATAATCAATTAGAAAATAATTTTAATACGAATAATTAAATGTTTATAATAACGTAGATATGTACATTGTTAATTAATTATGTTTTAATTTATAAATAAGGTAAATAAACCGATAAAGATAAAAGTCAAAGGACAATTCATTTTATCGTTAAATTATCATAGGCAATTTCGTTAAACGATATTTGGAAACGACGACTGTATGATAAAAGGTTCATATATTAAGATTTTAAGTCAATATCACTTTTACGACAAATATATTCTTTTTATTTTCTTGAATAGAAAAGAGAAGAATATTCACAGGTTACACGTATAGCATTTCGTCATATTATTTTGTGGAAGAACGTTTCTACGTAATTGGAGGTGAATATAAAGTAGTTGATACTTCTTTCGTAAGATTTATTCGGTGGATTTATAAAGTTTAGAGTTGGAAAGGTTACGAATACTTCCAAACAAGAAAGGAAATTGAACTATTTTAAACATTCATACCTCACAAGAGACATTTGCTAAAACCTTAACGATCTCGTAAATATATAAATATTCACTTATTTATTAAACATTTTTACCCAATTGTTAGCTCGAGAAAAGATCTTAAGAGTTGATTTCGAAGAATAATTATCCGAAAACAAGATCTGTTCTTCTTTTCCGTTTTTTTAATCGATAGATACATATAGACTTCTCATCAAACAATGAAAGTAATGAAATCAATCGAATTATCTCAGACGAATAGAATGATGAAAATTAGAATTTGCAAAATAAATATGTCAATGAGCATTATAAACAATTGATTAACATACAGAAAGAACATATCCAGAAAATTGAATATTTTCGTTATTTATCGAATCCTGAGCAATGTAATTCTGTTTAATCCTTTCTGTTACAAACAATAGATAAAATCATTTATCATCGTACACACTTCTTGTATTTCACCAATTTCAAATATCATAGATAAAAAACTAGGCTCATCTATAACCAATTAAGAAATCAATTCGTTTCTTTTCTTACAACTCTATTGCAGGAAGCCGAATATCTTTACGCAGTTAGTTATTTTTGCGAACTTATTAGAAGCAATTGATTACTGTTAAATATTATTAGCTTCTTGTTACAAGCAATAGATTTTAATCGAACGATTGTAATGTAACATCCCTATTATTTGAATCATGCTTCGATGATAAAGTTAAATTAGTGTCCGAAGTCAAATTACCTACGTGACTTATTCGAATAGTGAAACGAGTATCTATGTTGAACATATATAAATCGTCGGAAAATGTATTAAATAAATTTACAGACTATTTTTTGGTAAATCCTTATTTAAACCATTTGTACATTCTATAGATGAAAACATGTTTTTAAAAAATAAACTGTTTCATCAAGATTTAAGTAGAAAACAAACTGTAAGATGATTCAACGAATTTGTCACCTTAGTGATCGCATCAGAATATCAACTTTAACACTGAGCCAATTTGACTCATTAAAAATTTGGTTACTATATATATAAAACTTAAATATTATTTTTTAAAAAGATATATGTTGGTTTTTAATTACGTAATGAAATATACGTAAATATTAATTCATCCTCTCTACTCAATCGCCTTCATTCAAACAATATTTATAAGTCATTAAAAAATAATGAACAAACTATCCGTAAATCTAGTGTTAAATTCTAGAACTAAAAGGGGATCCCTTTTTGATCCGTTAGATTTATTTCAAACTTTGCACACTTGTAGTAGGTCCATGAAAATATTATTCGTTGTACTTTTAAAAAAAAAACTAGATATTGAGTCGTTTTCGGAAAAATGGGAGTAGAAATTTCGCAAAAATGATCTCGTGTGTCTGATACGTCGGATCGATTCTTTGACAGAGAAAATATTTTTTTTCTGATCTTTTATTATTTTTGGTTTTTATTATTGTAAAGTATATTATACGACAACAAGAAAAATAATAAGGCTATAAAAATCTTGGGACCAAACAAGCACAAGAGTAGCCGAATTCATTATTAGATATCGATAAACAATCATTAAAAATAAATCTATTGCAGCGAAAGAATTCTCTAAATTATGAAAAGAAGAAATCAAGAGAAATGTTGATTTCTCAATATAATAAAAAAATAATTACGTTGGCAAAATGAGGAAACTTCACATGCTTTTTAATAAAAATGCACCTTTTTATTATATTCCCTACAAAATTAATATAACTTCCTCTAGAAAAATTAAAAAAAATAAAATTAATTGAACATACTTTATAATAATATATATGTATATATTAAAAAAAAAAAAAAATTAAAAAAGACCAGAAAAAAATATCTTTCCTATCGAGGAATCGATCTAACGCATCAGAGACACAAAGATCATTTTTGCGAAATTTCTATTCGTTTTTTCGAAAACGCTTGAATATCTATTTTTTGTAAATACAATAAATATTCTGATGGACTACTACAAATGTGCAAAGTATCAAAAAAAATCGGAAAGGAGTTACTTTTACGGTCCTCCCATAAGGGTATAACAAAGAAATAGAGAGAACCCCCTTCCCCTTTAAACTAAATGCTTACAGAAGTACCTTATTTTATTAAGCCTTTGCCATGTTTATTTCAGAGAAAACTAACCCTCCGCTATATATTAATATAAGTTCACAAGAACTACCGAAGCGAAAGAATTCCAAAAATTATCGAAAAACAGGTTATAATTTAACAGAATCTAGGAATAAATCAGGGTAGTAAACAAAGCCGTAAGAAGAACAGAATTCGTAACAGAAACCAATCTCTACACTGATCTATGTTGTAACAAAAAATAACAGAATACATCGTTAATAGTAAACGAACTCCTGTCTTTTACTCTGTCCTTACAACATGGAAGCTTGAAAGAGTAAAATTTTATTATCAAGCAGTTTGAGAAGGCGCGTTCATGTGTCCGTGCACAGTACGGAAATTGAAGATCCTTACATGACTATACGAATATATATATACAGTATTCCTAAAGACAAACAGTTCACAAAAGCTACAACACTTTTAGTAATAAAAGCACATTCCACCAAATATTTCAAACCTTATATCAGTCTGATATTTCTCGTAATGCAATAAGGCTCCTAACCAATTGGAGTTATGAGTATTAATTACTGTATCCAATAATAATTACGAGTCATTTTCAGTAAATTCTAACGTCATGTAGTTAAAAAGGATCGGTAAGAATCAAAGTCAGCTAGTCAGTAAAATGTAATCAACCTATAAGAACAAATATCCTATAAATCCAGTTTTTGATTAGTTATTAAATCCATATCCTGTATTTAGTGAAACCGATAGTAATTATTAAGTCTGTATTTTGAGTGATGAAATAATTACAATAAATCAATTTCTTTAAGGAAATTAACTTATATCAGTAACTTTGTAAATAAATTTGAATTTTTTTGGAATCTTTATTCAATGACTTTCACTTATCATTGAAATGGTCATTTCTCTGTACGAAAGGTAGCCGAAAAAATAAAAGAAGAATTTTATATACCGGGTCTGAAGAAAAAATCGAAAAGATCATCAGCTGTTGTGTACTGTGTATATTAGCGGAGCGTAAGCAGGGGAAAAAGGAAGGTCAGTTACAGCCGATACCGAAGGGGGATAGACCTCTCGAGACTTATCATGTCGATTATCTAGGGCCGATGACAGCGACGAGTAAAGCTTATAAGCATATCTTGGTAGTGGTAGATGGGTTTTCTAAGTTTGTGTGGCTATACCCAACTAAGACGACAACCGCACGGGAAACGTTAGAAAAACTTGGGATACAACAGAGAACATTCGGTAATCCGACACGTATTATTACAGATAAGGGAACCGCATTCACGGCAACAGAGTTTAAAGAGTATTGTATAACGGAAAGGGTCGAGCACGTTCTAACTACCACCGGTATACCGAGAGGAAACGGTCAGGTTGAAAGAATTAATCGAATTATTATCTCGGTACTGACTAAGATGTCGATGGACGCGCCTGACAAGTGGTAGAAGCACGTAGATAAGGTCCAAAGAGCGATTAATAGCACTTATCAGCGTAGTGTAGATGCGTCACCTTTCGAGGTGATGTTTGGTGTAAAAATGAAGCACCGCGAAGATTTAGCTATTTTAGAATTAATAGAGAAAGAGGCGATATTGCAATATTCTGACGAGCGCTTAAGACTGGGAGAAGCAACGAAGGAAAGTCTGTTAAAAATTCAAGAAGAGAATAGGCGTAATTATAACCGTAAATGTAAGAAAGCGAGTGATTACAACGAAGGCGATTTAGTAGCGATAAAGCGCACGCAGTTTGGTGCGGGGTTAAAGATACAAAAGAAATTCTTAGGTCCGTATAAGATATCTAGATGTAAGAGAAATAACCGATATGAAGTGATTCGTGTTGGTGGGGATGAAGGACCAAAGATCACCACAACGGCGGCGGATTACATGAAACCGTTTGAAGAGTTCCCTTCGGGGGCCGAAGGAGATGCAGATATGGCCGAGTGTGGGAAGGGAAATTAGACAAAAGGGGCTATGAAACAAAATACGATATGGTTGGTAGGACCGTTGGGTTGTAGCGACATGCAGCGGTACGTTGCTATGTGGGTAAACAGTGAACTAAAGCGCAAAGATTTAAGTTAGTCATCGTTTAGCCTTTAAGCAGCGAACATGTATTATTGTATTGTATCAGATTAAATTGTATCTGCATTGAAACATTCTATTCATCTTTGGAATCTTACATATATAGTCCAGTCAACGCAGGCCGTTTCCTTCATATCTCAGGAAAGAAGGTGGAAACTGGATATAAGGGTAAATAGACGACGCTAAATCGAATGGTGCTAATTTTTTTGAGGTGGAAAGTGCCGTTTTTGAGAGAAAGGGTAAAAAAGGGTCAAAAATAACTTTATCTTAGAATCTAGGCATTTAATCGAAAAAAGTTTCAAACAAAAGTTGTAGAAAATTAAAATATACAAAAAAAATGTTCTATGAGTTATCTTTGTATTTTCAAAAATAAGCGAATAAAATTGGATTGAAGATGGGAAAAAAATTGTAAGAGTGGGAGAAAGCAAGCTTATCCCTCCGTCGCGTTTTACACGCGAGCGAGCTAGTATGCGTACGAGCTTCCGTGTGCACTAATACACAAACGAAGGATCTTCGGCAATCTTCGGGACTCTCGGTCTTGAATGAAAGTGCGAGTGAGAGAACAAACCAATATTTCTCTCTTTTTATTTATCATGCGATAACGAGTATTATTATCCTTGGCCATCGATTGTTGAGCGTTCTGATATTTCTCTTTTTATATTTTTTCTTTCGGTAGAATTAATTTTATGTGTGGTTATAAAATTCTTCTTTTTCAAATATGTATTTAATTTGATAAACTAATAAATTTTTACGAGACAAAAAATCAGTAATTTAAAATTTTATAAAATACATAATTTAATAGGAAAAATATTTACATTTTAAATTTCGTCTTAAAGAGAATACGTATTCAATTTGATATACAAATAAATTTTTTTGTGAGTCCAAAAATTAATATCAATTAATTATTCTAATTAATTTTATGGCGAGACACAAAATTAATTCATTATTTTTACTCTCAACTAAATAATAATAGTTTCTGTTAAAATGAATTATTTTTTTTTTACTCAAGGTTCATTATTTTTGACAATAAATAAAGAAACGGCGTGCCATAAGTATCAAGATTCGATTTAAAAATGCCGCGCTTATACGCCGATATATATAGATATACAAAACGCTCGACGCTCGATGGCCAAGACGTAAAATTCTGGCTACCAAATGAAAAAATAGAAAGAGAAATATCGGTTTTCTTTCTCATTCGCACTCGTATACAAAACGCTCGACGCTCGATGGCCAAGACGTAAAATTCTTGCTACCGAAAGAAAAAATATAAAAAGAGAAATATCAGAACGCTCAACAATCGATGGCCAAGGACAATAATACTCGTTATCGCATGATAAATAAAAAGAGAGAAATATTGGTTTGTTCTCTCACTCGCACTTTCATTCAAGACCGAGAGTCCCGAAGATTGCCGAAGATCCTTCGTTTGTGTATTAGTGCACACGGAAGCTCGCACGCATACTAGCTCGCTCGCGTGTAAAACGCGACGGAGGGATAAGCATGCTTTCTCCCACTCTTACAATTTTTTTCCCATCTTCAATCCAATTTTATTCGCTTATTTTTGAAAATACAAAGATAACTCATAGAACATTTTTTTTGTATATTTTAATTCTCTACAACTTTTGTTTGAAACTTTTTTCGATTTAATGCCTAGATTCTAAGATAAGGCTATATTTTACCCTTTTTTACCCTTTTTCCTCAAGTTGCCGGTTGCTGATTTTATTATAATTAGCACCATTCGATTCAGCGTCGTCAACTTACCCTTAGGTCAAATTTTGAAGCGGTTAGCTAAAAAAGTCAGTTTTTGGCCCGCGTTGACTGGCCTAATATATTTACATGTTTATCAAAAACATGTCTTGTTGAATTTGAATAATAAGTTTATTCCGCTCATTGAATAAAATTTAAAAGGCTGCAGTATATTAACTCTACAAAGGTAGCAAAATCAATAGTTTTTTATTTGGAAACTTGAATGAAATATTTAATAAAATTATTATTAATTATATATATATATATCACTATCTCAAATTAATTGAACTTGAATTTAAATGAGAAAAGTTAAAATGCTTTTATGAAATTATTACACGATAAGACCCTCTAAGAATTTGAAAATATTAATTTGTATATTAAATTATATAATTTTTAAATTTATAATTTAAGATTTTTTTATTGGGAGGGTAATTAAATTTTGAAACTTTAATTTATTATTTACGTAGATAAATAAAAATTAATGATAATTTTTATAATTAAAAGAATTATTTACTTTAGGGATAACAGTGTAATAATTTGGGAAAGATTATATTAATAAAATTTATTGCGACATCGATGTTGAATTAAAATAAAAACTAAGTGAAGAAGCTTAAAATTTTAGTCTGTTCGACTATTAACATTTTACATGATTTGAATACAGATCAGTGTAAGCCAGATCGGATTTTATCTATAGGTAAATTTTTTATTGTACGAAAGGACTTTAAATAAGAGATAATTTTTAAAACATATTAAATTTCATTAATAGTGTTATTTAAATATTTTTTTTAAATATATAATTATAAATAATATTATATTATTATTATTAAGTTATTTATTTACATTAATTGGAATTTTGATTGGAGTATCATTTTTAGAATTATTGAAACGAAAAATTTTAGGTTATGTACAAGATCGAAAAAGACCAAATAAAGTTTTTCTTTTTCTTTTTTTTTTTATATAGGTATTTATCAGCTTTTTAGTGATGCAATTAAATTATTTGTTAAAGAAAATATTAAATTATTAAAAATTAATTTATTTTTTTAATTAATTAGACCAATAATTGGATTTATTATAGTTATAATTTTAATTCTTGGTTTACCAATGCATGTTAATATTTATACTATAAATTTATTTATATTATGTATAATAAAGTTTTTAAGATTGGGTTTTTATATTATTTTGATGGGAAGATCATCTAATTCAAATTATTCAATATTAGGAGGTATACGTTCAATTTCTCAATTTTTGTCTTATTTGTTATGTTGAAAGATATTTTAATTATGTTGAATTTTTCAATTGTTAGATTTTATAAAATTTCAAAAATTTTTAAGTTTTTGATTTTAATAAATTTTATAATAAGGTAAAAGCCCCCTCGGTTGGCCAGTTAAGCCGTTTTCTTTTTTAGAAAAATTATATTCATTCAATAAAATAACTTACATCTAAACTAATGGTTTAACCTGTAAGCTTGAGCTTTCAGCTTTGAATAAAAATAAAGAAAAGACAAATTATTCATAAATATTTTAATAATAAATTTAAGAAAACATAGATTTGCAATGTCCCTATTTTTAGCCAACTTTCTCCCTCTTTGGCCACGCATGTCCCCTCATTTGGCCATGTTTCCTATTTAAAATAAATAATTAATTAATAACTAATTTATTAAATAAATCAAAATTGAATAATTCAAAACTCGTGTACAAGAAATTAATTACTCATTAGTATTAAAAAAACTAGTTGAATACTTTATGTACAATATATATAACCTCAAAGCGAATAGCCATAAGTTGGCTAATGATAAAACAGAGGTAATAATACTGTCTCCATGCTTGGCCACCATATTTTAATGGAGAATAATTAAAAATCACTTAATTTTCAATTTCTATAATAATTTTAAGCTATGTTAATTGCAGAAAAAAAAATATTTTGGTTGCTATTGTCAAAAATGAAATATATAGGTTAATAAAAATCACAGTATCCTTACCTTACTTAACAAGAAACCATCCAAAAACAGAAGACTTGCACAACTTTATTTTTTTTCGTTTTTAAATATATTTTAAAATAATCCGAATTACTTTCAATGATATTTTAAAATTAGAATTTCTTTTTTTAGAAACTGTCACCATGTGCACATCAGCATATAATTTATAATCACTGTTGTGGCATAAAGTGGCCAATAGAGGGGGCCTGGCCAACCGAGGGGGCTTTTACCTTAATAATTATTTTATTTATTAAAATAGTAGCTGAATTAAATCGTATACCTTTTGATTTTATTGAAGGGAAATCGGAGTTGGCTTCAGGTTTTAATGTTGAAAATATAAGAATTAGATTTACATTTATTTTTTTAGCTGAATATATAATGATTTTAGTTACAGGAGTATTTTTTGTTATTATATTTTTTGTTATTATATTTTTTGGTAATTTAACATTTTTTATTAAAAATGTTTTTTATGTTATGGTTTTTAGAATTTTAATAATTTTAATTCAGAGCTCATTGCCACGTTTACAATATAATAATTTAATGTATTTTTGTTCAGATTATATTTTATCTTTTTCTAGAAAAATTTTATTATTTATGTTAATTTTAAATGTTTATATATTTAAGATAATTTAATTATTAATAATTTTTATAATTATCATTTAAAATAAAATTATTTTTGCAGATCAGTGCGTTAAATTTAGAATTTAATTATATATTTATTAAAGTTTATAAATAATAAAAAAAAAATTTTTTTTAAATTTACTTCTATTATTATTATTTAAAAATTTTATTAAATATTAGAAATGTAATTGAGGTTGTTATGCATATAAAAATTTAATGTAAAAAGAATTAAAGTTAGTGTAAACTCCACCAGCACATAAGATTTCATAAAGCCGTTACTTCTAATAGCGGATAATTCTTAATAATTGTAATAACCCGTTACCGTAAGATACATAAGACTCATAAGAAGGGTCATCATAACTAACATAAGAACCGACAAATACTGAACTAACTCACTCACTCTCCTCTCTGGCCGTATTCTCCGACTGCCCTTTTATACTTTTTCATCGAACAACGAAGCATCGACCTCCCTCCACGGGTGACGCATACAGCCTCTTTTCCTCACACTTAATCTTAAGAATATCGATATCCTAACAAACATCCGCACGCACTCACACTAGTGCAGGCGCCACGTGCACGACCTGCATAAGACGTTTACAATCGGCCAGTCCTGACGGTGACCGCCCTCGGTCACTAGACCATCACACATACATAAAGACGCAACGTAAAATGAACATGAACATAAGGTTAATACATACATAAGAAGTACATGAATACAAACATAAGAATACAATCAAAAACTAACACATAAATAAAAGTAATAATCTGAAAGGATTAAAATATAAGATAATCCATACATAAGAAATACAATTACAAAATAAACACAAACGCAAGGCAAGTATAAAAGGTCCTAAAAATGCTGATATAAAAGGGTCTAAAGATTAAATAAACGCATACATAAAAAATAAAATCACTCGGATACAATATTTCTCTCTCCTTTTTTCTCTCCTCTTTTTTTTTTTTTTTTTCTTTTCGATCTAATCAATAACTAAAATAATATTCATTCTTACAAACATGAAGCGAGATGCGATTTCGGTGATAATCTTAAAAAGGAAATGAAATGAAACATAATACAATTGGATTTTAATCATAAGGATAAAATACACTAAATATAAACTTTTAACTGTCGGTACACTATCTTTAAAGGAAATAAAATTAAATGAAACATAATACAATTGAGTTTTAATCGTAAGGATAAAGTATACTAAATATAAACTCTTAACTGTCGGTACACTATCTTTGAAGGAAATGAAATGAAACATAATACTAACAATTGAGTTTTAATCGTAAGGATAAAATATACTAAATTTGAGCTTGAGATTGTTCTCTTCTCTCTCTATCCTTTGGCCTGTTCCGTTCCTCGCCAGGGACGCATGTTACAATATTCCCATAAGTAAACTTATACTAGGCCAGTCAACGCGGGCCAAAAACTGACCTTTTAGCTGAACGCTTCAAAATTTGACCTAAGGGTAAGTTGACGACGCTGAATCGAATGGTGCTAATTATAATAAAATCAGCAACCGGCATCTTGGGAAAAAAGGGTAAAAAAGGGTAAAATATAGCCTTATCTTAGAATCTAGGCATTTAATCGAAAAAAGTTTCAAACAAAAGTTGTAGAGAATTGAAAATACTAAAAAAAATGTTCTATGAGTTATCTTCGTATTTTCAAAAATAAGCGCATAAAATTGGATTGAAGATGGGAAAAAAATTGTAAGAGTGGGAGAAAGCAAGCTTATCCCTCCGTCGCGTTTTACACGCGAGCGAGCTAGTGTGCGTGCGAGCGTCCGTGTGCACTAATACACAAACGAAGGATCTTCGGCAATCTTCGGGACTCTCGGTCTTGAATGAAAGTGCGAGTGAGAGAACAAACCAATACTTCTCTCTTTTTATTTATCATGCGATAACGAGTATTATTGTCCTTGGCCATCGATTGTTGAGCTTCTGATATTTCTCTTTTTATATTTTTTCTTTCGGTAGCAAGAATTTTACGTCTTGGCCATCGAGCGTCGAGCGTTTTGTATACGAGTGCGAGTGAGAAAGAAAACCGATATTTCTCTCTTTCTATTTTTTCTTTCGGTAGCGAGAATTTTTCGTTTTGGCCATCGTGCGTCGAGCGTTCTATATATCTATATATATCGGCGTATAAGCGCGGCACTTTTAAATCGAATCTTGATGCTTATGGCACGCCGTTTCTTTATTTATTGTCAAAAATAATGAACCTTGAGTAAAAAAAAATAATTCATTTTAACAGAAACTATTATTATTTAGTTGAGAGTAAAAATAATGAATTAATTTTGTGTCTCGCCATAAAATTAATTAGAATAATAATTGATATAAATTCTTTGCCTCACAAAAATTTATTTGTATATCAAATTGAATACGTATTCTCTTTAAGACGAAATTTAAAATTTAAATTTTTCCTATTAAATTATGTATTTTATAAAATTTTAAATTACTGACTTTTTGTCTCGTAAAAATTTATTAGTGTATCAAATTAAATACATATTTGAAAAAGAAGAATTTTATATCCACACATAAAATTAATTCAAGATATATATGAAAGGATATTCTAAAAACGTGGAATTTATTTTTTGTCTATACATAATTTTAATTCATTTTTATTATGTTATAAGAAAACAGTAATGCATTCTGATTCATCTTCGAAGTCTTAAGAATTGTACGAAATAAATTGAGCTATTATCAAGTGGTGCGTTAGCGTAAGTAGTAACGTCTTCGCTTCTCGCGCTGGGTATTAACGTTCGATTCTTCGTGGGGGAATTATTTTTTTTATAAGTTTTTCTATCCTTAACAAGGAGACGATCAGTGAGTCTCACCTCAGATTTTTTTCAAATTTTGCACTAACGATATAAATTTATTAAGAAATCAACATTATTACGCGAGTAATAAAATTACCAATTATAAATAAAATAATATCCAATAAATAACAAAAATTAATTTTTAACGTGCCGAAACGATACATTTTTTAGGATGATATTTACAGGATGAATTTGTAATTTAAGTAATAAACTTCGTTTATTTGTGCAGGATGTAAAAAAATTTATTGCTTTGAATTTTTTTGTAATAATTTTAATTTTTTTTCTATATATAATTAGAAATTAGGAAATGTAAAAATAATTTATATAACCTAAGAATAGAAAAACTTATAAAAAAATAATTCCCCCGCGAAGAATCGAACGTTAATAAACCAGCGCGAGAATCGAAGACGTTACTACTTACGCTAACGCACCAATTGATAATTGCTCAATTTTTTTCGTACAATTCTTAAGACTTCGAAGATGAATCAGAATGCATTACTGTTTTCTTATAACATAATAAAAATGAATTAAAATTATGTATAGACAAAAAATAAATTCCACGTTTTTAGAATATCCTTTCATATATATCTTGAATTAATTTTATGTGTGGATACAAAATTCTTCTTTTTCAAATATGTATTTATTTGATACACTAATAAATTTTTACGAGACAAAAAGTCAGTAATTTAAAATTTTATAAAATACATAATTAATAGGAAAAATATTTAAATTTTAAATTTCGTCTTAAAGAATACGTATTCAATTTGATATACAAATAAATTTTTGTGAGGCAAAGAATTTATATCAATTAATTATTCTAATTAATTTTATGGCGAGACACAAAATTAATTCATTATTTTTACTCTCAACTAAATAATAATAGTTTCTGTTAAAATGAATTATTTTTTTTTTACTCAAGGTTCATTATTTTTGACAATAAATAAAAAACGGCGTGCCATAAGCATCAAGATTCGATTTAAAAATGCCGCGCTTATACGCCGATATATAGATATACAAAACGCTCGACGCTCGATGGCCAAGACGTAAAATTCTGTCTACCGAATGAAAAAATAGAAAGAGAGAAATATCGGTTTTCTTTCTCACTCGCACTCGTATACAAAACGCTCGACGCTCGATGGCCAAGACGTAAATTCTCGCTACCGAAAGAAAAAATATAAAAAGAGAAATATCAGAACGCTCAACAATCGATGGCCAAGGACAATAATACTCGTTATCGCATGATAAATAAAAGAGAGAAATATTGGTTTGTTCTCTCACTCGCACTTTCATTCAAGACCGAGAGTCCCGAAGATTGCCGAAGATCCTTCGTTTGTGTATTAGTTCACACGGACGCTCGCACGCACACTAGCCCGCTCGCGTGTAAAAGCCGACTAAGAGGCGGGACTTGCTTCCCCACTCTTACAATTATTTTCCCATCTTCAATCCAATTTTATTCGCTTATTTTTGAAAATACGAAGATAACTCATAGAACATTTTTTATGTATATTTTAATTCTCTACAACTTTTCTTTGAAACTTTTTTCGATTTAATGCCTAGATTCTAAGATAAGGCTATATTTTACCCTTTTTTACCCTTTTTCCCCAAGATGCCGGTTGCTGATTTTATTATAATTAGCACCATTCGATTCAGCGTCGTCATCTTACCCTTAGATCAAATTTTGAAGCATAAACTAAAAAAGTTCCGGGTTTGGCCCGCGTTGACTGGGCTATTACATTAGAGTTAATAGAAAATTAAAATATTTCTATAGTATATTTTCAAAATAAATACTTTATGGCTTATTAACAAATTTTATAAATTATTTTTTGTATATAATTATAAATCAAAATTTATTCATTATATTAACTGACAAAAAATAAAAAAAATGGAAAATTGCGTAAAATTGTGCCAATTCAATATAAGGAGTTTTAATTTCTTGTCTACCTAATCAAGTTAATATAAAGAATGCAGACACTAATATTTAAAAATATAATTTATTAAATATGTTTAAATTTATTTTTAAAAAATTTAGGATTTGATAAAAAAGGTAGTAATATTAGAATTAAAATTGATATTAATAAAGCAATTACTCCTCCTAATTTATTAGGAATAGCTCGTAAAATTGCATAAGCAAATAAAAAAAATTCAGGTTTAATATGAATAGGAGTAATTATAGGATTAGCTTTAATAAAATTATCTGGGTGTCCTAGTATATAAAGATTTTGAAGTGTTAAAATAATAATTGAAATTATTAAAATAATAAATGTGATTGAATCTTTAATTAAAAAAAATTTATGAAATACAATTTAATTTAAATTACTATTTATTGATTAAATTATTATTAATTGATCCTAATTTATGAAGATATATTAGATGAATAATAACTAAAAATAAAATTACGAAGGGTATGTGACGTCCCCGCAGTAAAACGAGTAACCCCACACAAAAAAAAACAAATTCGTTTCTTATCCCGGTCAATTTCCTTTAATTTTAGAAACTCTACGCGGTTTAGAACTACGTTGCCCTATTTTTGGTCAGTCCGTTAAGCCGGTACTCTACCAGGGATCTGGGCTAGAAGAGCCAATAACTTGCAAGTTTGAAATGGATGAGGTGCACTTACCCTTGAAATTTAAGAATATGTCCGGACCCTTTTCAAGAAACGAAAGTGTTTGCATTCCGTCACGTTCGTCTAAAATTTCTTACTGCTACGTTAAAAACTTAAAAATTTCAGAAGGTTATATGCCCCTCTTACAGCTTCCAGCTGGTATTTATGCTGGCGAGGCTTTAATTAAAAATGATAACGGAAAAGGATTTTTCAAGATTTCAAACAATACATCAGAACCAGATATGTTTGAAATCCCGCATTTGGAACTTTCGGATGTTAATGAAGATACCCTTCTAAATTCAGGATCTAATACTGGTAGCAAAACTAACGATCCTGACTTGTCCGAGATCCTATCCTTTATTCATACGATTTTCACCGAAAATAATGGAGAAGAGAGTCCTAAATTAAATACTCTTGAGGCCAAACCTTCCTTTACATCCTCTCGAGCCGAATCCGTCAAGGCACTTCTCCTAAAAAACAATTTCCTCGACCAAGAAACATTAAATCAATTAGACAGTTCTTAGGTCTTGCTGGCTATTACAGGAGATTCATACCTGCCTTTTCTAAATTATCAAAGCCACTTTCTGACTTGTTAAAAAAGGACACGTTCCTTTTGAATGGAGACGAACTCAGGAAAATAGCTTTTGTTTGTTGCACGACATACTTTGCAAAGAACCAATTTTGGCCTTTCCAAATTTTGAATTACCTTTCAATATTACCACCGATGCTTCCGGATGCAATCGGTGCAGTCTTAAGCCAGGGTCCAGTCGGTAAATATTTACCCATTTCATACTGCTCTCGAATATTAAACAAAGCAGAAATAAATTACTCCACCATAGAGCGGGAACTGCTAGCAATTGTTTACGCAGTAAACTATTTCCGACCCTATTTGTATGGTAGAGAATTTACATTGGTTACCGACCATCGACCTCTGGTATGGCTAAAATCGGTCAAAGACCCCACTTCACAACTCGTAAAGTGGAGTCTCAAATTGGCAGATTACAATTACAAAATTGTCTATCGACCTGGTTCTGCAAACGCAAATGCGGACGCTCTATCGAGAAACCCCTAGGAAGTTAGCAAGGTGCTACCCGTAGGTGCGAATAACTCAAGCGATCGCCTAATACAATTTGAAACTAAAGACAGTCCGACCGACGACGAAGACAGTGACATTGACATCGTTATAGACGATACAGACGTCCTCGACAAAACACCTGATGAGATCAACGACCTGACTAAGTCGCCGTGTACTCTAACTAATACAAGGGAGACAGAGGACGTAGGCTCTGACACAGGGAGTACAAACGATTATAATATTCTTTATTCCCCACAGCAAGCACGCGTTGATACTCACACGTGAATGCTTACGTCAAATTTAGGTATAACAAGAGACCCGTTAATTTTACGAAAGGACAATTTAGTAATTTTTAATGATCTGGAAGGCACGCCGTGTGCCGCGGGTGCAAAACTTCTCAGCGAGTCGAAACTTCTGCCCATGCTTGAGGACTTGACTTTAGCACGTGCTAAAGTTACAAGTATTGGCAAGTTTTATTTAATTACTATCCCAGTAAAAGAACATTGTACGAATAGTATTAAATATGAAATTTTGGTAGAAGCGTTAGGGTCTTTACTCTCCGTTACACGCGAATTAGGTCTTACATCGGTTAGCATAGCAAAGACTTTTTACTTTGACAATATATCATGGCAACAAGTTCAAAAAAAATTATGTAACACATTCGATTTCGAGACTTGCAAAATTATAATTTGTACTGGAAAGGTGACAATTCCTTCTCCAGAGAAGCGAGAAGAAATACTTGTCGAATGCCACTCCTCGCCTGTCGGTGGACATAAGGGAGTTACTAAAACTTATGCCAGGATTCGCGAAAAATATTTTTGGAAAAACATAAAACAAAATGTTCAAGAGTTCGTAAAGAACTGGGAAAGTAGTCAAATTAAAAAATTAACCAGAATAAAGTCAAAGGAACCGATGATTATCACTGATACGCCAGGAGCTGCGTTCGACAAGGTAGCTATGGATATAGTCGGACCATTACCAGAAACAAAAACTGGTAACAAATTTATTCTTACTATACAGGACCTCTTGACTAAATTTTTTATTGCTGTACCTCTTAAAGCAGCAACATCAGTCGATATTGCGAATGGAATGGTTCAAAAGTTTTGTAATATATTTGGTGCCCCAAAAATTATACTTACCGACCAAGGGACCAATTTCACTAGTTCTCTTTTAAAGTCTATTGCACGACAGTATAAATGCAAGCAGATTAGAACTACAGCATTCCATCCGCAATCAAATGGTTCTTTAGAGCGATCACACATTGTTTTGATCGAATATTTAAAACATTTTGTTAAAAAGAATCGAGAGTGGGATGAATGGCTCACACATTCTATGTTCTCTTATAATACAAGCATGCATGAGGGGACGAGATTCACTCCTCATGAGCTAGTCTTCGGTAAACAAGCTAATATCCCCTCCGAAAACGAACATACAGATGAAGATCTTGATAACACATATCTTAAATGTTATCTGGATCTAGTTCATAAAATACGTTGTTCGCAAGTAGTAGCAAGACAGAATTTGGTTGGAGCGAAAATAAGATCCAAAGTTTATTATGATCGTAAGGCTCGTGGTCAGAACCTCATTGTTGGTCAGAGCGTTTATCTTTTAAAGCAACCAACATCTAAATTAGGAAATCAATACACCGGCCCACACCAAATTCTAGAAGTGCTTCCTAACAATAATATAAAGATTAGTTACAAGAATAGGACCAGAATTGTTCACAAAGATAAAGTGAAAATCTGTAGGAAATAAGCCTATTCTTTCCAAATATTAACTAATACTGTTAGAATTGTTACTGTTTGTAATACCTACATATTTACTAAATATACATGCTGGAATAGTTTTTAATACAGTTCAAAATAGTGTCAGTGGGGGAATCTCCCACTCTACTCTAAAAGACACTACATAAGGAGATGCATAGCTTCTTATAGACAGTTTATAACCAGCATCTACAGCGAACACATTAAAGATATCTTCTGTACACAATAGTCGGTCAATCTCGACCATAAAGGAATCTCAACTCCTCTCAAGCTGTCTACTAAATTAATTTTTAATTTTTCTTTTTATAATAACCACCTAGTAGTTAACCTCGTAACTTTATAAATTTATTTAGCACTTAATATTTCTCGAACTTCATAAACGATTCAAACCTTGTCATTTCTACTGTCGACAAAATCGTTCTTGATATTAAAATGGAGTTAAACCGTGCTAAACTACGGCTGCTTCTACAGAAGTGTCATAATATGTTACGAAGCATAATACAATTTGTTACTAATCGCGTTTTAATAAGAAACACTCAGGCTCGTTGCTTATTGCTAAAAAGTCGATGACTACTATTTTGTCCAAAATAACTTTTCTATTATTGTCTAAAAATAAAGTGTTTAAGATGTCGTCGATCCTTATTAAAGCATCGTTGGTTATTATTGGATTTACTTAACGCTATCATCGAACATGCGAAGATACGCTAAACAAGCTTGAGACGAGTTCCTATAAGTTCGCATTAAAATACTGTTTATTAAAATTTATTTTGAATCAACATTAATTTCAAAGAAATATGTGAATCAAAATCACCATCGTCGTGGCCGCATTTATCTGTACGACGACCGCATTACTTGGATATGACTGCGGAGGAGCAGCCGCTAACATTACCACCGTCTCGCTCCTTGGTGCAGGGGATTGCAACCTCCCCACACTAACGCCGACAAAGACAACCACATACGCTCAGCTGTTGCAGTTAAAAGACTATAGTGAAACAACAGTTTACCAGTGCCGAATTGAAATAGATCGGACAATTTATTACTGCGGTATGAGCCCACACATCTCTGCTGTTCATGGTGGGCGTCGAATATATCTACTCGACGTGTCATCGGATGTGTGCAGATCTATAATAAACACTGGAACATTCGCTCTTCATTCTTTTACGCAAGTGAGTGGCCTTAAGGTTAATACCACGGATTACCGGAGCATCACTTTAGCTGGATCAATAGGAACCGATGGCAGATGCCTTGGAACTCTATACTCTGATGCCGATGGTACTTGGGACAGCGTTATTGTTCAGGGTACTATGCGCACAAACATCAAAACATACACTGGCGCAATAAAAATAAGGGAAAACCTGATTTCTTTAAAAGGTCACATTAGTTGCACCTTTTCCGAAGTTTCCTGCCTCACTGACGAAAACGGATCTGCCTTTTAGACGGTGTTTCCTTCTTCATCATGCAAATTCGATCAGTATACAGCGTTGTACGAAGGTCTGGCGACAAAAGTTACATCAACAACGGAATAACATTCAACCACTATGTACACTGTTACGGAGGGAGAAACGGTATTTGCGTTGATTAGAAAGGACGAACATCATCTGTGTGGGTACACGTTAATTACGACTGAACATCCAAAGTTGTTCATTTTAGAAACCCAAAAAGGAAAAACGTTAACAACAAAGGCAACGATCACACCTAATAACATTGATATATTTGCCTACGTAAATTCCAAATTCGTGTATGTAGAAAAACATTACCGTAATCAATTAGAAAAACTTTACACCAGTGTACTCCAGCAGAGATGCAACTTAGAAAAGCAAGTCATTGAAAACGCACTTGCCTTAGCATACGTTCTTCCCGACGTCTTCGCCAGCACCATTATGAAGAAACCCGGATTTTTTGCAGTCGTCGGAGGTGAGATAGCCCACATCGTCAAGTGTACTCCAGTACCCGTTAAAGTTAGGCACACAGAGGGATGCTACCGGGAATTACCTGTGCTGCACCTGAACTCCAGCATGTTTCTAAGACCAAGGTCTAGAATTTTAGTAAACGGAGGCACGCAGGAGCCCTGTAATCCTCTTCTACCTCAGGAATACTTTGTAGAAGGAACGTGGTACCAGCTTTTACCAAAACCCACTTTTTCTAGAGAACCACATTTGTTAACACCGGAGGTAGAAATGAAATGGAAATACACCGACGCAGATTCTCTCGCCACAAGCGGAATTTACTCGCAAAAAGACTTGGACAACTTGCGTGACCATGTGATGTTCCCTGTCGAGCAGCCCTCCATAATAAACAACTTTGCTACAGGAGCGACTGGCCACAAAATTCAGGGGAACGGTTTGGACATTGTCAACTTAGTGAGTGAAAGTGAACTAGAAAAACTGACGGAAAACGTCACCTCACGTATGTGGACGAATCTCTTAAAGTTCGGTTCGGTTAGTGCGGCTATCTTAGGAATAATTGTGATTTTTTAAATTTATAAAACTCGTAATAGACTCAGTGCTGCGTGGATATGCTTTGCATACAGTGTATGGGTGGAGCATGCACCTTCTTGGCGCTATTTGGGGATCATTAACTAACCTATTATTGCATCTGAAAAGCAGAAATGAGCGTCAAGGTACACCAGCAGATATAAAAGAAATAGAATTAAAAGAAATCGTATCGGAACAACCAGAAGTTCAAATCACAAGCGATTCGCAACCTCAAAATTCGGGTAAGCATGTACGTTTTAATTTGGAAGACGATCTCTGGAGTAATTTTGATTCTTTACGAAGCACCAGAAAATAGTTTTCTTGATTGCTTCTTCTTTAAGGGGGGAGGTGTCACGTCCTAGTGACGATTTGATATACCAAAACGTACTATCCAATAATTGTGATTTGTCCTCCTGTCATATTATACGAAAATTTTTAAAATTTTGTCACTTATATATTTTTATTTGCACAAATTACATATGCGCATAGTTACGATACGATTACTAAAATAATTTACCTTTGTATAACAAATAACCGTATAATAATTCACTTTACATTATATTCACTGTGAATTCTATTTGTACTAAGCGCTCTTATGAACGACCATCGATAAATATCATTTTTGACAGCATACGATAATAGGAAAAACATATGTCAAATAAATGCTATTAGCATTTATCATTAATTAAATGATTGCGGCAAATAACATTATTATTATATTTTATTTTTCCTTTATTTAAGAATAACTTTGACAATTATTAATAATTAATAAAACAAACAATTATTAACATTTATATAAAATAATAATGTTAACTTGCACATAAATTGCCACACTCGTAATAAAGGCACACGTGCAATGAAAGGAAATCTCTTAGCTCAAGTATAAGGCGCACGTGCAGTTCCAGGAATTTCTGCCTGATAGTAACTTGATACCTTAGTCGCTACGGAGAATTAGCGCTTGATAGTAACCGATATTTTTCCGAGGCAAATTCCATTCCCAGCTGACGACAGCAGTTTAGCGCTTGATAGTAATTCGGGACATGTTCTATATATTCCCGTAATTCTAAAGAGGAATTTGACAAATAGGAAGGGGGAGCAAAGGGAGCAATTCTTTTCATGTTTCTAATCTCCCGCCTTAAATCTTCGATTTCTCTTTTCCATTCGCTTTCGCTATCGGAATCAGGTGTTAAAGTTCTCCGTCTTGAAGCTGGTGTTGGAGAAATTGGACGCGAAGAACTAGGAGTAAAAGGTAACGGGACAAAGGAGTCTACCGGAGGATCAGATCGTTCAAAACCACGAAAACCAGACATATTATCACCTAAGGATTTTCTGTTTTCTTCCTCTTTTAACGCGAGTCCTCGTTCTCTAAGTTCTAACTCAAGTTCCCGTTTACTAAGTTCTTCTTGTTTTTTAAGCGTCTCTTCTTGCGTTTTACTAAGTAAATCTTGTATATTCATAATTTCTTCCATCTTTTTACGCATTGCCGAATCCATGTCGCCAAGTATGACCGGAGTATCTGGTCTAATTCTTCTTTGCTCTTGCGACATTTTAAATTTTGCAAATTAAAGTTACAGAACAAAAGTTAAAGATTCTTAAAATGCAAATTGAAAAAATAAATTTGACAAGCTAATTCTTCTGTTGGCGATCCCACCGCTGCCACCAGTTTGTATCATGTGACGTCCCCGCAGTTAAACGAGTAACCCCACACAAAAAAAAACAAATTCGTTCCTTATCCCGGTCAATTTCCTTTAATTTTAGAAACTCTACGCGGTTTAGAACTACGTTGCCCTATTTTTGGTCAGTCCGTTAAGCCGGTACTCTACCAGGGATCTGGGCTAGAAGAGCCAATAACTTGCAAGTTTGAGATGGACGAGGTGCACTTACCCTTGAAATTTATGAATATGACCTTTGGAAAAATTTCGTCTTGGTATGAATTGTGCTAAATGCCGATGATCCACGGACCCTATTGCCTTTGAATCGATTGCGTCGATTGGATGGTCGCAGGATTTCGGTGTAATAAGGTTTTTTAGTTATTAAATAAATGTCACTTGATTAAAAGGTAAAACTAAAGTATATTCTTCAAAGTTTAAAAGTAAATAAAAATTGCACAAGTGGTTACACAATTTCGATCACTTGTGGTAACTTTCACACGGAATATTACAAATGTAACACGAATTATAAACGTAGCGTGTTAAAGTGCGTTTACTGTACGCAAGTTGTAATAATCGGTTATAAATGCGCGACGTGTACGAACTCTTATATAAAATTTGTATAATCAAGCAAAATTGTAAGTTGGATAAATTATTAACTATGTCTTGTTAATAATTTATAATAAATGATGAAAAAGTCTGTTTTCCAAGTTAATTAAGTTGTAATAATAAAGAAGAGTATCTTGAAAAAGACTGCTCTTTTGTTAAGCTTCGTTAACGTAAAAAGAAGACTATCTTGAAAAAGACTTGTCTTAAACAAGAAGCTGTTGTATTGGAAGAGAGACTCTCAAGCACAAAATGTATAAGTATAAAATATTTAAGCAGAGGTAATTAAGATTTATGTGTTAAGAGTATAGAGGTTGCCGGTAGACTACTGGCGAGGAGTCTCTTGGCTCCCCACGTCGAGTCCCGTACGGCCGAGTGGGAGGTACCCCCACTCGCGCTAGGTGCTTCCTCCACTACCGACTTCTACTACCTCGTGAGAAAGGAATGTGCTGATCTTTTAGTTTTGCACGTGCGAATAAATATTAGTTACTATCAAGTGCTAAACTGCTGTTGTCAGCAGGGAATGGAATTTGCCTCGGAAAAATATTAGTCCAGTCAACGCGGGCCGTTTCCTCCATGTCTCAGGAAAGAGGGTAAGAACTTGATATAAGGGTAAATAGACGACGCTGAATCGAATGGTGCTAATTTTTTTGATCTGAGTGGTGCCGTTTTTGAGAAAAAGGGTAAAAAAGGATAAAAATTGGTAAAAAATGGCTTTATCTTAGAATCTAGGCATTTAATCGAAAAAAGTTTCAAACAAAAGTTGTAGAGAATTAAAATATACATAAAAAATGTTCTATGAGTTATCTTCGTATTTTCAAAAATAAGCGAATCAAATTAGATTGAAGATGGGAAAATAATTGTAAGAGTGGGGAAGCAAGTCCCGCCTCTCAGTCGGCTTTTACACGCGAGCGGGCTAGTGTGCGTGCGAGCGTCCGTGTGCACTAATCACAAACGAAGGATCTTCGGCAATCTTCGGGACTCTCGGTCTTGAATGAAAGTGCGAGTGACAGAACAAACCAATATTTCTCTCTTTTTATTTATCATGCGATAACGAGTATTTTTGTTTTGGCCATCGATTGTTAAGCGTTCTGTATACGAGTGCGAGTGAGACAATAAACCGATATTTCTCTTTTTATATTTTTTCTTTCGGTAGCAAGAATTTTACGTCTTGGTCATCGAGCGTCGAGCGTTTTGTATACGAGTGCGAGTGAGAAAGAAAACCGATATTTCTCTCTTTCTATTTTTTCACTCGGTAGCCAGAATTTTACGTTTTGGCCATCGAGCGTCGAGCGTTTTGTATATCTATATATATCGGCGTATAAGCGCGGCATTTTTAAATCGAATCTTGATGCTTATGGCACGCCGTTTCTTTATTTATTGCGAAAAATAATGAACCTTGAATAAAAAAAAAATAATTCATTTTAGCAGAAACTATTATTATTTAGTTGCGAGTAAAAATAATGAATTAATTTTGTGCCTCGCCATAAAATAAATTAGAATAATTAATTGATATAAATTCTTTGCCTCACAAAAATTTATTTGTATATCAAATTGAATACGTATTCTGTTTAAGACGAAATTTAAAATTTAAATATTTTTCCTATTAATTATGTATTTTATAAAATTTTAAATTACTGACTTTTTGTCTCGTAAAAATTTATTAGTGTATCAAACTAAATACATATTTGAAAAAGAAGAATTTTGTATCCACACATAAAATTAATTCAAGATATATATGAAAGGATATTCTAAAAACGTGGAATTTATTTTTTGTCTATACATAATTTTAATTCATTTTTATTATGTTATAAGAAAACAGTAATGCATTCTGATTCATCTTCGAAGTCTTAAGAATTGTACGAAAAAAATTGAGCAATTATCAATTGGTGCGTTAGCGTAAGTAGTAACGTCTTCGCTTCTCGCGCTGGTTTATTAACGTTCGATTCTTCGCGGGGGAATTATTTTTTTTATAAGTTTTTCTATTCTTAGGTTATATAAATTATTTTTACATTTCCTAATTTCTAATTATATATAGAAAAAAAAATTAAAATTATTACAAAAAAATTCAAAGCAATAAATTTTTTTACATCCTGCACAAATAAACGAAGTTTATTACTTAAATTACAAATTCATCCTGTAAATATCATCCTAAAAAATGTATCGTTTCGGCACGTTAAAAATTAATTTTTGTTATTTATTGGATATTATTTTATTTATAATTGGTAATTTTATTACTCGCGTAATAATGTTGATTTCTTAATAAAATTTATATCGTTAGTGCAAAATTTGAAAAAAATCTGAGGTGAGACTCACTGATCGTCTCCTTGTTAAGGATAGAAAAACTTATAAAAAAAATAATTCCCCCACGAAGAATCGAACGTTAATACCCAGCGCGAGAAGCGAAGACGTTACTACTTACGCTAACGCACCACTTGATAATAGCTCAATTTATTTCGTACAATTCTTAAGACTTCGAAGATGAATCAGAATGCATTACTGTTTTCTTATAACATAATAAAAATGAATTAAAATTATGTATAGACAAAAAATAAATTCCACGTTTCTAGAATATCCTTTCATATATATCTTGAATTAATTTTATGTGTGGATATAAAATTCTTCTTTTTCAAATATGTATTTAATTTGATAAACTAATAAATTTTTACGAGACAAAAGTCAGTAATTTAAAATTTTATAAAATACATTATTTAATAGGAAAAATATTAAATTTTAAATTTCGTCTTAAAGAGAATACGTATTCAATTTGATATACAAATAAATTTTTGTGAGGCAAAGAATTTAATCAATTAATTA
Source organism: Polistes fuscatus (assembly GCF_010416935.1). Lineage (NCBI taxonomy): Eukaryota > Metazoa > Arthropoda > Insecta > Hymenoptera > Vespidae > Polistes > Polistes fuscatus. The sequence continues at coordinate 167,426 of NW_025113162.1, read as the reverse complement.
TTCTAATTAATTTTATGGCGAGACACAAAATTAATTCATTATTTTTACTCTCAACTAAATAATAATAGTTTCTGTTAAAATGAATTATTTTTTTTTACTCAAGGTTCATTATTTTTGACAATAAATAAAGAAACGGCGTGCCATAAGCATCAAGATTCGATTTAAAAATGCCGCGCTTATACGCCGATATATAGATATACAAAACGCTCGACGCTCGATGGCCACGACGTAAAATTCTGGCTACCGAATGAAAAAATAGAAAGAGAGAAATATCGGTTTTCTTTCTCACTCGCACTCGTATACAAAACGCTCGACGTTTGATGGCCAAGACGTAAAATTCTTGCTGCCGAAAGAAAAAATATAAAAAGAGAAATATCAGAACGCTCAACAATCGATGGCCAAGGACAATAATACTCGTTATCGCATGATAAATAAAAAGAGAGAAAAATTTGTATGTTTTCTAACTCGCACTTTCATTCAAGATCGAGAGTCCCGAAGATTGCCGAAGATCCTTCGTTTGTGTTTAGTGCACGCGGACGCTCGCACGCACACTAGAATACTAGTGCGCTCGCGTGTAAAAACCGACATAGGGGTAATACTTGCTTTCCCCCCACTCTTACAATTATTTTTGCCTCTTCAATCCAATTTTATTCGCTTATTTTTGAAAATACGAAGATAACTTATAGTACATTTTTTATGTATATTTTAATTCTCCACAACTTTTGTTTAAAACTTTTTTCAAATAAATGCCTTGATTCTAAGATAAAGCCATTTTTTACCAATTTTTATCCTTTTTTACCCTTTTTCTCCAAAACGGCACCACTCAGATCAAAGAAATTAGCACCATTCGATTTAGCGTCGTCTATTTACCCTTATATCAAGTTTTCACCTTCTTTCCTGAGATCGAGGAAAACTGCTGAGTTTTCCAGTCCCGTTGACTGGACTACTAACCGATTTTCTGCTTAAACTACTTTCTTACTTCTCTATCGTCTATTATTTATCGTCTATTATTTATCGTTTATTGTCATTTCTTTTCGGCGTCTTTTTCTTTAATCTTCCTTTTCTTTGATATCTCTACTCTGCTCCATCGAAGATAACAATCGATATGTATGGCGCTCTTTTTTCGGTTACGTACGCGATAAGAGTACGTACACATACTTTTTCATACTCATAATTATATACTATTCAACACGTCAAAAAAAAGAACATTTCCTGTAGCTTTACTTTCAAGAAAATCGTCTTTTGTTATTTTAGAAATATCTATTTGCGCACTTTCAATAGCGATTGTTCTCCGTTATACGTCTTAAATTTTTTTTTCTTTTCTTTTTTTTTATTTTGTTGTTTTCTATATTATATTCATTCACACGAGACACGAAATACTGCTTTCTGTTCATTTCTGAATATTTTTTATCCTTACAATTTTTTAAATTATTTCTTGATCATACTTTTGTCATATTTTTATACACAGTCAAATATATTTACAATAGTTCAGATCTTGTCACCGATTTCCTTTGTTAAATTCAATTATCTTAATTTCTTTTGGGATTTCACTTTCATGATCTCATCATAGATTATTAAATAATAAAAATTTTATTTCAATTTTCACTTTAATACAAATCATTGTTCTTGGAATATTTTTCACTCTATACCAAATTCATGAATATTTTGAAACTTCTTTTACAATTGCTGATTCAATTTTTGGCTTAATTTTTTTTTTAATCACAGGATTTCATGGAATTCAAGTTATTATAATTGGAATAATAATTTCAATTATTTGCTTAATCCGATGAATAAATAAAGATTTTTCTTGTAATCATCACTTTGGGTATGAATCAGTAATCTGATATTAACATTTTGTTGATATTGTTTGATTTTTTTATTTGTGTATACTTAATTTATTGATGATCTTTTTAAAATTTATTAATTTAATTAATTATTTATATAGTATAAAAATTACATTTAACTTCTAATTAAGAAAATTATTAATTTAATAATATGAGTATTAAATTTTATTTTTGCATAAATCATTTTAATTTTAAAATAAAATAATTATTTTTAAAATATAAATTATTATCACTGTTACATTATATATTATTTCATTATTTTTAACTTTAATTTTAATATTATTTAATATTTTTTTTCTATAAAAATTAATAAAGACCGAGAGAAAAACTATCAACATATGAATGTGGTTTTAACCCTTTAACTTCTTCGCGATTACCTTTTTCTGTTTAATTTTTTTTTAGTTGCATTAAATTTTTTAATTTTCGATATTGAAATTATTCTTTTACTTCCATTGACTCAAACTATTTTAAAAAGAAATACTTTTTATTTTTAAACTTTATCAATATTAATTATTTATTTATGCCTAATAATTGGATTAAGTTATGAATGAAATGAACAATTAATTAATTGAATTAAATAAATTTTATATATTAATCTAATGATATTAGTTAATTTATTCCATTTATATTTCAATAAAAAATTATTTTTAATTTTTAAATATATCTTTAATATGAAAGAATTATTTCTAATTTAATTTCGACTTAAATTTATGATTAAATTTTTATTCATATTAACAGCTATTTTTTATATATATACATATTTAATTGAAACCAAAATAAAGGTAAATTATTGTTAATAATTTAATTGAATTAAACTTTCTAATTAAAATAATTGAAAAAAGCTTCTAACTTTTAAATTAATAAATAAAATTCATTTTATTTCTTACTAGTTTATATAGTTTAAAAAAAACAATTTATTTTCATTAAAAAAACAATTTAATTTTTTAATTTATAAATTTTTCAAAAATAAATAATTATTACCTTAAATCTTAATATTAAACTCTCTTTTAAGCTACTTAAATAAAAAATTAAAATTAATAATGATAATATAATAAAACGTCATATTTAAATTTAAATAATAAAAAATTTTAAACCAAAAATTTTAAAAATCTTAAAATATAAATTTCTTTAATCCATATGTAATCCATATATTCTATTAAACCCTATTAAACATCTTTTTTTATATATAATGAGTACTTTAAAGGATAAAAATAAATTATTCATTAAAAAAATCTTAAACCTCATATTCTCATTAAATAAATTTTTATATTTTGAAATCAATTTCAAAAACTTAAATTTCTCATAAATATTCAAATAAAAACTCCTATTAAACAAATGTAAATAACTAATATTTTGAATCAATCATAAAATAATAATTTCAAAGAAACTAAAATTCATAAAAAATATCTAATTAATAAAGATCTTATATAAAAATAAAATTATTGAACTTTTTATTAAATTATTTTCATTTAAATAATATAAAAATATTAAATTTATTACTTTTGTTAGGGTAAACAACTAATAACAATCGACCTCTATAAGATACGGTAAATAAAGTAGCTAAAAATAATATAACTAAAATAATTTATTTTACTTGTTAAATATGTTTCTATAATTAAATCCTTTCAAAATATATCCTAAACAAAGTCCACACAAAGATAATGTTGATATAAAAAAAATTAAACTAACAAAAGGATAATTATTATTACATTACCCATAAAACGAATATCTTGATATTTATTATTTGATGAATTAAACTTCCTCTACATAAAAATAATAAAGATTTAAATAAGCCATGAATAATTAAATAAAAATAACTTAAATCAATTTTATTTAATCTTAAAATTCTTATTATTAAACCTAATTGACTTAAAGTTGATAAAGCAACAATTTTTTTTAAATCACATTCAAAATTTCTATAATTCCTGATATCAATATCGTTATTCTAGAAATAAATAATAATAATTTAATTATGTTATTATAAATTAAATAAAAATTATTACTAATTAATAAATAAAGGGATTAGCTATTGCCAAAAGTAACCAAATTGAAAAAGGTAATTGAGCACTTTTTGTAATTGATCTTAATAATAATAATAATATTATTAATAAAATAAAAAAATTTTAATCATAGAATAAACCATTTCAAGATCCTAATATAACATATAACCTAATAATTATTATGATACCAACATCTCTAACGTGATTTATTAAAACTGTAACTATTCCAGAGTTAAAAGATTTTCAATTTTATAATAAATAATCAAACAATAAGATGTTAAACCTAAACGATCCTAATAATAAACCCTAAAATTTAGACAAATAATTAAAAAATTATTCCTAAAACAAATATTAAAACTAAAATAAAAAATCGTTTTATATTTATATCACCTTCTATATTTATTATCTATATATTAAAACAAATCTATAAATTAATATAACTAAACTTAGAAATGTTAAACTAATTCAATCTAAATAAATTAATAATTCTAAATGTATCGAATTAAAAATTATCAAAATAGATTTTACATATAAATTTATTTATTAAATAAAAAAATTTTTGATAATATAAATATAAAAATTCTAATAATATATAGTTAAATAATATTTATAACTATAATAAATTTTTAATTGTTAAATATAAATTAATTAATCACATTAATCATTTATTTAAATAATTTTATTTGAAATACAATATTTTATCTCTCTAATTCCACAAATTAGAATTTTTAATTTTAAACTATTTAAATTTAATTAAGTAAATAATTCCAATCCTAAAAACACCATTAAAATTTAAAGGCATTCAATGTAAAATTAATAATTAATCTATTGAATTAATAACCTTCTAATTTATTAATAATTTATTTTTAATACCATGTTGACTAAATCTAAATAAATATAAAGAATTAACCGCTCTAAGAAAAACATGAAATTATTATAACTATATAACTATTTAAAATTTCAACATACTAATCTGATTAATAAAAATATTTCTCTAAGTAAATTTAAACTAATAGGAGCTAATAAATTAGATGAAGATAAAAAAATCATAATAATCCTAATGAAGGATTAATTGATCATGACCTTTTTTTTATAAATAATAATCATCTACCCACACATTAATATTTAAAAGATCTAAATAAAATAATCCTGATGAACATATAACCCATAAACTAATATTATTATTAATCTACCTAAAAATCCTAATTTTATTAAATTTAATAAATCTCATATTAAAATTTCTATATGAACAATTGATAAATAAGCTACCAATATTTTTAAGTCAATTTGAATTAAACAAACTATACTAATTAATAAACAACCAATAATTCTTAAAGAAATTAAAATATAATTAATTTTTACAGTATCAATATATATATGTATAATATAAATTATATATAAATAATAAAAAAATGGGCATTTCAATTTTATTGAATTATTTTAAATATTATAAAAATTATTATAATCACTCTCTTTTACAATTTATATAAAATTTAATTATTAACCATTTAAAAAGTATAGAAGAAATTATTGTATATATATATATATCTTCAAATCGTTCCAATGTGTAACGACCAAACATAATTATAAAAATATTGGTAAAAATCTTATTTCAAATATTAAATAAAATATTATTATATTAAATGTTAAAAAACATAAAAATGAAATTTTCATTATTAAAAAAGTCAAAAATTTATAAAATTACCTAAATTTATTATTATTAAACATCCAACAATTCATAAACTTATTAAAATTAAATAAAAAGAATATAAATCCATATAAAATAAATTTTTCCTACTAATTTATAAATTTGTTGAATAAATATTTAAAAATATTATTATAAATAATATAAAAAAAAAAATTATAAATTTATTAAATTTATTATTAAATAAAAAAAAACCTATTCTAAAAATTATTATTATTAAAAATTTTATCATAAAATCAATATTTAATTTTCAATAAAATCATTCCTATAAAAATGAATTAGTATAATCATTAAAGTAATTCCAAAAACTCCCTCAATTACAAATATAACTATAAAAATTAATAAAAAATTATCAATAATATATATATTATAATAAATATTCATTAAATTTGTAACCAATAAATATTCAAGTGATAACAAAATTATAAATAAATGATTATAAAATTTAATAATAATATTGTAAACGTCTCATGCAGGTTCGTGCACTTTGGCGCCTGCACCGGTGTGCGTGCGGATGTTTATTTAGGATATCGGCGTTCTTAAGATTAAGTGTGAGGAACAGAGGCTGTATGCGTCACCCATGGAGGGGGGCCGATGTTCCGTTGTTCGACGGAAAAGTATGAAAGGGCAGTCGGACAATACGGGTGGAAGGAGTAGGAGTTAGTTAATCTTATGTTCTTATGTACTGTAGTGGGAGGTAGGTTAGTATCTTATGTTCTTATGTTCTTATGAGTTAGTTAATCTTATGTTCTTATGTTCTTATGAGTAATCTTATGTTCTTATGTACTGAGTAGCAGTTAGTACAGTTAGTTAGTCAGTCTTATGTTCTTATGTGGGAGTTTACAAATTTCAGAAGTGGGATGTTTACAAATTTCAGAAGTGGGATTCAAACTCGCTAAATTAGAAATTCGCGATTCACGCGTGTGTTATGAAAAGTGGGATAAGATTCACGTTCAGTTTCGAGTTAAGACTTAAGGTCAAGTTTAAGATCCTCTAAGTTTTATGGACGTTCGGTAATTTTACGATTTATTGTGTTACGCGTCGTGTGTGAATTAGAGGTCTGTTAGTGAATTCGGGATCAAAGGATACTGGACGAAAACATTAAGATGAGTACACTGAAAGTGAACCAGCTTAAGGACATGCTCAGTGCAAAGAATTTAAGTACGACCGGAAATAAGACCGAGTTGGTTAAGCGGTTATTAGAGGCAGGAACGCCTGCTGCAGATTTATGTTTAACGTCGGGAGGCACTTGTGAAGAATCGGACGAGCAGACCGAAGTCATGTCGGTACAAGGTTTGAATTACGTACCACCCCCTAACCCCGCATCTACGGAAATGGAATTGTTACGGCGGGCACGGGATTTAGCTGAGCGAGAAGCTGATCTCTTACGTAGGGAGTTGGAATTTTTAAGAAGGACGCCTCAGTCAGTGATAAGTGAAACGGAAAGATCCAGGGTGAAGAAGTGGCAAGATATTAAGGAGTTAATCGGTGAATTCGACGGCAGTGATATCGAATTCGACCGATGGGAGAAGCAGGTCAAAGGACTGCTTGCCAGTTACGATCTGGATGCACCTAGTTCTAAGGCCCTAGTTTGTAGCCGACTAAGAGGAAAGGCCTTAAAATGGTATCACTCGCGAGTGGATTGCGTTGATTTGAGTAGCAACGACCTTTTGCGCGAGCTTAGGAAGATGTTTGGGCAGCAAGTTGATCCCCTAATTTTACGGCGCAAACTCGAGGCGAGAGTGTGGAAGCCTACCGAGAGTTTTACGGATTATGTGCATGACAAGGTGACATTAGCTAATCGCATCCCGATTGATGAAAAAGAAATAATTAGCTACGTGATCGACGGTATCCCAAGCCAGGAGTTACGCACTCAGGCCAAGGTGCAATGTTATGCATCGTTGGAATCTATGATAACAGCATTCGCAAGTGTGTCGGCACCGAGGGAGACGCTTCATCGGCGGCCGACGGGAGAAGGAGAAGAAAACCGATCGACCATAAGAGGCCGTCGGAGGAAAATTATGCCAGATGCTTCAACTGTGGAGAGACAGGACATTTTGCGGGGAACTGCCCCCGTCCGAAGAGGGAAAGAGGCAGCTGCTACAAGTGCGGTAAACATGGACATCTTAGACCAGAATGCCCGGAGAAGGGTGGCGAAGTCCACAGCGTCACCAGGAACGTGACCACCGATGACGACTACATCAGGAAGATAACTTATGATGTCGATTCAGGCAATATACACTACATCTTAGTTTTAGACACCTTATTGGATTCCGGCAGCCCCGTGAGTTTCATAAAGAAAGGGTTAGTGATGGGACCGATCAACTCTGCGCCGGAACTCGGAAGTGAATATTATGGTATTAATCATAGTCGTCTGCAAGTACACGGCTCGATAAAAGTTAGTTTAAAATTAGATGACGGCGAAAGGGTTGACACTCGTCTGTTGGTAGTACCGGATACTACAATGGTGAACTCCGTTATTTTAGGTCGCGACGCATTAAAAAGATGTGGATTAGTTTTTAGCAGAAAAGATAAGCGCTCCGAAGAAGAGGTAGTGATAGATCAGATTATGAATATAGAAATAGATGATTCCACCGATAATCGAATTACCGAATTAGACATTAATCCCGAAATCGCGGTGAAAAAACAAAATGAATTAAAGGAAATCTTAAAGGTAAATTACTTAGATGCACCTCGTCCGGAAAAGCCTAGAATAAGCATGGAGCCGAAATTAACATTACAAGAGCATAAGTCATTTCATTTATCTCTCTGTCGCTTATCGTTTGTTGAGAAAAACCAAGTTCGAGAAATAATAGGAGATTTACTAGAAAGGGGGATAATTCGACCGAGCGAATCGGATTACGCGTCCCCTATTGTGTTAGTCAAAAAGAAAAACGGTAAGAATAGGATGTGCGTCGATTACCGCGTGTTAAATAAAGTCACAATAAGCGAACGCGATTTAAAAGCAATTAGGAATAAGGCCGAAGATAGAATGGCTGAGAAGCAAAATTATAACAAGAGGTATTATGATAAACGCCATCATAAGATACGGTCAGAATTTAATGTTGGTGATTATGTGGTGGTAAGGAATTTTGATAGCACTGTAGGGATTGGAAAAACTGATACCAAAATTTAGGGGTCCGTACGAAGTTATAAAGAAATTACGAAACGATAGATATGTAGTTGCCGATATAAGAGGCTTCCAAATATCTCAAAGACCGTATCAGGGAACATGGGAATATTGTAACATGCGTCCCTGGCGAGGAACAGAACAGGCCAAAGAATAAATATTATTTTAGTTATTGATTAGATCGAAAAGAAAAAAAAAAAAAGAAATATTGTATCCGAGTGATTTTATTTCTTATGTATGCGTTTATTTAATCTTCAGACCCTTTTATATCAGCATTTTTAGGACGTTTTATACTAGCCTTGCGCTTGTGTTTATTTTGTAATTGTATTTCTTATGTATGGATTATCTTATATTTTATTCTTTCAGATTATTACTTTTATTTATGTATTAATTTTTGATTGTATTCTTATGTTTGTATTCATGTACTTCTTATGTATGTATTAACCTTATGTTCATGTTCATTTACGTTGCGCCTTTATGTATGTGTGATGGTCTAGTGACCGAGGGCGGTCACCGTCAGGACTGGCCGATTGTAAACGTCTCATGCAGGTTCGTGCACTTTGGCGCCTGCACCGGTGTGCGTGCGGATGTTTATTTAGGATATCGGCGTTCTTAAGATTAAGTGTGAGGAACAGAGGCTGTATGCGTCACCCATGGAGGGGAGGCCGATGTTCCGTTGTTCGACGGAAAAGTATGAAAGGGCAGTCGGACAATACGGGTGGAAGGAGTAGGAAGTTAGTTAATCTTATGTTCTTATGTACTGAGTAGTGGGAGGTAGCAGTTAGTCAATCTTATGTTCTTATGTTCTTATGAGTTAGTTAATCTTATGTTCTTATGTTCTTATGAGTGAGTTAATCTTATGTTCTTATGTACTGAGTAGTCAGTTAGTAACAGTTAGTTAGTCAGTCTTATGTTCTTATGTGCTGAGGAGTTTACAAATTTCAGAAGTGGGATGTTTACAATATTAATCCTAAAAACAAATAAATAATATAATTCTATATATATATTCTAAAAATAAACTAAAATAAAATTAATATAAAAATAAATTTTAAATTAATTTTAAAAGCTTCATAGTTTAAAATAAAACATAAATTTTGTAAAATTAATATGTTTAAAAATTTATAATGTTTTAAAGCTTCAATAAAATATTTAAATTCTAATATATCTTTAATCTCCAAAATTAATATTTTTAAATTAAACTACATTTTGTTATATAAATCATTAATTAAAAAATATTTTTATTTCTTATAAACATTTCTAATGAATGATACTAATATTTTAACTCCATTAATTCGAATAATTATAATTTCAAGCATAATTTATTTTTTTTATTATCAGTTAATATATCAATTATCATCATTATAATATTATTATTTTTATACACAATATTTTTATGTTTATTTTTAACTAACTATTCAACAGAATCAATTTATGCATTTTTAATCTTTTTGATAATCATTGGAGGTTTAATAATCTTATTCCTTATATTTATTAGTTTAATTTTAAATGAGATTAAAATTTCTAATATTAGAAACAATTTCCTTCTCTTATTTAAAGTTTCAATAACATATCTATTTAAAATAAGATATAAAATAAATTATTTTAATTCAATTAAATTGACATTTAATAACAACAGTAATTATAATTATATAATATTTATATTAATTTCATTACTATATATATAATCAGGTTTTTATTGCACAACTTACAAAGTTTTTTACAATGTCTTATCATTCTATCACATATAATTACCTCACATTTTTGGCATGCTCATAACACACCCCTCGTATACCACTAATTATCACCAATCTTAAAATTATACTATCTAAAAATTATAACTACCCAGATCTCACTCGAGTTCGTCTTCGCCTTCCCTCCCATCCTCCTCTACCCTCCTCCTTTTACAGAGCTCCTCTACTTCCCTGAAAAATTCACACATCCCAACCTGAATCTTACCGCCTAACATGTTTATTAATTCCCCTCTTATAGCACCTTCCTCTACTCCAACCATCCACTCCTCTACTTCCTTCCTTCCCTTCTCGGAAACCAATTCCCTTCCTCTATCACAGATTATCAGATGCATTAATTTCATTACTATTATTGATATTAATTTTAATTACAAAAATTTGTTTAATTAAAAAGAAACCCTTTGAAGATCAGTTAAATAATTTTGTTTGAAAAAAAAAAAAAACATTAAATGAATAAATCATTTATTATAAACAATATAATTTTTAAATTTTTCTACAAATCTTTTATCCAATTACTAACTCCTATTTATTTGGTCCTTTTCGATCTTGTACATAATCTAAAAATTTTCGTTCCAATAATACTAAAAATGCTACTCCAATCAAAACTCCAATTTATGTAAAAAAAATAACCTAATAATAATATAATATAATATTATTTAGAATTATTACTTAAAAAAAATATTTAAATAAAATTATTAATTAAATTTAATATGTTTTAAAAACTGTCTCTTATTTTAAGTCCTTTCTTACAATAAAAAATTTACCTATAGATAAAATCCGATTTGGCTTACACTGATCTTTACTCAAATCATGTAAAATGTTAATAGTCGAACAGACTAAAATTTTAAGCTTCTTCACTTAATTTTTATTTAAATTCAACATCGATGTCGCAATAAATTTTATTAATATAATCTTTCCAAAATTATTACACTGTTATCCCTAAGGAAAATAATTCTTTTAATTATAAAAATTATCATTAATTTTCATTTATCTGTGTAAATAATAAATTAAAGTTTCAAAATTTAATTACCCTCCCAATAAAAAAATCTTAAATTATAAATTAAAAATTATAAAATTTAATATACAAATAATATTTTCAAATTCTTAGAGGGTCTTATCGTCTAATAATTTCATAAAAGCTTTTAAACTTTTATTTAAATTCAAATTCAATTAATTTGAGACAGTCTATATTTTATTAATTCTTTCATTCAAGTTTCTAAATAAAAAACTATTGATTTTGCTACCTTTGTAGAGTCAATATATACTTCAGCCTTTTAAATTTTATTCAATGGGCGGAATAAACTTATTATTCAAATTCAACAAGACATGTTTTTGATAAACATGTAAATATATATTATATAAATTATATGAATTTGCCCTAATTCATTAAATTAATTTTATAAAATTATAAAATAAATCAAACTATATAATATTTACTAATATAATCATTATAACTGTTAAAAAATAATTATTTAATTTTTATAAATAATAAAAATAAAAATTACATTTTTAAATTAAAAAAATTTTGTTTTCATCTTATTATAAATTAAAACATTTTTTAAAAGAAATAGAATTTTTTAATTACAATTAAATACCAAAATAATAAATTAAATTTATAACCAATATAATAAATTTATCCCCAATATATTTACTTTAAAATAATTTATTTTAAAAAATTAATATTAATAAAGATTTAAATTTTAAAGCTGAATTTTATTCAATTCTAAAAAAAACTAGTAATATTTAAAATCGTTTGGTATTTCACTTCCAATTAAAAATTAATAATAATAATTTAAAGTTACTTGAAATTTTTAATTAAATCATTTAAGTTCGAGATAAATTTAAATTTAAATACATTTATTAATCAACCCCCCCCCTGATACAAAAGGTACACAAAATTAAAATTACTTTTGAATTTTATAATAAAATTTTAATTTCATTACTATGTTTATAATTTAAAAATTATTTATTTAATTAATTATCGAACTAAAAAGTTTTTAAATAATATTAATTAAGAGTAAATTATTAGTAAAAAAAAAATAATTTTAATAAAAAAAGTTAATTAAATTTAAAATTCAATTTAAATAAATTTAAATTCTAATATTATCGTTTTATATATTATTCTAATTATTGTAAATAATTTATTTTATTTAAATTAAAATTTTATCTATAACAAACTTTGTAGTATTTAAACTATGTTACGACTTATTTCATTTTATTGAAAGTGACGGGCAATTTGTACACATTTTATATATTATTTTCAAATCAATTAATTAAATAAATTTGCTATTAAATCCAATATCTAATTGAATTTAAATTAAATTGTCCAATGTTAATAAAAAATGTAATCCATGAATTTCTTATATAAACTATATTTCGACTTGAATTTAACTAAAATTTTAAAAATAAAATTATGCCTAATAAAATTTTTAAAACAGCAATACATAAATAAATAATTTTTTTATCATGTAAATAGTTTTTCTTATCGTGGATCATCAATTAACTTACAGATTCTTTTGATTTTATAAAATACCGCCAAATCTTATTAATTGAATGATTTAACATTTAACATTTAATATTTTAAATTTAAATATTTAAGTATTTAAATTTTAATTAATTACTATAATAGAGTATCTAATTCTAGTTTATTGTATAAATTAACTTAACGAACAATTTTAAAATTATTAAAATAAATAATATTAATATTTCACAATTTAATTAAATATTTAATTTAACAAATTATAATAATTTATAATATGAATAATTTTAATAATTAATTTTAATTAATAGTTTAATCGCTATTGCTGGCTTTAAATTTTTCAATTATTAAAATATAAACTAAAAAAACTTTAATTTCTTTATTAATTTTAAATATTAAAAAATTTTAAATATTTAAATTAAATTTATATAATTTAAAAAAAAAATAAATATAACTAAAATTAAATTTATTTTATAACAATTAAGTGAAATAATTTTTATAATGAAATTGGATATAATCCTTTCTTATTTAGTGAAAATAATTTCTTTAAAAAATTCAATTAATAATTTATACATATATACATACATACATACATACATACATACATACATACATACATACATACATACATACATACATACTATAAAATGTAGGATATTTTTCGTAACCCTACTTTTTCACTCTCGATCTCTAAATTCTCTTCGACTCTCTTATATCTCTTATATCTTTACTTATCGCGCTCTCCCCTCTTTATTCCTTTCTTTTATATCGCCGCTTCTCGTATCCTCTCATATCCACGCTACACACACGCATGTACTCATACCCTATCATTTCTTCATACCGTAACAACAAAGGACAACATTTCTTATAGCTCTACCTACCAGATAACAACTTTACTTATTCTCGAAATATTAACATATATATTTAATAATGATCGTTCTCGAACATACATATCGTAACGTTTCTTGCCTTTATATTTATTCGTTCTTTTACTTAAGAGTTTTTCCCAATCCCACATAAATATATATAAGTACATTTATACATAAATTTAAATTTAAATTTAAATAATATATTATTAGGTTATCATTTATAGTTTTTTAACCTAAATAAATATATTATATGTTTATATACATAGTATATATATATTCATATAATAATAGGTAATTATATAAATATTTATTGAACATATAGTAACTATTAATTTATAATTATATTATAATATTGGTAACAGATTTATATAATTTAAAATAGTAATTTAATTCTATATTAAATATGTGTGTGTTCTTAATATAATATAATTTTTTGGGGGGAAAGTTATATAACTTACTATATTAAATATATAATTCATATATATTAATCGGATTGGTTAATGTATAGTTTTGGATTATTAGATTATTATTAAGTATTATATAATTATTTATTATATATTATATATATATGTATAAGTTCAATAAATTAATCTAATTTGCCGTGTAAAATTATCAAAAATTAAAATAAATTTTTAAAATTTAATGTCTTAACTTTTAAAAACCACTTGAATTTCAAAATTCAATTTTTATGGTTAAATTAAATTATTCTAAAATAAATTTAAAAATTCCAATTTTAAAATAAAAATAAAATTAATAAAAATTAAATTTTTTTAAATTTAATCAATAATTAAAATAAACAAAAAATTAATGTTTAACTTAATTCATAAATTAATTTAAATTAAAAATTAAATAATTTCATTCTTTTAATAATAATAATAATAATAATAATAATAATAATAATAATATAATAATAAAAATTTTAAATTAATAAATTATGGTATATTTTAAACTTAAAAATAAATAATTCAAATAATTAAAAAAATTCTTAAATATAAACAAACAAAAATTAACAATTGTTTCGAAATTCAACAGTAAATTTTTAAATTTGATTGAAAATGAACTTTCCATGAATTTTTTAAATATGAAAATAAAATCCCATCGTTTTGAAATTCTCGTTTTTATTGGTATCTTGAAGTGTACAAAAAAACTTTTTTTAATTAATTTTATATTAATTTGTTAATAATTTTGTCTAAGTTGAGTCTTCGAAAAAAAGGTGAGTTGTTTCGGAGAAACACAGCCTTCCGTAGTCTCATGTGAACTAAAATAATTAAACAAATTATAGGCTTCATTCTAATGAATTAAATTACAATATGCATATTAAAAAAAAAAAATAGCAGAATTGTAAGATAAGGTTTTCAAGATCGAATTTTTCTTTCGATAAATTGTTTAAAAAAAGTAATTTATAAAAAATTTAATGTTTCAAAGGTTACGCATTTAGCTATGTGTGTCGAAAATAATGGGTTTAATTAGCCAAATCAGTTGAAAAGTTTTAAAAATCAGTGATTCCCCAAAATTCCGAAAACGTGGTAATATATTATATAATTATTATTGTTAATATATTATAGTATTATTAATATATTATAATTATATTATTAATATATTATATTATTATATTAAAATTATTATAATTATAATATATTAATAATATAATATATAATTATAATAATTTCTTAAAAAATATTTACTCCAAGTGTTAAAGATCTTATTCTTTCTGCATAGGTGTTCAATCAATGTACTGGAAAAGAGAGCGTATGATTTTTCACTACGATAAGAAGAATCCAATAACACTGTAATCATGAAAGATTTAGGAAGACACCGGTGAAATTGTTCCGTTCTCACACTGAAAGGAAACCATGTACAATAATATTCTATAAAAAGAATTGAAAAAGGAATCCATCCTGATTATTACGAATATAAAGGCAAATAAGAATCAAGTTATATTAAGAATTCTATTCGTGTACAAATTGTATTACCAAGCCTCGTACCAGGTAATGAAAGATATTACTGTAAATCAACTTCCTAGAAAATATTCAAGACTTGTATTAACGAATTTTTTTTTCGTAGAGAAAACTACGTTAATCAATTTGAAAATATAATGCAGCAGCAGTGTAAAGGATCTTTTAAATAACAAACAAAATTACCATGTATTGGGAAGAAACCTATAATATAATAATTTCTTAAAAAATATTTATTCAAAGTATCAAAGATCTTATTCTTTCTGCATAGGTGTTCAATCAATGTACTGAAAAGAGAACGTATGATTTTTCACTACGATAAGAGGAATCCAATAACACTGTAATCATGAAAGACTTAGGAAGACACCGGTGAAATTGTTCCGTTCTCACACTGGAAGGGAACCATGTACAATAATATTCTATCGAAAGAATTTAAGAAAGAATGCATCCTGATTATTTTGAATTTAAAAGACAAATAGGAATCATATTATATACAGAATTCTTTTCTTGTACAAAATGGATTGCCAAGCCTCGTACCAGGTAATGAAAGATATTACTGTCAATCAACTTAATAGAAAATATTAAAGATTTGTACCAACGAATTTCTTTTTCATAGAGATGCCATGTGAATCATTTTGCAAATATAATGCAGCAGCAATGTAAAGGAGCTTTTAAAAGGCAAACGAAATTATCTTGTATTGGGATTAAACCAATATTATATTTATTTCTTAAAAAATATTTACTCAAAGTATTAAAGATCTTATTCATTCTGCATAGGTTTTCAATCAATGTACGGGAAGAGAGGGCGTATGATATTTCACTACGATAAGAAGAATCTAAAAACACTGTAATCATGAAAGATTTAGAAAGACACCGGTGAAAATGTTCCGTTCTCACACTGGAAGGAAACCATATACAATAATATTCTATAAAAAGAACTAAAGAAGGAATCAATCCTTTTTATTAAAAATTTAAAAGACAAATAGGAATCATATTATATTCAGAATTCTTTTCTTGTATAAATTGTATTGCTAAGCCTCGTACCAGGTAAAGAAAGATATTACTGTCAATCGACTTACTAGAAAATATTCAAGACTTGTATCAACGAATTTCTTTTTCGTAGAGATGCCCTGTGAATCATTTGGAAAATAGAATGCAGCAGCCGTGTACAGGATCTTTTAAATTACAAACGAAATTATCATGTATTAGAAACAAGCAAATATTATAATAATTTTCTATAAAATATTTACTCAAAGTATTAATGATCTTATTCTTTCTGCATAGGTGTTCAATCAATGTACTGGAAAATAGAGCGTATGATTTTTCACTACGATAAGAAGAATCCAATAACACTGTAATCATGAAAGATTTAGGAAGACACCAGAGAAAATGTTCAGTTCTCACACTGGAAGGAAACCATATACAATAATAATTTTATCGAAAGAATTGAAGAAACAATGGATCCTGATTATTACAAATTAAAAAGACAAATGGGAATCAAGTTATATTAAGAATTCTATGTTTAAACAAATTTTATTGCCAAGCCTTGCACCAGGTAATGAAAGATATTAATGTAATTAAACTTCCTAGAAAATATTCAAGACTTGTATCAACGAATTTCTTTTTCGTAGAGATGCCATGTGAATCATTTTGCAAATAGAATGCAGCAGCAGTGTAAAGGATCTTTTAAAAGCAAACGTAATTATCTTGTATTGGGATTAAACCAATATTATAATTATTTTTTAAAAAATATTTATTCAATATATTAAAGGTCTTATTCTTTCTGCATAGGTGTTCAATCAATGTACGGGAAAAGAAAGCGTATGATTTTTCACTACGATAAGAAGAATCCAATAACACTGTAATCATGAAAGCTTTAGGAAACACAGGTGAAATTGTTCCGCTTTCACACTGGGAAAAAACCATGTGCAATAATATTCTATAAAAAGACCTAAAGAAGGAATCAGTCCTGATTATTACAAATATAAAGACAAATAAGAATCAAGTTATATTAAGTATTCTATTCGAGTACAAATTGTATTACCAAGCCTCGAACCAGGTAATGAAAGATAATACTGTCAATCGACATACTAGAAAATATTCAAGACTTGTATCAACAAATTTCTTTTTCGTAGAGATGCCACTTGAATCATTTTGCAAATAGAAAGCAGCAACCGTGTACAGGATCTTTTAAATAACAAACAAAATTATCGTGTATTAGAAACAAGCCAATATTATAATAATTTCCTAAAAAAGATTTACTCAAAGTATTAATGATCTTATTCTTTCTGCATAGGTGGTTAATCAATGTACTGGAAAAGAAAGCGTATTATTTTTCCATGCGATAAGAGGAATCCAATAACATTGTAATCATTAAACATTTCGGAAGACATCGGTGAAATTGTTCTGTTCTCACATTGGAAGGAAATAATGTATAATTATATTCTATAAAAAGAACTAAAGAATTAATCAATCCTGTTTATTAAAAATTTAAAAGACAAATAGGAATCATATTATATTCAGAATTCTTTTCTTGTATAAATTGTATTGCTAAGCCTCGTACCAGGTAAAGAAAGATATTACTGTCAATCGACTTACTAGAAAATATTCAAGACTTGTATCATCGAATTTCTTTTTTGTAGAGATGCCATGTGAATCATTTTGCAAATAGAATGCAGCTGCAGTGTAAAGGATCTTTTAAATAGCAATCCTAATTATCTTGTATTGGGAATAAACAAATATTAAAAAATTTCTGAAAAAATATTTAAAGATCTTATTCTTTCTGCATAGGAGATCCATCAATTTGCTGCAAAAAATAGCGAGTAATTTTCTACTACTATATGAGCTATGTTCTATAATATTCTGTCAAAAGAATTGAAGAAGAAATGCATCCCGATTATTACAAATATAAAGACAAATACGAATCAAATTATATTAAGAATTCTATTCTTGTACAAATTGTGTTACCAAGCATCGTACCAGGTAATGAAAGATATTAATATAAATCAACTTCCTAGAAAATATTAAAGACTTGTATCATCGAATTTCTTTTTCGTAGAGACGCTATGTGAATCAATTTGAAAATATAATGCAGCAGCAGTGTAAAGAATCTTTTAAATAACAAACAAAATTACCATGTATTAGGAAGAAACCAATATTATAATAATTTCTTAAAATGTATTTACTCAAAGTATTAAAGATCTTATTTTTTCTGTATAGGTGTTCAATCAATGTACTGGAAAACAAAGCGTATTATTTTTCCATGCGATAAGAGGAATCCAATAACATTGTAATCATGAAACATTTCGGAAGACATCGGTGAAATTGTTCTGTTCTCACATTGGAAGGAAACCATGTATAATTATATTCTATAAAAAGAACTAAAGAAGGAATCAATCCTTTTTATTAAAAATTTAAAAGACAAATAGGAATCATATTATATTCAGAATTCTTTTCTTGTATAAATTGTATTGCTAAGCCTCGTACCAGGTAAAGAAAGATATTACTGTCAATCGATTTACTAGAAAATATTCAATACTTGAATCAACGAATTTCTTTTTCGTAGAGATGCCATGTGAATCATTTGGAAAATAGAATGCAGCAGCCGTGTACAGGATCTTTTAAATGACAAACAAAATTATCATGTATTAGAAAAAAGCCAATATTATAATAATTTCCTATAAAATATTTACTCAAAGTATTAATGATCTTATTCTTTCTGCATAGGTGTTCAATCAATGTACTGGAAAATAGAGCGTATGATTTTTCACTACGATAAGAAGAATCCAATAACACTGTAATCATGAAAGATTTAGGAAGACACCAGTGAAAATATTCAGTTCTCACACTGGAAGGAAACCATGTACAATAATATTTTATCGAAAGAATTGAAGAAAGAATGCATCCTGATTATTACAAATTAAAAAGACAAATAGGAATCAATTTATATTAAGAATTCTATTTTTAAACAAATTTTATTGCCAAGCCTTGTACCAGGTAATGAAAGATATTACTGTAAATCAACTTACTAGAAAATATTAAAGAGTTGTATCATTGAATTTCTTTTTCATAGAGAAACCATGTGAATCAATTTAAAAATATATTGCAGCAGAAGTGTAAAGGATATTTTAAATAATAAACAGAAATATCATGTATTAGGAAGAAAGCAATATTATAATAATTTCTTAAAAAATATTTATTCAAAGTATCAAAGATCTTATTCTCTCTGCATAGGTGTTCAATCAATGTACTGAAAAGAGAGCGTATGATTTTTCACTACGATAAGAGGAATCCAATAACACTGTAATCATGAAAGATTTAGGAAGACACCGGTGAAATTGTTCCGTTCTCACACTGGAAGGGAACTATGTACAATAATATTCTATCGAAATAATTTAAGAAAAAATTCATCCTGATTATTTTGAATTTAAAATACAAATAGGAATCATATTATATTCAAAATTCTTTTCTTGTACAAAATGGATTGCCAAGCCTCGTACCAGGTATTGAAAGATATTAATGTAATTCAACTTCCTAGAAAATATTCAAGACTTGTATCAACGAATTTCTTTTTCGTAGAGATGCCATGTGAATCATTTTGCAAATATAATGCAGCAGCAATGTAAAGGATCTTTTAAAAGGCAAACGAAATTATCTTGTATTGGGATTAAACCAATATTATATTAATTTCTTAAAAAATATTTACTCAAAGTATTAAAGATCTTATTCATTCTGCATAGGTTTTCTGTAAGGTTTCATAGGTTTCACTGTAATCATGAAAGATTTAGAAAGACACCGTTGAAAATTTTCCGTTCTCACACTGGAAGGAAACCATATACAATAATATTCTATAAAAAGAACTAAAGAAGGAATCAATGCTTTTTATTAAAAATTTAAAAGACAAATAGGAATCATATTATATTCAGAATTCTTTTCTTGTATAAATTGTATTGCTAAGCCTCGTACCAGGTAAAGAAAGATATTAATGTAATTCAACTTCCTAGAAAATATTCAAGACTTGTATCAATGAATTTCTCTTTCGTAGAGATGCCATGTGAATCATTTTGCAAATAGAATGAAGCAGCAGTGTAAAGGATCTTTTAAAAGGCAAACGTAATTATCTTGTATTGGGATTAAACCAATTTTATAATAATTTCTTAAAAAATATTTATTCAAAGTATTAAAGATGTTATTCTTTTTCATACGTGATCAATCAACTTACTAGAAAAGAGAACGTATGATTTTTCACTAGAATAAGAAGAATCCAATAACACTGTAATCATGAAAGATTTAAGAAGACGCCGGTGAAATTGTTCCGTTCTCACACTGGAAGGAAACCATGTACAATAATATTCTATCAAAAGAATTGAAGAAAGAATGCATCCTGATTATTACGAATTTAAAAGACAAATAGGAATCATATTATATTAAGAATTCTTTTCTTGTACAAATTGTGTTACCAAGCATCGTACCAGGTAATGAAAGATATTAATATAAATCAACTTCCTAGAAAATATTAAAGACTTGTATCAACGAATTTCTTTTTCGTAGAGATGCCATGTGAATCATTTTGCAAATAGAATGCAGCAGCAGTGTAAAGGATCTTTTAAAAGGCAAACGTAATTATCTTGTATTGGGATTAAACCAATTTTATAATAATTTCTTAAAAAATATTTACTCAAAGTATTAATGATCTTATTCTTTCTGCATAGGTGTTTCATCAATGTAATGGAAAATAGAGTGTATGATTTTTCACTAGGATAGGAAGAATCCAACAATACTTATTTCATGGAAGATATAGAAAGACACCGGTGAAAGTGTTCCGTTCTCTCACTGGAAGAAAACTATGTATAGTATAAAATTCTATCAAAAGAATTGATGAAATAATGCATTCCGATTATTACAAATATAAAAAAAAATAAGAATCAAGTTATATTAAGAATTCTATTCTTGTACAAATTGTATTACCAAGCCTCATACCAGGTAATGTAAGATATTACTGTAAATCAACTTCCTAGAAAATATTAAAGACATGTATCATCGATTTTCTTTTTCGTAGAGATGCCATGTGAATCATTTTGCAAATAGAATGAAGCAGCAGTGTAAAAGATCTTTTAAAAGGCAATCGTAATTATCTTGTATTGGGATTTAACCAATATTACAATAATTTCTTAAAAATATTTATTCAAAGTATCAAAGATCTTATTCTTTCTACATAGGTGTTCAATCAATGTACTGAAAAAAGAGCGTATTATTTTTCACTACGATAAGAGGAATCGAATAACACTGTAATCATGAAAGATTTAACAAGACACCGGTGAAATTGTTCTGTTCTCACACTGGAAGGGAGCCATGTACAATAATATTTTATCGAAAGAATTGAAGAAAGAATGCATCCTGATTTTTTTGAATTTAAAAGACAAATAGGAATCATATTATATTCAGAATTCTTTTCTTGTACAAAATGGATTGCCAAGCCTCGTACCAGGTAATGAAAGATATTACTGTAAATCAACTTCCTAGAAAATATTCAAGACTTGTATCAACAAATTTTTTTTTCGTAGAGAAGCTACGTTAATCAATTTGAAAATATAATGCAGCAGCAGTGTAAAGGATCTTTTAAATAATAAACAAAAATATCATGTATTAAGAGCAAACCAATATTATAATAATTTCTTAAAAAATATTTATTCAAAGTATCAAAGATCTAATTCCTTCTGCATAGGTGTTCGATCAATGTACTGAAAAAAGAGCGTATGATTTTTCACTACGATAAGAAAAATCCAATAACACTGTAATCATGAGAGATTTAGGAAGACACCGATGAAATTGTTTTGTTCTCACACTGGAAGGAAACCATGTTCAATAATATTCTGTCAAAAGAATTGAAGAAATAATGCATCCCGATTATTACAAATATAAAGGCAAATAAGAATCAAGTTATATTAAGAATTCTATTCGTGTACAAATTGTATTACCAAGCCTCGTAACAGGTAATAAAAGATATAACTGTAAATCAACTTGATAGAAAATATTAAAGACTTGTATCATCGAATTTCTTTTTCATAGAGATGCCATGTGAATCATTTTGCAAATAGAATGAAGCAGCAGTGTAAAAGATCTTTTAAAAGGCAATCGTTATTATCTTGTATTGGGAATAAACAAATATTAAAAAATTTCTGAAAAAATATTTAAAGATCTTATTCTTTCTGCATAGGTGATCCATCAATTTGCTGCAAAAAATAGCGAGTAATTTTCTACTACTATATGAGCTATGTTCTATAATATTCTGTCAAAAGAATTAAAGAAGAAATGCATCCCGATTATTACAAATATAAAGACTAATACGAATCAAATTATATTTAGAATTCTATTCTTGTACAAATTGTATTACCAAGCCTCGTAACAGGTAATAAAAGATATAACTGTAAATCAACTTGATAGAAAATATTAAAGACTTGTATCATCGAATTTCTTTTTCATAGAGATGCCATGTGAATCATTTTGCAAATAGAATGAAGCAGCAGTGTAAAAGATCTTTTAAAAGGCAATCGTTATTATCTTGTATTGGGATTAAACCAATATTACAATAATTTCTTAAAAAATATTTATTTAAAGTATTAAAGATCTTATTCTTTCTGCATAGGTGTTTAATCAATGTCCAAAAAGTGAGCGTATGCTTTTTCACTACGGTAAGTAGAATCCAATAACACTGTAATCATGAGAGATTTAGGAAGACACCGATGAAATTGTTCCGTTCTCACACTAGAAGGAAACCATGTTCAATAATATTCTATCAAAAGAATTGATGAAATAATGCATCCTGATTATTACAAATATAAAGACAAATAAGAGTCAAGTTATATTAAGTATTCTATTGTTGTACAATTTTTTTTACCAAGCCTCGTACCAGGTAATGAAAGATAATACTGTAAATCAACTTCCTAGAAAATATTAAAGACTTGTATCATCGAATTTCTTTTTCGTAGAGACGCTATGTGAATCAATTTGAAAATATAATGCAGCAGCAGTGTAAAGAATCTTTTAAATAACAAACAAAATTACCATGTATTGGGAAGAAACCAATATTATAATACTTTCTTAAGAAATATTTATTCAAAGTATTAAAGATCTTATTCTTTCTGCATAGGTGTTCAATCAATGTACTGAAAAAGTGAGCGTATGATTTTTCACTACGATAAGAAGAATCCAATAACACTGTAATCATGAAAGATTTAGGAAGACACCAGTGAAAATGTTCAGTTCTCACACTGGAAGGAAACCATGTACAATAATATTTTATCGAAAAAATTGAAGAAAGAATGAATCCTGATTATTACAAATTAAAAAGACAAATAGGAATCAAGTTATATTAAGAATTCTATTTTTAAACAAATTTTATTGCCAAGCCTTGTACCAGGTAATGAAAGATATTACTGTAAATCAACTTACTAAGAAATATTAAAGAGTTGTATCATTGAATTTCTTTTTCGTAGAGAAACCATGTGAATCAATTTGAAAATATAATGCAGCAGCAGTGTAAAGGATCTTTTAAATAACAAACAAAATTACCATGTATTGGGAAGAAACCAATAATATAATAATTTCTTAAAAAATTTTTATTCAAAGTATTAAAGATCTTATTCTTTCTGCATAGGTGTTCAATCAATGTACTGGAAAATAGAGCGTATGATTTTTCACTACGATAAGAAGAATCCAATAACACTGTAATCATGAAAGATTTAGGAAGACACCAGTGAAAATGTTCAGTTCTCACACTGGAAGGAAACCATGTACAATAATATTTTATCGAAAGAATTGAAGAAAGAATGCATCCTGAAAATTACAAATTAAAAAGACAAATAGGAATCAAGTTATATTAAGAATTCTATTTTTAAACAAATTTTATTGCCAAGCCTTGTACCAGGTAATGAAAGATATTACTGTAAATCAACTTACTAGAAAATATTAAAGAGTTGTATCATTGAATTTCTTTTTCGTAGAGAAACCATGTGAATCAATTTGAAAATATAATGCAGCAGCAGTGTAAAGGATCTTTTAAATAATAAACAAAAATATCATGTATTAGGAACAAACCAATATTATAATAATTTCTTAAAAAATATTTATTCAAAGTATCAAAGATCTTATTCTTTCTGCATAGGTGTTCAATCAATGTACTGAAAAAAGAGCGTATGATTTTTCACTACGATAAGAGGAATCCAATAACACTGTAATCATGAGAGATTTAGGAAGACACCGATGAAATTGTTCCGTTCTCACACTAGAAGGAAACCATGTTCAATAATATTCTATCAAAAGAATTGATGAAATAATGCATCCCGATTATTACAAATATAAAGACAAATAAGAATCAAGTTATATTAAGTATTCTATTGTTGTACAATTTGTTTTACCAAGCCTCGTACCAGGTAATGAATGATAATACTGTAAATCAACTTCCTAGAAAATATTAAAGACTTGTATCATCGAATTTCTTTTTCGTAGAGAAGCTATGTGAATCAATTTGAAAATATAATGCAGCAGCAGTGTAAAGGATCTTTTAAATAACAAACAAAATTACCATGTATTGGGAAGAAACCAATAATATAATAATTTCTTAAAAAATTTTTATTCAAAGTATTAAAGATCTTATTCTTTCTGCATAGGTGTTACGTAATCCTACGCAAGCGAGTGAGTGAGAATCATCTGGACGTTTCGAGACGTATCGACGGGTGTCGAGATATCGCGACAAAGAAACATCTTACAAGGGGACCTTACACTGGGACCCCCACAGATCTTAACGAGCTTTGGTATATTAGTAGTGTACTTTTTGGGTGTTATCGTGGTAAAGGGTTTTTTCAAAATGTCTAGTCATTTTTGAGAAAAAAGGTTTTAAAGTTTTGATTTTTTTTTTTATATATGTTTATATTATCTTAATTTCGACCGTGTATCAAGTGGCGTGATAGCGTCAGTAGTATTGTTCACGCTTCTCGCGTCGTTAGTCAGTGTTCGATCCTTCGTGGAGGAAGTTTTTTTAATAATTTTTTTCTATCTGTTTTTTAATTCTTTTTTCATATTTCTTAATTTTTAAATATATACAGGAAAGAGAAAATTATTTATTACAAAAAAATTAGAAATAATAAATTTTTTAACATCTTGTGCAAATAATAAAGGAAAATTGATTACTTGAATTACAGTTAACATTTTATTTTTTAACAGGTATATAAAAATAGGTAAATCTTCAATATACTCACAAATAACATTCGTATATATTCTAATCATTAAAAATTTCATGTAGATATAATATTAAGTTTATGCCTTAATAAAACCAAATGAAAGAGAAATATTTTTAAACGTTCATCAGATTTGTTTTTCAACAGATCTTTTAAAAAGTCGTTTATGTAACAAGTCATCTTTCATTAATTGCGCGAGATGTGAAAAAATTTATTGTTTTGAATGCTTTTACAATAACTATCACTCTGGAACCTGCGTGTATTAAATAATAATAGATGTAAAATAAATGTTAAAGCTCGTAGATATAAAAAAATTATATACGAAATTGTTAATGAATAGAATATATACGATTGTTGTTTGTTAGTATATTAAAGATTTATTTATTTTAATATACTTTTTAAAAAATAAAATGTTAACTGTAATTCAAGTAATCAATTTTCCTTTATTATTTGCGCAAGATGTTAAAAAATTTATTATTTCTAATTTTTTTGTAATAAATAATTTTCTCTTTCCTGTATATATTTAAAAATTAAGAAATATGAAAAAAGAATTAAAAAACAGATAGAAAAAAATTATTAAAAAAACTTCCTCCACGAAGGATCGAACACTGACTAACGACGCGAGAAGCGTGAACAATACTACTGACGCTATCACGCCACTTGATACACGGTCGAAATTAAGATAATATAAACATATATAAAAAAAAAAATCAAAACTTTAAAACCTTTTTTCTCAAAAATGACTAGACATTTTGAAAAAACCCTTTACCACGATAACACCCAAAAAGTACACTACTAATATACCAAAGCTCGTTAAGATCTGTGGGGGTCCCAGTGTAAGGTCCCCTTGTTAGTTACGGTGTAACAAAGGAGCGCAGCGAGCTTCTTGCTCGCTCGAATGCATAGAACAAAAAATTATTCATAAATTACGAAAAATTTAACTTGCTGTTCTAAGATTTGTAATTATCATAGAAAAAAAAATATAAGAAAAATTACCTTTTTGTCTTTACATGCAAGAACTGGAATAAATTATATCTAATATACTCTTATTTTACCTAATTCGTACAGTTGGTGAGATGTTTGGGGAAGTAAGCTTAATATACAACCACTAACAATCGCGTATTCGCAATCTCCGGCATTTATAGCTTCGTCGTACGCTTTTTGAATTGCTAATGAACTTGATGTGCAAGATGAATCGACTGTGCAGTTTGACCCGGTTAAACCCATACAAAACGAGATCCGATTTGATAGCAAACCACGGCAATATCCCAGTAGACTATATCCATTCTCCTATAATGAAAATAAAAACAACTGCACATAGAATGATTTGACCTTTAAATGAAATCCATTAGATCATTCTATTTACTTACTTGAGTTTTATCTTTCAGTAGATAACTATCTGACTCATATAAACTCAATACCCCGTAAACATTGGTTTTCTTGTTTCGTAACTCTACAGGATTTATTCCGGCATCAATGATCGCTTCAAACGTAACTTCCATTGCCATTCTTATTTCTGGCGATAGAAATTTTGCCTGAATTGCACTAATTCCAAAAAAAAAGTTATCGAATTTCGTTAAATTAAAAATGCGTCCTAAACGCGATGATATTTCAGACGAATGACCTAAAAAATAATAATTTAATGAAACAAAAATAACGCACATTATTCCACTTAATTTTTATATAAAAATAAATTGAACATATTCTTACCTAATTTCCAACTTGTATTATCCTCAGATACGCAATCTTCTCCATTTAATAGATTTGCCGTTAAATAATTGATATTATCACTCTTTGGAAATTTTCCCGATATTCCAGAGATAACCACTGCATTTTCATCTAAGCCTTCTACTTCCATATTTGCTAACTGTAGCAACACGCGACGAACTATCAGCTACAAATTCGTATGACAAATAAAGCTATTCATTGAAATCGCTGTTTATATAGCCCATCGAATAAGTCCAATTTAAATTGTTAATTATGCCTAATAGTTTTACAATTTAAATGTGTTTACTATGGATTATGCTGCGTTGTCAATGCATGATTGTATAAAAGAAATCTTTCCCTGGACTACCGATGACTTTTGATTTCTAATTCTTTTTATAGAAAAAAGATATTTATGTATGATCTATAGGGTAAACGATTCGAAAAACTTAATTCTATTAAATTCAAAAACATTTATTACTAGCTTGATATGAAAATGTTATCCAAAAATAATAAATCCGTCGAACAGACGTAAATAGCAATATACTTCAAATATAACATAGTTTTTTGGAAATACTTTTTGAAAACTCCTAATGCTGGATCAAAGTACTTAAATGTTACGGAAAACTATCAATAGATAATATAATTAGGACTTCAATAAAAAGTAAAATTTTTTTATTTAACATTTTAATTAAAATTCTTTTGAAAGCGTTATACGAACTATTAATATCACGAAATAGCTATATATGGAAAAATATTTCTGGTTGTTAATATTACACGCATACGTAACTTTAATAAAAATTAAATTAGTTGGTAAGAAAAATGTTGCATTAGAAATATCCAGGACACTTATTAGATAACGAAAGAGGGAAAATATTAACTAGTTTATATAAAATTGAAAGCATGGATGCTGAATCTTTGAAATTTGGTTGTGATACAATAGGCATGTGAGTTGCAAGAGGCTTAATGTAGCTAAAATATGATACAAATTGTCTAGTAGAAACATTACCTAAATGTCATATAAATACAGCATTAGTTGTAGGACCACCATATTATGTTGTAGAAACTGCTTAGTCATTATTTATTGAAAGATTTAAGTCTTCACGTAAAAAGTTGATGAGTACATCAGAATTTTCTGAGTTGAAAATAACATTAAAATTTTTACTTAAAATCCTTAGTAACTTATCCTCCCTCCCCTATACTTATATATGCCACTCCAATTGTTGTACATGAAAGTAATGCCATGGAATTAAGTGTTTTGCATGGAAATAAAGGTTATTTATATAACAAGAAAACTATAAACAAAGACAATATTACATGGAGGTGTGTTTCATATCACTCAACGCTACTTTGTCCTGCAATAGTACATACTGATACTGAAAATCTTAATGGTAAAATACAATATAATCACATTAATTATCATCCGGTTGAAAAGTCGTCAGTTGAAATGTCGCGGTTGAAACGTCGTTGGTTGAAATGTTACAGAACCCTCACAGTCATGTCAATGGTAGTGGTCACAATGTTAGTTATATCATTCGCATTGTGATAGATAGCAATACCACCAGCTCAAACATTTAATCGTTTGTATTGAATTAAACAATTGCAATTTGGTATATTAAAGGACTCATAATCATATAACTAAATTTTCCTCAACATTAAAATTTGAGATTTTTGTATAATTGAATCAATCAGCAGTTCATCGGAGTGAGCCCACTGACTTTGATAATGGAAAGTATCAAATTGATGATAGTTGCTTCCGCTAAATTCATAACAATTTTTGTACCAATAATCACAGGCTGAGGCGATGGTGCAGAAGTCATTAGTAAATTCGAAGTTGATGGAGTACATAAAATTTCATTCGCAGTCAATTGGTATGCTTGTGCTATCATTTTTTTTCGCAGCCTATACGCCTAACAACATTCTCCGTTGGTATCAGCTGGATTCGCCGAGATGTGGGTATACTCACTTCAATTCTCGGTAATAAAATAAAGATTATGCAATCTCTTCTTGTAAAAAGAATGAAAGTTATTGCAATAAAAATAAATTTTACAATGTTTTAAATAAATAATTTTTAACATTAATATAATATTTGTTTCTTTCTCTTTTTTCTTAAACAATATTTCTATTTTTACCTATTAATAGATTCTTGTTTAAATTATTTTTTGTTACTGTAGATGCATTCTATACGTATAATAATTCACATGAAACCTCTGCGAATTAAAGAATCTTCCAATATAATATATTTCCTATTTATATTTTAAATTTGTAATAACTAGGATGCATTCCTTCTTCAATTTTTTCAATAGAAAATAAATGCACATGGTTTCTTTGCAGTGTGGTAAAAAGAAGACGGTGTCTTCCAAAATCTTTCATGATTGCAGTGTTGTCAGCTTTTTCTTATCGTTCTGAAAAGTTATAAACTCTCTTTTCCAGTAAAATAATTGAAAACCTATGAAGAAAGAATAAATTTAATAATGCTATAAATAATTATTTCTTTGGAGAAGTATATAATGTTTACCTTTTTTAACAGATTTTGGTATTGATTTTTCCTTGTAACTGCAGCTGCATTTTATATTCGCATAATAATTCACATAGACTCTTTACGGAGGAAACATTAGTTGAAAGAAATCTTTATATCGTGAACCATTGAAAATGAAATTTATATGCATAAATCCGATGCTGTAGTGGAGTCTTTTTCTTGGATGTGTTACAGTTTTTGTATATGGAATAAAAAGTGTAGAACCGCATACTTATCTAAAATTATTTAAGAAAATAGTTTATGTATGAAATATAAAAAAACGCTAAGGCCATCGTGGGACGCCTGGCAAACGTGAGACAAAGAAACTATTTTATATATATTTTATAGTGTTAACCACAAATATAACATTGTCATATTTTGAGTCTTGTAGGCAGATTTTTAACCGATCTAAACAGTTTTCGTGGTTATTAACGACAACAGTTTTTCCTAAATTTCTTTCTTTATGTAAAAGAAGAGCTGTACGACAGAGAGCAATTTTTATTTTCAGGACGACGTTTAATCCCACACTTGTCAATACAGAAATCGCATTATCTTCCTCTTTCGTTTCAATGATTGTCAATAAAAATGATTCTTTATCGAGAGTACTAATAAGTCTTCTTACATCGGTATAATGCGCGTTATTTATGATCGTTAAAATAAAATTCTCATGAATTGTCTTATAAAGCAACTCTCTAGCAATTAATTTTATGTTGAAGTTTTTCCTCGTCCTTTTTATGGTATTCTCGAGAAAATCCAAAATATTCTCAGTATTCTTTTTTGACTCATTCGTTAACAATATCTTTTCTTCACTGTTCATGCTAATATTTTGTGAAATTAATCCTAGTACTGCGTTTAATACGTCGTCGATATCCATCTTTGTTTTATTGATATTCTGGATAAATCGAAGTTCATCCGTGACAATTTTCAAATTCCTGTTTTTAAATATTATTTCTTTAAATTGGATTCCACTCATTGCAATTCCGGGGCAAGCAATGACGTTTGCCCGTTTTTCAAACTTCATCGGTAAGGCTACAAAAAAAATCAGTATAGTTCATATAATTTGTTAAACTATGATACATTACTTTATTTTTTTTGAAACATTTATAAACATGATATTTAAATAAGTGATCAGAAAAATGTTTTTTAATAATATAACAAGTCTGGTGTACGAGCATATTTGATGTAAAAACTATTTTTATGTCGTTTGGAAAAATATATACGTATTGCCTTCTTGCATACTAGTCGTTTTTGTTTTAACAAATTGTCTATTGTAATATTTCCTAATTGTAAATGTTAGTACATAACGTTAAAAATTAGCTGCCGATTATTATTGTTAAGGAAACAGTCGTAAATAATATATTATCAAAGCATAATTTAATAAATAATATTAATTTTAACTTTTTATTCCTCATTATTAAATAAAGAAAATTTAAATTTATTTATTATTAAAAAATGCTCTTAAGATTCTACACATTTATTTCAATTTTTATTTATGTGGTAAAGAATTTGAAGAGTTTTAGGACTTTCGGTCTATATTGTATCTTAATAACCACGAGTAAGTTAATATTAGGTTTCAAATGCTTACCATTGTTTTCTTTCATTTTTTCTGTTAATTGTTCCATGTCGATGACAAGTTTTTGTATCCTACTCGGTACCAACATATTTTTATTCCTACTGCTGATAATATGGACTTGAACTAATCCTTCTAGTAATAACCCCCAGTCTCTGCTCCATTTAAGCGTTCCATTGGAACACGATGTAGAAAGTCCGCTAATAATATTGTAAGATTCTTCATACTGGTAACCATGTAAAAGTAGACTAGAGTAAATATTTTCTTCGTCTAAAATTTCCGTTTCTTCTTTTAGTAAAATGATTTCTGGAATATATTTCTTCTCTGTTTCTGCTAAGCGAATTGTTCCAGAAGCTATCATAATTTCATCTTTGGTTTTTACTTCAAATTTTCCCGAACCTGAAAATTTACATTGTTTCAAATATTGTTTTAAAATATTATATTTATAGGATTGCTATTTATACCTTTAAATGTCATAATAGTTAAATGAATTTTGCCATTTCTAGGTACTTCTAGTAATTTATTGTGAATAATAATGTTCTCGAGTATAAAAGAATTATTAATCTTATTCGGTATAAAATTCGAGTAAATATTCACAACCAACTTTAAATAGACAGCTGAAGAAATGATAACATTGCCGTTAATTTTAAAATTTCGTAAAAACTTGTATTTATCCGATTTCAAATCTACCAGTTCTTCAGTTTGTTGAGTCTCCCGCAATTTACCACCTTCCACGTGCCTGTCAAACATACACAATAATAGTTTATACCATCCATTTGAGAAAAGTCTATTTTGTACTTACCAATCAGAACTGTGTTCCCATCGAACAAGAGGAGAAATAGATGGGGTCTCTCTAGAAACAGGATAAGGAACTCTCTGATAGAGCTTTCCTGGCGTAATTGGAAATCCAAGATTATAAAGCTTTCCTAATGTGGATAAAATAAAAGTTGTATTGTCCTTATGGCCTCGTTTTGTTAATGATAAATTAATGCAACCACTGTCCAAAGATTTTTTTAGAATTGCCCAATAAATTAAAAGTATTAGGTTATTTAATTTAAAAAAATTCTATTAAGAAATATTTTCTAAGGAAGAAGCCTGTAGAAGTCCATGGGGAGAAATTTCAATCGTTATAGCGTTTTGTGGTAACATTGTTAATATTTCTTCGAATAAGACAGGAGAAAGATTATTCGTATGATATTCCGGTGAGGAAAAGTGAGCTTTCATTAAATGCCACTCATTTTTTGGAATAGACGTGCATATCCAACGTTTACTGCGAGTTTTTGGTTGAGAGATTACTTTTTTTTAAGTATTCTAACAACTTTGGACCAGCTGGAGAAATGTACTGACTATGAAAAGCAATATTACCAGTCGGCACGGTTTTAGCAAATATTCCATTACTCTAAAGAAAATATAATTACAGTTTCAAAATTTTAATATTTTAAATGTTTATGAAAAAATCTCTTCTAAGCATTACCTGTAATTCTTTTACAAAAGCTTTTATGGACTCGGTAGGTCCACTTATGGTAGAACTGTCGGGTCCATTATGACAAGTAACATCAATGTCTTCAGAACAAAAATGTCGCAACTGTTTGTAACCCAGACCTACTGCGGCCATCGTTCCATGTATCAAATCACTTTCCACTGAAGCCAAACCACGAGAAAGAGCGCTTAAAATCATTTCCTCAGCAGTAAAGCAACCATCTGCGTAAGAGTAACCCAGCTCACCAACAGAATGCCCGATCATGTAATTCGGTTTCACGCCAACAGTATATAGAGTATCCACCAGACCGATCTATGTAACAATTATTCGAAATTATTCATTTAAAAAAAATAAACACTGCGCTGAAGGGGAAACATCAGATATATTATTACTTGTATTGCTGCTATTCCCAGAAAGCAGTTTATAATATTAACGTATATTGTTGGATTTTTATCGCATATAATATGCACAATATCGTAACCTCGTGGTCTTAAAACTACATCACATTTTTTTATTGCTTCGGCAAAGATTGGTATTTTCATTAGTGATTCACCTTGTTTAGGAAATAAAATAAAAAATAAAAAATGAGATGAACGCCGAGCACTTTACAATTGCTGTGGTCTAATTTTAAATATTTCAGTTACAAAACAGGTGGTTGTCACGTGTTACCGTAAGTGAGACAGGTGAGAAGTCGGTTTTTAGTAGCGTGAGACGGCTTAAGAGACGTTCTGGATTATATTAATCCCGCAATTAATCTTAAGCAAGGCTTTGAGAGATTGTATTAATCACTTGAGTGGTCAAAGAACTAGTATGAGATCTACATTGAGCAAAACTGAGATTTCTTTCCGGTGCGTACGTTGTACGCGTAAGAGAACTTCGATTGTAATGGCTGCCGAAAAAGCCGGCGTTACGGCGAGTCTTCAATAGTCGCTGTGGAAAGAGGCGTGTCTTCATCGCGCGACACCTTTCGGGTGGCGCCGTCCGTTGGGAATGCTTATTCCCAAACACTGCGAATGGAACTTCATGTACCCTATCGACTTCGAATTTACTAGTGACTTCTGAACCATTGGCTCAGCCTATGATTACCGGTACAAATTTATACAATTTAAAATTCACAGCAATAACTAATAGTACTGCTAATTATTATTTTTGAACTTATACTTCTTTTGGTACGTTTAGGAATTTGGTCTTTACTTTTTACATTTACTTCTTCAAGATTTGTCTACTGCAAAAGATGACTATCACAACTATATTACTGTGCGAGCTGATGTGCATATGAAAAATTTTCTATGCTGTGTCATCATCGTATAACATCAAAAAACATTACATCAACAAACATGAAGCAAAGTTCACAATCTCGAGCACGAAATAATCAATATTTAGCTGACGCTTCGATTATACATGTATTGTTTAATCAAGACATTGTACCGGATGAAGAACGCAATTCGTTAAACCAAGACACAATCATGGATCAGGAATAACTTCAATCAGATGTACACTCTATTTATTCTAACTCTTCAGACCAGTTAGTAATTAATCATTCCACTGGCGAGCAAATTGATATGGATTTAGATCCTTCTTTACCATATAGCAATTATCATCAATTTAAACGAGCTCATAAGGAATTTAAAATAAAATTCTTGGGCAATTCATTTGGACATTTATGCTTAGAATGTAACAGATTGTGGTTTAAAAAGGATTTAAAAGAGCTATCTAATGAACATAAGGATATTCCAATACAATTTATACCTAATGTACCTATGAAAAATACTAAACTTTGTAATACATGCATACAAGTTTTAAACAAGAAGAATATTCCTTTAATATAACACATAACGGCTTTAAATATTCAGATGTACCTCAGCATCTACCACCTTTAGATTTAGTTTCTGAAAGATTAATTTCGCCTCGTATTTCTTTTATGCAGATCATACGTCTGAGACATGTGAATGGTAAATACGCCATTTATGGTCAAGTAATTGACGTGCCTGTTTCAGTTAATACAATGGTCAAATCTCTTCAAAGAAATATTGATGACGATTATTGTATAAATGTACATATTAAACGTAAGAAAATTCACAGATCTAGTTCCTTAGATGGCATTGTTAACAAGTGTACAATTAAAGCTTAGCTACAAATTTTAATACCTTCTCCATTGTATAGAATGTACGATATTAAAATTGATGATTCATTTTTTAATAATAATCAAATTCACGACAAAGTTGAACAAAATGATGTCAGCGAACACATTCCTTTAGAAGAGAGTCTTACTGCGTATCAACAGACATTAATGTAAGATGAAAAACAATATTTATGTATTGCAACTAGTGAAGAAAATTTATCTCAAAGTTTATTATTTGATGAATTTTTTTATTTCTTATTTCTTATTTCTTATTTCTTATTTTATTTCTTAATTTAATTAAACCCTTCTTCTTCCTCGTGTATAAATAAATAAGATTATACTTATTTTTTTGAAGTTATTTTTTAGGTTTTTGATGCTATATTCGTTTTGGTACGCAAAAGAAGTATAACTTCTTACATCCGTACATAAGTACACACACCAGTTTTTTTTTTTTCTTAATAAATTTTTCTTAATAAAATTTATATCGTTAGCCAAAAATAAACTCGCACTGACGAAAGACGATAAAGTGAGGAGACGCCTAAAGATGTATATGTAACGCTAGGCCGAGCACTTGATATGGTATTGTTTTGAGAAACTGAAAGATTCTGTTAAGAAGTACGACGAATAACAAAGAGCTAAGCACGACGTTGTAAGAGATAATTTTGTTAAGAAAAAAGACGTTAAAAGAATACATTAAATACAACGATTATTAATTAGTTATTTGGATAATTATAGAAACATATGATTTTATCAAAAAAAGATAAATAAACATTATAAAAAAATATTATATAAACTATATATATAAATTTATAATTATATTAATTTAATAAATAAATTAAATATAATAATAAAATAATTTAAATATTAATTATATATTTATAAACTATATTATATAAATTTTTTATTATATAAAATATTACAAAATATTATATAATATTTAATATTATATATTAAATATTATATAAAAAAAAAATAAAATATTATATTTATATATACAAATAACAAATATAAACTTATCATAACATTTATTTTATTTTCGTATTATAATTTAATATTTATTCGGTAGTCCTCTTATAATAGTTATTAATTTACAGTTAACCGAAATAATAAAATAAAACAATTTCTATAACACATTTACATTTCCTCATCACGTGCTATTCTTTTTAATGCGAAAATTCGTGACTTTTATTTAAGTACAATTTGTACCTAGTAAAAAATAAAAGATTCTATTTAATATTTAATTAAGTACTTAACCGACTATTGTCTACGTTCCATTGTAAAAAAGAAGAAATTTTCTTTGGAGACTGACCATTTGGATTAGTTATGGTATGAAGAATTGAAAATGGAATATATGTGAGTTAGATGTTAATTATACTAATTTCGGATTACTATAAAGTATGAAAAAATTTGATTCTTAAAGCCTGTTAAAAAATATTTCTCTCCACAAATATTTGCGCTAAAATATGAGGAAATTAATAGATTTTGATTTTTTATTTACTTAGGTGATTTTAAGTTATAGTAATAAGTATAAAAAAGTCAAAAATGACGAGGTAAAAATGCAATGCAGATTATGGGATAACGACGAAATTTTTAGATAAAGCATTATATAATAGACATTTTAATAATGTCTATTGTAGAAAATTTTCATTTATTTAAATAAAAAAGACAAATATGCTTTAGATCTGGACATTTATTTAAATCATTTTAATTTTTCTGCTCTTTACACATTTGCCACGTGGAAAAAAACTAAAGTTCCACGTTCTTTGCGATCTTAATAAAAATAAGGAAGAAAATATATCGATTTTTCATTAATATTGCTATTTTATAATTAAAATTATAAAATAAACATTTAATATGAGCATTATCAGTTATTCTGATATTCCACATTGAATACACACATATTCCGGTAGAAGTTTAACAATTAATTGTTTTAGAATTTATTAAATCAAACACGTTTAGTGATAGATCATGCAGATATAATTATGCAAAACTAGCATTCACTAAGAATTCAACAATTTTACTTGACTGTAAAAAATTGTCACGAACGATCAAACACAATAGTGATACGTTTTGAATGCTGGACTTTAATAAAAAAACTAAAAGTTACGATGATTGATTTTTCTGAAAAAAAATATTTTGCTCGTTTTACGATATTTATTTATCGAGATACATCAGGGTGTTATACTGGGTTGGGGAAGAATTTATTCCCATTTTCCCAGCAGATTTTCTTAAGATAGCATAAATCTGGTAATAATAATCGGATCTTGTAATGCGTGTGTGTATTTGAAAGGTGTATCATACAATAATTTAAGTAAAAGTTATGATATTGATTTTTTCAGTCAAAAGTTACTGTACTTTAAAATGAGTGAATATAAAGATATTTGATATAATTGGGAATTAAATTACAAAGCATGGAAAAATACGGCACATGTTATATACAAAAGTTGTGATATTCATGAATATGATACAGTATCAATATGAGTGGTACAATACTCGTATGTGTATATGGTGGAATACTCTCTCTCTATCTTTATCTAATTTTTTTTGCAATAAAATGTGCTGTTTTTTTAGAAGAAGGGTAAAGAAGGGTAAAAAAAAGGGTAAAAAATGGCCTTATCTTAGAATCTAGGCCTATAATTGAAAAAATTTCAAACAAAAATTGAAGAGAATTAAAAAATGCATAAAAAATGTTGTATGATTATCTTCGTATTTGCAAAAATAAGCGAGAAATATTAGAGAAAAGATAGTAAAAATAATTGTAAGAGTGGGGAAGCAAGTCCCGCCTCTCCGACGGCTATTACACGCGAGCGGGCTGTGTGCGTGCGAGCGTCCGTGTGTACTAAACACAAACGAACGATCATGAATGCGAGTGCGAGTGAGAGAAGAAACCGATATTTCTCCCTTTCTATTTTTTCTTTCGGTAGCCAGAATTTTTCGTTTTGGCCATCGAGTGTCGAGCGTTCTGTATATCTATATATATCGGCATATAAGCGCGGCGCTTTTAAATCGAATCTTATGCTTATGGCACGCTGTTTCTTTATTTATTGTCAAAAATAATGAACCTTGAATAAAAAAAAAACAATAATTCTTTCTAATTTTCTTAATAAAATTTATATTAAAATTTTTTCTTTCTTTTTAATTTTTTTTCCTAATAAATTTTTCGTAATAAAATTTATATTAAATTTTTCTTTCTTTTTAATTTTTTCTTAATAAATTTTTCTTAATAAAATTTATATCGTAAGCCAAAAATAAATTCGCACTGCCTATAATGCAAATGCATTTTTTTTTAAATTATATTTTCTATAAAATTATTATAAAATACTATTGAAAAAATATAAAAAATATTTATTAACCTATTCTTTTGGCTGTAGTAGTGTAGTGGCTACAGTAGCTAAGTGTGTTTATGTTTTTCACGTCGCCGATACCTATATTTTATCTTGACAGTGCTAACAAGTATGTTTACCTTCTTCTTTTCTTTTTCTTTACGTTCTTTTTCTTTGCTTTCTTATTTCTTTTTTTCGTTATAATGAAGTAAACTTAATAAATTTTATTGTTTTAAAATATAATTGT
This sequence comes from Polistes fuscatus, assembly GCF_010416935.1. NCBI lineage: Eukaryota > Metazoa > Arthropoda > Insecta > Hymenoptera > Vespidae > Polistes > Polistes fuscatus. Next base: position 128,497 of record NW_025113162.1, on the reverse strand, counting down.
TATTGTTATAAAAATATTATTATTATAATATGTTATTTGTTATTATATTGAAGATTTATCTATTTTTATATACATGTTAAAAAATAAAATATTAACTGTAATTCAAGTAATCAATTATTCTTTATTATTTGTGCAAGATTTTAAAAAATTTATTATTTCTAATTTTTTTTGTAATAAATAATTTTCTCTTTCTTGTATATATATAAAAATAAATAAATATGAAAAAAAAATTAGAAAACAGAAAGAAAAAAAATTAATAAAAAAAACATTCCCCAGGAAGGATCGAACACTGACTAACCGCGCGAGAAGCGAGAACGCTACTAATAACGCTATCGCGTCACTTGATACAAAGGCAAAATTAAAATAATTTAAACATATATACAACAAAAGTCAAAACTTTAAAACCTTTTTTCTCAAAAACGACTGCGCATTTTGAAAAAACCCTTTACCACGATAACACCCTAAAAGTATATTACTAATATACCAAAGCTCGTTAAGATCTGTGGGGGTCACAGTGTAAGGTCCCCTTGTTAGATCAAGTTTACACATCTCAATCAAAAATGGGAAGTTTAGCTCTATTTGACTGGCCTATTTTGTTACATATCATATTATATACGTGTTATCCCCGTCTATTATTTGTCGTCATTTCTTTGCAACGTCTTTTGTTATTTCTTTGTAACGTCTTTCGGCATTTCTTTGTAACGTCTTTTTTCTTAATTTTTCCTTTCTTTCAAATCCCCACTTCGCACCCTCACGGATGGCATTGATCGTATGATTTCTTTGCTTTCGGTCACGTACGTTATAAGCACTCACCGCACGCGATACATACATTCTTATACACTCATACTCACACCATACACACGACAAAAGAAAGACATTTTCCTTAACTTTCCTTATAAGGAAATTGTCTGCAGCTATTATCGGAACATCTATAGGCACACTTCTAAAAGAAATCGCTCTTCGTTATCTACGTCTCAAATTTCTTTCCGTTCCCTCGGGACAGGAAATACTGCTTTATTGTTCACTCTCGAATTTCTCTTATCCTCACAATAGGAAGATATAGTCCAGTCAACGGGGGCCGTTTTCCTCGATCCCAGGAAAGAAGGTGAAAACTTGATATAAGGGTAAATAGACGACGCTGAATCGAATGGTACTAATTTTTTTGAGCTAAATGGTGCCGTTTTTTAGAAGAAGGGTAAAGAAGGGTAAAAAAAAGGGTAAAAAATGGCCTTATCTTAGAATCTAGGCATTTAATTGAAAAAATTTCAAACAAAAATTGAAGAGAATTAAAAAATGCATAAAAAATGTTCTATGAGTTATCTTCGTATTTTCAAAAATAAGCGAATAAAATTGGATTGAAGATGGGAAAATAATTGTAAGAGTGGGGAAGCAAGTCCCGCCTCTCAGTCGGCTTTTACACGCGAGCGGGCTAGTGTGCGTGCGAGCGTCCGTGTGCACTAATACACAAACGAAGGATCTTCGGCAATCTTCGGGACTCGCGGACTTGAATGCAAGTGAGAGTGAGAGAACAAACCGACATTTCCCTTTTCTATTTGTTTAGGCGATAACGAGTATTATTGTCCTTGGCCATCGATTGTTGAGCGTTCTGATATTTCTCTTTTTATATTTTTTCTTTAGGTAGCAAGAATTTTACGTCTTGGCCATCGAGCGTCGAGCGTTTTGTATACGAGTGCGAGTGAGAAAGAAAACCGATATTTCTCTCTTTCTATTTTTTCTTTCGGTAGCGAGAATTTTTCGTTTTGGCCATCGTGCGTCGAGCGTTCTATATATCTATATATATCGGCGTATAAGCGCGGCATTTTTAAATCGAATCTTGATGCTTATGGCACGCCGTTTCTTTATTTATTGTTAAAAATAATGAACCTTGAATAAAAAAAAAATAATTCATTTTAGCAGAAACTATTATTATTTAGTTGAGAGTAAAAATAATGAATTAATTTTGTGTCTCGCCATAAAATTAATTAGAATAATTAATTGATATAAATTCTTTGCCTCACAAAAATTTATTTGTATATCAAATTGAATACGTATTCTCTTTAAGACGAAATTTAAAATTTAAATATTTTTCCTATTAAATTATGTATTTTATAAAATTTTAAATTACTGACTTTTTGTCTCGTAAAAATTTATTAGTGTATCAAATTAAATACATATTTGAAAAAGAAGAATTTTATATCCACACATAAAATTAATTCAAGATATATATGAAAGAATATTCTAAAAACGTGGAATTTATTTTTTGTCTATACATAATTTTAATTCATTTTTATTATGTTATAAGAAAATAGTAATGCATTCCGATTCATCTTCGAAGTCTTAAGGATTGTATGAAAAATATTGAGCAATTATCAATTGGTGCGTTAGCGTAAGTAGTAACGTCTTCGCTTCTCGCGCTGGTTTATTAACGTTCGATTCTTCGTGGGGGAATTATTTTTTTTATAAGTTTTTCTATCCTTAACAAGATGACGATCAGTGAGTCTCACCTCAGATTTTTTTCAAATTTTGCACTAACGATATAAATTTTATTAGGAAATCAACATTATTACGCGAGTAATAAAATTACTAATTATAAATAAAATAATATCCAATAAATAACAAAAATTAATTTTTAACGTGCCGAAACGATACATTTTTTAGGATAATATTTACAGGATGAATTTGTAATTTAAGTAATAAACTTCGTTTATTTGTGCAGGATGTAAAAAAATTTATTGCTTTGAATTTTTTTGTAATAATTTTAATTTTTTTTTTATATATAATTAGAAATTAGGAAATGTAAAAATAATTTATATAACCTAAGGATAGAAAAACTTATAAAAAAAATAATTCCCCTACGAAGAATCGAACGTTAATAAACCAGCGCGAGAAGCGAAGACGTTACTACTTACGCTAACGCACCAATTGATAATTGCTCAATATTTTTCATACAATCCTTAAGACTTCGAAGATGAATCAGAATGCATTACTATTTTCTTATAACATAATAAAAATGAATTAAAATTATGTATAGACAAAAAATAAATTCCACGTTTTTAGAATATTCTTTCATATATATCTTGAATTAATTTTATGAGTGGATATAAAATTCTTCTTTTTCAATATGTATTTAATTTGATACACTAATAAATTTTTACGAGACAAAAAGTCAGTAATTTAAAATTTTATAAAATACATAATTTAATAGGAAAAATATTTAAATTTTAAATTTCGTCTTAAAGAGAATACGTATTCAATTTGATATACAAATAAATTTTTGTGAGGCAAAGAATTTATATCAATTAATTATTCTAATTAATTTTATGGCGAGACACAAAATTAATTCATTATTTTTACTCTCAACTAAATAATAATAGTTTCTGCTAAAATCAATTATTTTTTTTTTATTCAAGGTTCATTATTTTTGACAATAAATAAAGAAACGGCGTGCCATAAGCATCAAGATTCGATTTAAAAGTGCCGCGCTTATACGCCGATATATATAGATATATAGAACGCTCGACGCACGATGGCCAAAACGAAAAATTCTTGCTACCGAAAGAAAAAATAGAAAGAGAGAAATATCGGTTTTCTTTCTCACTCGCACTCGTATACAAAACGCTCGACGCTCGATGGCCAAGACGTAAAATTCTTGCTACCGAAAGAAAAATAGAAAGAGAGAAATATCGGTTTTCTTTCTCACTCGCACTCGTATACAAAAGGCTCGACGCTCGATGGCCAAGACGTAAAATTCTCGCTACCGAAAGAAAAATATAAAAAGAGAAATATCAGAACGCTCAACAATCGATGGCCAAGGACAATAATACTCGTTATCGCATGATAAATAAAAAGAGAGAAATATTGGTTTGTTCTCTCACTCGCACTTTCATTCAAGACCGAGAGTCCCGAAGATTGCCGAAGATCCTTCGTTTGTGTATTAGTGCACACGGACGCTCGCACGCACACTAGCCCGCTCGCGTGTAAAAGCCGACTGAGAGGCGGGACTTGCTTCCCCACTCTTACAATTTTTTTCCCATCTTCAATCCAATTTTATTCGCTTATTTTTGAAAATACGAAGATAACTCATAGAACATTTTTTATGTATATTTTTATTCTCTACAACTTTTGTTTAAAACTTTTTTCGACTTAATTCCTAGATTCTAAGATAAAGCCATTTTTTACCAATTTTTATCCTTTTTTACCCTTTTTCTCAAAAACGGCACCATTCAGCTCAAAAAAATTAGCACCATTCGATTCAGCGTCGTCTATTTACCCTTATATCAAGTTTTCACCTTCTTTTCTGGGATCGACTGGACTAATAAAGTATTTGTAAGTGTTCTTTAAAAATAAAAGAAAAATTCCCTTCAGAAATAACGATCAGTATGAAAATTGGACTAAAATTAAAAGTGTTTCTTTGACTTGTTGAAGAAGTCAACATATTTTAACATATAATACGAATTATACGATCAAAATCTAGGATTCTTCAATTATATAAAGCCTATGCAATATTCATCTTCGCCTAATACAATTAGTGAACTGATTTAATATGTTCGGAATGCTTATTATAAATTAAACGGAGAGATGCTTGATGATATTTATGTAATATTACAAACGTGTATGAAATTAAAATAAATCAGTTAAATTAAGCAAATTATATAAGGGCTGATTATAGTTTTAAAATTTATTTAAATATATTAGTTGTGAACAATCTGACAACCTAACACGTCCAATCAATTCGGGATTAATTATTCTCTTTTCTTATCATTTTTTGAGCTACGATTTTTCCCGCACACTTTGTCCTTTCTCTTGTTCTAATTTATATAAATTATTAATTTTAATATAGTAATTATAACTCACAATTGGTTTTATCTCACGTAGTTACAGTGCAGCTACTGGTACAAACGACGTAGCCCCTAACAATGTAATCTAAAATATGTATATCAAATAGCGAGTAGTGTAACAAGTGCTCACAATCACAGTTAGTAATTTACTATCCATAACTTTTGAGATTGTGCTTACAGCATTAACACTACAACTATACGAACTAAGTTAGTCGAATTTACTGGTTCAAGTAAAGCTAGTTTCTATTATTTGTATATTATTTTTTTTAATATAAATATGTTTTATTGTAGGTAAATTTTTAGCAATATGTTGTTAAATCTGAATTGACATTGAATAGATACTTAAAAAAATATTAAAAAGTTTGTATTTAATACTATTTATTTATTTTAATTTTAATTAAATTTATATACCAGTCAAAAATATTAGTTTAAATGAAGTGAGTCTCTATTGTAGGATTCGTGAAAAAATTGGGCCGTTGGACTGACTGGACCGGGACTCGAACCCGGATCTTCCTCTTTCCGGGCGACGGCTCTTAACCATTGAGCTATCCAGGGCCCACCGTCCAATCTCCTCACGAATGCCTATTTAAGTGTTTGGCTTGGAGGTGCTCGCATCCCACACTATTATTAATTTTTTTTACAGTATAAATATTTATAATATTAATTACGCATTTTTATAACAATATTTTTTACTTGACATTAAATAAAAGTTAAAAAATATGTAAATAAACATTTATATTTATATTTTCTTTTTAATTTTCTTTCAAATATATTATGTGGTTAATTTAGTTCCTGTGTTGTACGTGTGGTTGCTATTTTTTTCCGTATGAATTTTTCTCATTACATGCAAGCGTTTTGAAACAGTCATTGAAGAAGCACTTAACTCTTTCAAAATTCTAAAATCGTCTGAATTGAATTTTAATTGAGTGATTTTTGCAATTCAAATTTTTTTAATTCTTTAGCTATCTGAGACGTTCTTTGTCTTTCACGTCAAAATCACTCTTTTAAAAGCGTTTAAACAGAATATTAAGAAATCCAACCCGCTAAGATTGAATCTCTTTCAACAATGTATATGTTACCGTTAAAGCTCGAAAATCGTTAATGTACACATTACCTAGTTAATCTACAGATTAATTAATTTGTTCCGTTAACGAGCGGAACAAGAGTTTTCAACATTTTACCTAGTTAATGTACACATTAAAGTAAGTTGCTAGTCGTAGAAACCAATTGCTATGTAATTAAAGAAAAAACAATATTAAGATTGCATTAATAATTAGGCATAATTTTTTGTAATGTTAAGAAGGATATTATCGTATTTATTTTTTCTATATAAATCACAAACACACGCACACACTTATCGTAGAAACAATACATAATTTTCGTCGCTTATATATACTTATTTTCCCCTCCATCATCTTTTGTTATTTTCTCGCATTCTTAATCGAAGTTTCCCGACCATTTCCGATCATATAAATTCGAGATTCTTCCTTACTTCCGGATCGAGAATATTCGGAAGGTTTCAGTACGACCAAACATCAGGCGATTATCTCAAGCGACGTCGCCTGACAAACGAAAAACACTCGTACGCAACAAAAGAATCAAATTCAGTCTCCTAGCAACCTTTTCTCACACATACAAACACTATTCACAGCAAATAAGTTCGTATATCCTGAAAACTGATTCGTTGTGGAAAGAAAGTGACTAGTCAAGGAAGTGGGGACAGGAATAGGCTTATAAAGAGGATCAGGGAGCGAAGCGAGGCATTTTCGTTTGTCTTCTTGGATCTTTCGCTTCTGTGTTTCGTTATTAAGTGTATATCTGCTTTGTTGTAAAGTCAGTTAATTTTTTTTTTTTTTTAAGTAGTCGTTAACGTGAAAGAATAAATTTGAAGACAATCGAATTTGAGAGAATATATTTTAGTAAAATTAGTTATTTTTACCCGCGACTAGTACTGTTCTGTTAGTGTTTATCGAAGGTGTTCCAGAGGCCCAAATTCACGAGCTACTACAGAAAAAGGTGAGAATCTTATTTTTATTTTTAACATATGTGCGCAGCTCTGTCCTTTTTTGAACCACATATTTTTTGGTGCTGTTTTATGTTTAATAACAATTCAAAATCAATTAAAAAATGTCGAAATTATCACTAATAAGCTTGTTTTCGTCTATAGTATTATTATTTAGTGCATCGAATAAATTATCAATCAAAAATGTACTTTAAATTTAATTTTCATTTGTTTTATGCACGTCATTTTGCAATTATTTTATGTATTTATAATTCATATTATAAATTATCATAAAAAGACTGTAAATATAATTGATTTTTAAATGATATTTTCCTTACAAATTAAAACACGACTTTTCAAATAATAAAATACTTTGCAACTTTATAAGGTATGATGAAGAGCTACCGATGTAATGGCTATAATAACCGATTGATTTTTACGCTAATTATTAATCAGCGATGAATTTCTTTTCGCTAATCATTTGTTAGGGGAATATACGAGAATTCGTTATCATGCAATGTAACAAGAAAATTTATTTTTAATTCGTTATATCATCGATTGAGTTGAAGAAACTTTAAAACTACTTGTATGCAATATGTTAACATTGTGATAAAATACTAATCGATTTTCTGCCTAAACTACTTTCTTACTTCTCTATCGTTTTTCATTTATCGTCTATTATTTATCGTCTATCATTTATCGTTTATTGTCATTTCTTTTCTGCGTCTTTTTCTTTAATCTTTCTTTTTTTCGATATATCTGCTCCGCTCCATCGCAGGTAACAATCGATGTGTGTAGAGCTCTTTCTTCGGTTAAGTACGCGATAAGTACGCACACATACTTTTTCATACTTATAATTATATTATTCAACACGACAAAAGAAAGATCATTCCTGTAGCCTTTACTTTCAAGAAATCGTCTTTGTTATTTAGAAATATCTATATGCGCACTTTCAATAGCGATTGTTCTCTATTATACGTCTTAAATTTTTTCTTTTCTTTTTTTCTTTTGTTGTTTTCTATATTTTATATTCATTCACACGAGATACGAAATACTGCTTCCTGTTCATTTCTGAATTTTTTTATCCTTACAATTTTAAAATTTTCTTGATCACACTTTTGTCATATTTTTATACACAGTCAAATATATTTACAATAGTTCAGATCTTGTCACCGAATTCCTTTGTAAATTCAATTATCTTAATTTCTTTTTGGGCTTTATATTTCATGATCTATCATAGATTATTAATAATAACACATTTTATTTAATTTTCACTTTAATACAAATCATTATTCTTGGAATAGTTTTCACTCTATACCAAATTCATGAATATTTTAAAACTTCTTTTTCAATTGCTGATTAAATTTTGCCTTAAATTTTTGTTTTTTAATCACATGGATTTCATGGAATTCATGTTTATAATAATTGGAATAATAATTTTAATTATTTGTTTAATCCGATGAATAAATAAACATTTTTTTGTAATAATCACTTTGGGTTGAATCAGCAATCTGATATTAACATTTGTTGATATTGTTTGATTATTTGTGTATACTTAGTATTTATTGATGATCTTTTTAAAATTTATTAATTTATTAAATTATGTATATAGTATAAAATTACATTTA